>NC_085030.1:248193-572314 GCF_963692335.1 Osmerus eperlanus
AGGACGCACCAGCAGATTAGGACAGGCCTGAAGGGCCTCAAGGACGCCAGGAATACTGAATGCCTCGTAACCTCTGACCCTGCGGCGCTCCAGGTAACGAGGGTGCAGCCCATAAAGCTGCTCCAGGTCAGGCATCTTCTTCAGTAGCAACAGGAAGCTGGAGTCTGTGAAACCTGACATGCACAGCAGACACCAAGTCATGCCTATGTAGCATTAAAGAGTACTAGTGGTAGCACTCGTAGCTAGTGGCCACCAGAGAGCAACAACACTAGGCATTAGCTGAGGGATGGTAGTTAACTGCCACAGCAGAAAGGGCATTAGCAGTGTGACAACCAGGAGCCTACCTGAGGGCATGTACTCCCACCAGCGGCTGGCACACAGATCCACCACCTTGACCACCCTGAGGTAGAGAGTCACCGCCTCCCTCAACTTCCTGGACAGGCACTCCATGCACATTATGTCTTGCATGGGCAGGTACCTGTATGAAAAGGTATAGGGTTATCGATCTCTCTATTGGGGGGTGTAGGGTTATAAATACTTATAATGGGAAATATATAGTTATAAGGGTACAGCTATGGATTTCTAGCTTTATGGTTAGGGAGGGGTAATGAAGAAAAACAGAGAGGGGGGGGGGGGGGGGGGGAGGCACATTAATTGCCTCAAGCACTAAGGCTAAAGCCAATACCAACCTGAATATGTGGCAGAGGACCTCGTGTGACAGCTCATTGATGTAGTCTTTAGGCTCCTCCAGCCTGGGGGGGTCTGCCTGGCCGCCCCCAGCCAACTGGGTCCTGCTGGTCTTCCTCCGGGGGGCCATCATGGCCAGGGCAGGGGGCAGCAGGTCCACCCACACCCAGGGAAGGCTACTCTCTCTCTGCCTCCCTCAGCCCAGCAGCCCCTACTCAGGCATGTACCCTGACCTGCAGTCACACTCGCTTTGTACCAACAAGCCTATGAGAATGGAAAAGAGACATGGGTTCAGTTTTTGCACAGTCACTCACTGGTAAGATAGAGGAAAGAGATGACAAAATTAAGGGATGTAACTCTTGATATAGGCAACTAGGTTTAGAGCTAGCAGTAGTTACATTTTACATTTAGTCATTTAGCAGACGCTCTTATCCAGAGCGACTTACAGTAAGTACAGGGACATTCCCCCGAGGCAAGTAGGGTGAAGTGCCTTGCCCAAGGACACAATGTCATTTTGCACAGCCGGGAATCGAACTGGCAACCTTATGATTACTAGCCCAATTCCCTAACCGCTCAGCCACCTGACTCCCATATAGTTAACGTGGATAGTGATGACATTTACCATATCTCGGAACTTTCAGACACAATAGTGACACACGACGATAATAGCACAGCAGCGTGGCATGTCATCAATACTTGAGTTACCTACTGTATTTATATTTGGAAATGTTTTCAAATGGAACTGAAATATATATGACGCTAGTTAATGAGCAAGTCAAATACCATCTTGTCATGTCATGTCTCATCAACATGTCGGTTTGCTGTGGCGCATAATAACTATCGATACATATAAAAGAGACCCCGCTAGCTCATGCTAGCCAACCTAGCTAGCTAGTGCTAATGTTAGCATGGTATTGTTACTATGGCTTGGTTAATGATGATGCAGCTACTAGATGGATACGCTATGTCCCTTGAAACCCTGACCTAGACATTACAACTGGGTGGTCAGATTGTTACAGCTACCATAATTTAAAGCCAGACACCTAGGCTCATTATAATAGCACACTACTAGACAGAAACAAACGAGCAGCTTAGACAAAGACATTAAATATGTGCATGCAAAGTAATGAGAATGCAGGCACGAACACAAACATGAGCTAACGTTAGCTTTATATTAACTGCTAGCCAGTTAGCTAGCTAGTAGTTAGGGTTAGCAAACAACACATCGTACCGTGTTAGCGAGCTAGAGGGAAGCTAGGACCAACATGCACCTTAGGTACTAGGTTAACAACATCACCTTTTGTGCTATTGACAGTTCATGAAGATAGGGGCGAAGTACAGTCGTTACACCAGAACTCCAATGCAGGAGCTGGAACACAATGAAGTTCACTTTCTTCTTTATAACGTCCAAGCGGTCAAATCTTGTAGCAGGCGAGCAAGTATGTATGCTACAGAACGCCTTGCCGTCAACAGCTAGAGCTAGCTAGCTAACGTAGCAGTGCTGTTAGCTCCCCAACCCGACACTACAGTAATGAAGTTACAAGCTAACGCCTTCTGTGGCAGCGTCGGGCTGTCTGATGCGCTTTATCGTTGATGCTCTCTGAACCAGAACTGATCCAGGAACTGAGACCTGAAAGTCTCTTTCTCCAGCGGGAGGTATAAACAACTTAGATGTGAAAGATGATGAACTCGCACTTTAAAGCTCTCTGATGTTCAGAACGACGTGATTCCGTCATCCTAGTAAGAGGAAGCCCGCCCCTTAGCTATCTCACGTTCTCCCTTGTTGGTGGGGGCAGGGCCGCAGGGCTATGGTTCTAGAATGGCAATAAGGTGGTGTGGATATACAAATGCATAAAATTAGAACTGTAGCGTGTAATTACAAGATATGTCTAAAAACCCTTCCTACCAACGCTAATTAAAAAGTAAAACAATCAGTCGAACAGTCAATGTAGCCAAAATGCCACTAGATGGCCATACAAGTCCATTCCTCAACGAAGTCAAGAGACATTCCTAAAAACATCCATGTATATCCTAAAATACAGTTAATGCTTATTGACTGTGTGCAAACAGAACGGTTTATTTTTATTTTATTAAAATAAAAAATCAAGGAAAAAAAGACAGAAAGTAGGCTACAACATTTCCATATTTGGTGTCATTGACAAATATCCAGCCTTCAACTTTCACCTTTTAAATCATGCCATTGCCAGTGGTGATTTGCAGTTACAACCACCTGGGGACCTCAGAGGAAGCCAAGGTGTTTTCTGGGACCAGGGCCGGTGGAACTCTGCCCCTAATTAATAACCATCAAATCCTATTGGGAATATTTATCTGCCTGCTGCTGAGAGAACAGCTTGATTTTCCCAGAGCATTCCTCATGCCCTTAGACTAACAGAGCTCTGAGGCCTACCCAGGGAAAGGCCCGAGCACACACACACACACAGACACACACACACACACACACACACACCAAGCCAGACCACACTGCCCTCTCTGACTCTAGCTCACTGCAGAAACAACATTTTCCCACTTTTTCCTTCATTGAAATACATTTATGGCAAACACATTGAGTCAGAGAACAATAATGGATGTTTTATTGCAAAAATATGACTGTACAGCCAGGAGAACCAGAGGGGGTCTACAGCATGAAAGCTTTCACAGAGGAGAAGGATTAGGGGGGACTGTTGGTGTGGCTGAAAACTAGGGTTCCATACCTGGTTTAGACCATGTATAAAACACTCCTGTTCCTGGAGGACTGGCTAAAAGATTCATTGAAATGTTTGCTATGCTTTCCAAGAAGGAAAAAAATACTGAGTTTGAGAACTGGCCAGAAGGGTGATCTGCATACACAACCAGGCCAGATGTTACCAATACAATTAATATTTCTGTTCCTTATTGCTCCGTTGCTTGTTTTCAGACACATCTACAGATCACTAAAATATCTTTTTTGGTGAGCTATAAAAATGACAATGAATAAAATGCACGTCCTTTCTAGATTTATATAAAAATATACCTGACAAGAAATTTGAATAATACAGCCACCCAGTGCCAAGAGAGACCTCTGCAGTTCTGACACACACACACACACAGTGAGTAACATGGTAATACTGTAGTTCTCAGGCACAGTTGGATACATATCATTGTTAATATTATACAATAGCTGAATACAAAAATAGAAAAAGCCCTTTTTAACATTATTATCCATTTGTCTATCCATCCATTTTCCCTGATGAGTTGTGCTCTACTCTTGGAGTCTCACACCGTAACATCCTCTTACAGACAACACCACAGCTAGCGTAGCAGCTAACAGTCAAAAGCTAGCTACACTTAACACTTAAACATTCTGGCGAGTACACCTTGGTTTATTGGTCACAGTTGACATTTTGAACACACAGAGGCTAACTCACTTATGTACAATTTTGTTTCGTGGAGGCTAACGTGGTTGCACATTCCAGCACTGGGTCAGCTCCAGTCCATATTAGGGTGTGGAATTTACATTAATTGAAACGTAAATTGGAATTAAATTCCTAAATCTGACTGGAAGCAGGAAGTGTACAGCAGGAAGGTTGCTGTTATTCAGCAAATGCACCATGGAGGATGTAGTTCATATCTTTGGGGTTCCATCTGTGTGGCTCATCGTCCCTTGCTTGTAGTCCATTGATGGGTGTGAGTAGCAGCAGTGGCTTAGGGACAAGACCACAAGGGTGGAGTGTGTGTGTGTATGTAAGTGTGTGTGTGTGTGTTTGTCTGTATGCGCTCACTGGTCCGCGATTAGCACTGGTAGTGGAAGTGCTGGTGAACCTTGCCTTCCATGTGTGCGTGGGAGTGTGTGTGCGTGTGTGTGTGCATGTCCGTGTACACCTTAGAGCAGACCTTGGGGGTGGCGCTTAGGGCGGCCGGGCTCAGGCCCAGGAGTCTGTGAGGGGGGCAGTCGGGGGTGGGGGGATCCTTGTCTGAAGGGGGTAGGTGGTGGTCTCGGTGTGCAAGGGCACGGGGGGGCAGTGCTGCGTGGCGCCGGCGGCTGTGGCGCCGGCGGCTGTGGCACAGCCAGAGGACGATGGTGCCCATCATGAGGAGGGCAGCAGCCGGGATGCCGACGATGAGAGGCCAGGGCAGGCCGGAGCTCAGGTGGGGCGGGGTGACTGTGTTCTCCACCTGGGGATCTGAACACACACACACAAGAAAAGAGAGGTCACGTGAGGGTAGAGAACACATACATGGATGCAGGCAAACACACACGCTCACTCCTACCCGGCAGCACGGTGAGGTAGGCGCTACGAAAGCTGTAACCCATGGTGTTGGCGCCCAGACAAATATACATCCCTGCGTCCTCTTCCGTTGCCTTGACGATGGCCAACTTGTTGAGGTAGGAGCCGTCGGGCCGAGACCACACCTCACCCGTGGGCAGGACCACAAAGTGCTGACCTCCGACCTCCAGGGTGGAGTTGTAGCGCTCCTCCGCCCCCATGTCCACCCTCTTCAGCCACTGGACCACGGGCTTGACATCGCTGTGGACCCGGCACTGGAAGGAGGCGGTGCCGCCAAACTCCACGGTGGTGTTGACCGGGTGGGTCCCCGTTAACACCGGCTTGCAGTGGGAACGCTCTGAGGGATAGAGAGAAAGAAGGAAGGAAGATTTTTAAAAACCCAAGTCCAAGAGAGACAGAGAACGAGAGAGAGACCAAGAGAGAGAGATAAAAGAGACAGAGACCAGGAGAGACAAAAAAGAAAGATAAGAGACCAAGAGAGAGAAGATCTGAGCTACAATTACGACCCCACAATAACGACCACGTCACCATCATTACACATCTAACCATCCTTTCATTAGTTGGTGTGTATATAACTACTCTCCACACGTTCCCCCCAACCTGATCCCCATTCCCATACCTATGACATCCAGCTTGTATGTGGCGTTGATGTGGCCGGCAGGGTTGGTCACCTGGCAGGTGTACCTGCCGCCGTCCCCTGGCTGCAGGTTCTTCAGGGTGAGGGTCCACTGGGGGCGGGCATCCCTGCGAGGGGGGGGTAGGGGTGTCTGGTCCTTCCACCAGGTGATGGAGGGAGGGGGGCTCCCTGTGGCCTGGCACTTCAGACGCACAGAGCTACCCACAGGCTTGTAGAGGACACGGCGACGCATTTTGGTCGGCTGGCTGAATCTGGGCTTGACTAGGAGAGGGAAGAGGGAGGTGGGCACACAATGATGATGTCACAGGGATTAGGTCACTGAGGTCAGGTGTATGGCATGAGAATATTGAAATCTGGATGACAAACCCCCTGAGAGCAGCCCCAGACTCTTCTCCTGGCCCAGGGTACACCAGAAGGGTGTGAGTGTGTGAGAATTTGTGTGTATGTGTGTGTGTGAGTGTGTGTGTTAGTGTGTGAGAATTTGTGTGTGTGGGTGTGAGTGTGTGTGTTAGTGTGTGTGTTGTCTCACCCCAAGGTTCTCCAGTAGGGTCTGGCTGGATCAGTTCAGCACTGGGTTCTGCTGCCACAGAAGGAACACTGGTCTGGCTCACCACTACTGTATCATCTGAAACACACACACACACACAGGAATTGTAAAAACACGTGTGTGTTGAGGGATCTATGCTGGAGTCTTGACATGTTGATGTAGCTGTGGCCTCCAGCAGGGCTAACAGACAAAGAATGGCAGAGTGTTGAAGAACTGTGTGTAACCTCCTCTGTGTCTGTCAGTTATAGAGAAGGTGGCCTGTTCTCCTAGCAGCCGTCAGAGGCAGAGGCACGGAAGTGGAGACAGAATTAGGATGGGGCAGGCAGGAGGGCAGAGGAGGGCGTTAGGGAGGAGAAGAGTAAGGTTGACTGAGGCAGGGGGGGTGAAGGTGATCAACACATTGGTGAGGTAGTAGTGAGGGGCTGGAGGCGGGGGAGGCAGGAGTGAGGGACTTGAGGCAGTGAGGCAGGAGTGAGGGACTTGAGGCAGTAAGGCAGGAGTGAGGGACTGCAGGCAGGGACGCAGGGGTGAGAGACTGGAGGCAGGGGTGAGACAGGGGTGAGGCAGGCTATGCTAACAGAGCAGCATTGTTGCCTATCCCAGGTTCCCCTGCTGCCTCCACCAGGAAGGCCTGTTGACTTAACCCTGACCAGGAAGCCAATTAACAACCCTCAGCTCTACTTCACTGGCCAATGGGGGGTGAGAGGGGGGGGCTGCTAGACACGCCTCTCTGGAACCACCCACAGGAATGTATAGAGTACCTGTTCTAGCCCTGCTGACTGGGCACACACACAGTCTCTCTCCATGGCAGGGATGCTTGGGGTGTTGGACAGGACTGAGAGCAGGTCGGAGGCCAGAGAGAGTTGAACCGTAGACGGTCTAATGAACAGATGAGAAACGTTGGCCAGTCCAAACACAAACTCTACGCAGCTGTCACTGCCAGCACAGGATGTGATGAAGGAAGGAAAACACACTCAGCCAGAGCTGTCTGTGTGTGTGTGTGTGTGTGTGTGTGTGTGTGTGTGTGTGTGTGTGTGTGTGTGTGTGTGTGAAAGTAAGGAGAGAAAAAGTGATGCTAGCAGAGTTTTAATATGGTGGATTGGAGACTTTTCCTCATCTTCACACACACACACATACACACATGCAGAGGGGCACAGGAGTGGAGACGGCGGGTCTGGTCCTGGGGAGACCGGGCTAGCCTGTGTTTATAAGGCCACATGTTAGTTTTTCCTTCTGAGGAGGAACTTAAAAGGAGCTGTGATCAAACAGCTTCATTCTCCATTCATACCTGGAACACACACATACATGGTCCTGAGAGTGTGTGTGTGTGAAAGAGAGAGAGAGAGTGGGTGTGTGGGTGAATGAAGACCTTTTTGGGAAAAAGACCAGGTTTCAGTGACCCCCACAGCAATGACTGAAGTAAAAAAACATCAAAAAAGGAAGAGAGAGAGGTATTTTTGACTTTGATCTAAAAAAGCTAACTTGTGGAGAGAAGGTGTACAGTACTACTGAATTTTCAATGTTCAATGAACTTTCACCTTAAAAGACAAACACACAATCTACACTGACTGGCATTGGTTTCATACTTAAATCCATTACAGTAGCAAGGAAATGTGTGTGTCTGCCTGAAAGGGCTTTGTGAAACCATGGTAGTCAGGCAGGGAGGGAGCTAATTAAAGACTGCCTAATTAGTCTCACCGCTGTTCTTTTTGCTAACCACCGCCACGCCGCAGGAAGTGACCTCACGTTAACCCCTCCCTGGTAGCTGGTAGGCTGTGAACAGTTCCTCTTCACTAACCAGGAACTTAAGGTACTCACTTTGACTCTTTCCGACAGCCAGACAGCCAGACTACAGACAGACAGGGGTCTGGTCTTGGTTTGGGTCTCCATGTCACTACTGCAGTCATCTTAGCAGGAAACTAATGAAGAGGGAGTGGTGTGTGTGTGTGTGTGTGTGGGGGTCCTGCAGTCATTCATTAACACTGGGGTTGTGACTTGATGGAAAATAACCCCCTTCTCCCCTTGAATGGACCAACCCGGAACACGCCTGCACTTCTGAAATACCCTACTGTGGTCACAGCACTCCCCTCTAGCCTGACGACACACTCACGCGCACACACACACGCTCGCCAAAACCTGTCTCACATCTACACACACACACAGACCCCCCCTAGACACTCTGAGCGGTCTGGAGCTGGTCTGCCAGGGTAATTTTGATACAATTATCCATTTAGGTGAGGGAGACATGGGCTAAACTGCAACACATGTACCTCTGCCTGCAAACAAAGAACAAAGGGTCCCAGAGGTGGAGCTGCACTACCAGGCCCGTCATAAAACCTCCTGCACCAGAAGGCCCTCTGTGAGGACAGACCAGAGCAGACTGCTGTCTGACCAAAAGCCACAGTCTCCTCCACCACAGGGACCAGAGGGACAACTGAGACCAGGACTGTGGGTGGGACAGACAGAAAGACAGACAGACAGGCATAGAGATAGACAGACACTTCAGATGACAGAGACACACAGTCATACAGAGACACACATTGGAAAAAATGTAATGTTGGATTCACCTGTATTTTCAATTCATTACCAAACACAAATGCGTGGAACAACTTGACCATGTTTCAAGTAAATCCAACGTTTTCCCCAGACAGACATACAGACAAATAGACCAACAGACAAACAAACCGACAGACACCTACTGGCAGACGCAGACAGGCCAGCAGACAGGTCAGTGCGGAGGTACAGTAGCTGATAATACTACAGGCGCAGGGTGTGTGAGGTGGGACTCAGTCAACATTTACTCAAGTCTCCTCACAGCAGCAGACAGCAGCAGTAAACAAGCAGGACAGTCTAGTTTCATCCCTAACCGAGCACCTGGTTCCATTACCTACTTTGTTTTTAAGATTAATCAGAATAGGGTTAGGTTTAGGGTGGGAAACGTATACAGGACTGCACTGTAGCTCTCCAGGAACAGACTTGGAGATCCCCACAACCTCACTTCCTCGCTCACCATCAGAAACGATTACACGCAATTTGACATGATGTCATGATGTCTGTCTAGCTGTGTGGCACGGCTGATGAGAGCTTGAGTACACAAAGGATCTCCTATCAGCAGGGAGATGTGTGTGTGTGTGTTTGTGTAAGCAGGTTTCATATTTGTGTGACGTCGTCAGGCCTGCCTGTCAGGTGAGAGCACCTGAGCGTGGAGGGGTCTGGGGTAGAAGACAGAGAGCAGGGACAGACATGCTGCTAGCTACATCACAGCAGCTCCTGTTACACCACGACACGCAGTCACACACACACACACACATTCAACCAGAAACTTGAGGTTCACCTCTCCCCTCCTCCTCTCTCCTCCTCTTCCCAACCACCTCTCCCCTCCTCTCCCCTCCACCTCTCTCCTTCTCCTCCCTCCTCCTCTGTGCCCATGCATGTTGTGAGGCAGGCTGTGCCAGGTTTAGGTCTGTCAGGAGAGATCACATGTCTCCTGGTGCACTACCTCCCTGGATGCTGGAGAACACCACAGCCTGGCTGGAGTTCCCCTGGCCTCACACACACACACACACACACAGACATACACACATAGACATACACACATAGACAAACACGTACACACACACAGACATACACAGACACACACACACACACAAGCTCACACACACACACACACACATACAAACAAACCCACACATTACAGCACATAGTGACACGCGCAATACCATTCATGTAACACACATGCACACACACACACATGAAGAGTTAATGACCCAGTGAGCGGTCAGCAGGTCAGTTCTACAGGGACCAGACCAAGGCAGGCGTTGTAACTCAACTGTCCCACAATCCTCTCTGGGACCTAACAGGAAGACTGCCGGCTGCTCTCAATCCTCACTACCCCTGACACACACACACACACGCACAATAACACACACACACTCCTTTCCACAGTTTAGTCTCTTCAGTCACCAATAAAGTACCCCCCCCACTCAGAGCCTCCCCCCTGGTGCCCTGCTGCCCCCATCGACCAGGAACAACAACCTCATAACCCCCCCCCTTACCCCGTTACCTCACCTCAACATAATAACCCCACCCTCCCTCCCTTCCTCCCAACCCCCCCTCAAACTCCACAGCGGCCCTCCATCACCAAACAAAAAAAAAATTTGCTCCCCTTCTTCACACAAATGAAGATATTTTGTAAGTGTGTGTGTGTGTGTTTTGGTCTGTGTACAAGTGTGGGCATCTGCCCTGCTGTGCGTGTAAAGTAAGTAACAGTGTATAGTGTTACAGCCCTGATAAACATGCGTGGTGTGTGTGTGTGTCAGCAGGTAAAGAAGCAGCCCTTTGTTCTCAGGGTGTGTGTAACCTCTGCAGTGTCCTCTCAGTACCAACAAGTCAGCAACAGTCGTCGCTACGGCTCCAATGTTACACTTCCACAACGGCTGAACCCGCTCACTGTAGGCTGGCTGAATGAAACCATGTTCCTATAATGTTGCCGTGTTTGTGTGACCGTTTTTGCGTGTGCATGAGGCGTGTATGTTTGTGCGGGTCTTTGTATGTTTATGTGGAGAGGGTATGTTTACGAACTTGTGTTCGTCTTTGTGTGTGTGCCCGTGTGGTGCAGATCCCCTCCCACAATGACGAGTGTTTTTGTGTGTGTGTACAGATCGTCACCTACAACGAGTGTGTTCGCCTTTGCGTGCGCATGTGTGTCTAACCGTGTGTGTTCAGCAGATTCCCACCTAGGACGACGAGCGTGTAGTTAACAGCCACGCTGCCAAACCCGTTGGTGACCCTGCAGACGAAGCTGCCAGCGTCCCCCTCCTCCACCTCCCGGATCCTCAGCCCCCGCTCCAGCACACGGTAGCGGCTCCAGCCAGGGTTCACGTTGCGGCCGTCCTTCACCCAAAGCACCAGGGGCGGGGGGTCTCCCTCCACGGGACACGCCAGCCGGACGCTGCGGCCCACCCAGGCCGTCTGACGCTCCTCCACCGGCCGGCTCACCCAGGGTGGGCCTGGACACACAAACACACAAGCACAGAGATATACACACACAGAGAAAGAAACAGACAGACAGACAGATGAGGGAAACATTATATTAGATAGAGCGCCCGGTCCCAACACAAGCTCTTCTCCTGTCTGGCCACCCAATGGTGGAATCAACTCCCCACCTCCATCAGAGACACTGACTGTCTCCCCACCTTCAAGAAAAGGCTCAAGACGCACTTGTTCCGGGAGTACAACGGTACTTAGGAATGTTTGGCTGGACCTGATGTTAGTTTCTTCCAGGATCACAATGACTCTTATTGAGAGACTTGTTGCTGTTGTTGGTTAGCTGTAACTGTCTTAAAATGATTGTCATGCAACAAGGAGCGACACAGAACTTGGGGTGGGGGGGGGGTCCTCACAAGAGAGGTTCCACCAATTGGAGAAGAGCGCAGAATGACATAGTGATAGAGGAGGGGGAAGGGGGGTGGGGGGAGAGAGATGGAGAGTGAGGAAGAGAGGGAGGGAGGCAGATTGAGATGGAGACCAAGGGGGTTGTGCTCAGTTATTCGAGGGGAATGTCTTGTTATTCCTGTCAGGGTTTTTTTTCTGCCTGCTCATTGCGTACACAGAGTTCTTTTCATCCTGTCCGCTCAGCAGTCGAGCTCCCACGAGAGCTGCTTTCCACTTCCTCTGGCCCTGCGCACCGCTGGTGTGTGTGTGTGTGTGTGTGTGTGAGAGTGTGTGTGCTCATGTCTGTGAGTATGGTGTGTGCGTATGTATGAGTTTATGCGTGTGCATGCCTGTGTGAGTGGATACAGTGCAAGTGTGTGTGTCTGGGAGTGTGTGTGTGTTGGACAGCACCCCTCATTCATGCCTGGTACTGTCACATCCTGTGGCGTTAACAGCAACAGGTGGGAGAACAGCCAACTTTATGGAAACAGAAACACTAAACTCAACCTAAAATGTCTGTTTCTCTGCCTGGCTAAAGGTTTGTGTGTGTAAGTGTGTAAGTCAAAGAACTGTTTTCACCTGGAGCATCTGGTAGACTTCCAGGAAAGTGCCAAAGGAGGGAGAGAGATAGAGAAAGAGAGAGTAAAGTGGAGCAGAGAAGTGGAGCTTGTTTTCGGTGCAGGCGTACAGTTACAGAACATTCCTCAGAGTTAGACTGAGATGGCTCTGTGCTCCAAGTGAGGACCAGCCAGACATTTTACTGCTCCATGAATAGAATTCCAGGTAGACAGAGGAGACCTGGTCCTCCGGAATAGGAGAGGAGAGAGGTTCCTTCTGTCACAGAGGTGTCTGGTTGTGACGGCAGAAGATTTAAAGTGGCTTGGAGAGGGGAGTGAGGGGGGGACAAGGGTCACGGGTATGAGGGTGCCGACAGGGAGGGGAAGGGGGGGTGGGGGGGTGAAGGGAGGGGGGTTGAGGAGGGTTGGGTCCACCACCAGTAGGTAGGCCTGACTGGATCTGTTGGCAGATGAGGCGCCAGCCAGAGAACCCCCCAATCTGAACTGACACACGCACACACGCAAACACACCCAAGCACGCACATACACACACACAAGCACGCACACACACACACACACACACACACTGTTCTGAGACACATAACAGACAAATGCTCTAAAGTAACAGGCAAGAGTGTGTAGAGTTGACAGGAGTGAGCTGCTACTCCCTTTATACATCATCTGTGTGAATGTGTGTGTTTGTGCGTGCGTGTGTGTGTGTGTGTGTGTGAGTGAATGTGTGTTTGTGTATTTGTGCTTTAACCAAGCTAGATAAAAGTTACCAACTAAAAGACAAATGAAAAGACAGGCAAGTCTGATATTAATTTCAATCTCAATGCTACAGACATCTGCATTTGAGTGGGTGTGTGTGTGTGTGTGAGTGTGTGGGGGTTTGAGATGGTGGCCTAGAATCCGGCAGAGGAACAAAGAGCTTCAAACAGCACACCACAACACAGCTTCAACTTTTAACAGCACAGGAAGTGGCATATACATGTGTGTAAGAAAAATTTAAAGATCATAATATATATATATATATACTGTATATAGTATATATACAGTATCTATATAGAGATATAGACGATGAAAAAGAAAAAAAAGTATAGTATGTGTACATTATATACAGCTCTGGGAAAAAATAAGAGAAGAATAAGAATTTTACCCTTCTGAAAATAAAATTGTCCTTCTCAACTTTTGAAAAAAGGAAAGAAAATGTGCAGTGGTCTTTTTTCAGTTGTATATGGTATAGAGAGATGTTGATAAAGAGAAAGTAAGAACGAGAGATTCTTATCAATGAACCAAAAGAGTCTGTGTGAGAAGAGGGGAACAAGGCTAAGAGATCTACCAGCCTTGAACTGGTCCAATCCTGGTCCTGACAGAGGAGAGATCTATTGGCCCTGAGCTGGTCCTATCCTGGTCCTGAGAGGAGGAGATCTACTGGCCCTGAGCTGGTCCTATCCTGGTCCTGAGAGGAGGAGATCTACTGGCCCTGAGCTGGTCCTATCCTGGTCCTGACAGGGAGAGGGCTGAGGCAGAACAGTTCTATTGTAGCAGCATGTTTGTCTAGAGAGATAGGAGCATCAGACCAAACACACCAGGCACAGGAATTCAGCTCCTTATCACGGCCAAGATTAGAACCTGTGTGTGGGTGTGTTTTGAGTGTGTGTGTGATATAAAGAAGATATGAGGCCCTGGCAAACATAGCTAGGTTTACAGCCCCTGTTTACCTCTGATTCACCCCAGTAAATATGTGTGTGTGTGTGTGTGTGTAGGTGAGTGGATATGTGTGTGTGTGTGGCAGCTTCTCCACTCAGCAGTAGGTGAACCATGTCTTGACCTCTCTCCTATGCACTATGCAGCAGAACTCACCCCTCCAGGGGCGTAGCCACGTGGTGGCCAGGGGGGGGCACCATTGGTCAGAGAATGGCCACCCTGCCTTTTTTTTTTTAAACCTTCCTGGACAGAAACGGTATAAAGCTGAAATAAATGCATTCGTATTTTTTTTATAAAGTCGTCTTATATTGGCATTTGTCACTTATGCTACAAGCCCCATATTCGCAACATGTTGGGTCACGCCCCCATCAACAGCGCAAGACACAAACCAACGTACCTGCATTCTCACAGTACTTCAATGGAGACTAGCAGCTAACCACTGGATACCGTTAGAAAAGTGCTGCTCTGAGTGATGCAGTGTGTGAGTTTTAAAATAGTTTTTGACAATCAAGTGCCACCCCAAATAAAAGACTGGCCAGAGCTGGCCCCCCCAGAAATAATGTCCTGGCTACGCCCCTGCACCCCTCTATGAATCTTCCAAAGATAGACAATACCTGGTCCTCCTCTGGGAGAGCAGAGGAGAGATAAAGATCAGGAGGCCCTCCCATCCTTCCATCCTTCCTTCCCTTCTCCAGCTGTGCCACCAGGGTCTACCCATCATGAATGCTGCTGTTCTGTGAAAACCACAGGACTCAACTAGCCACCTCCACCCTCATATGTCCCTCTGTTCCTCCTCCCTCTCCTCCTCCCTCTACACCACTCCTCTCCTCCACCTCCTCCTCTCTCCCCTATACCTCTCCTCCACCTCCTCCTCTCTCCCCTATACCTCTCCTCCACCTCCTCCTCTCTCGCTCACCTCCTCCTCCCTCTCCTCCACCTTCTCCTTACTCTCCACTAGCTCCAACCCTCCTCTCCTCCACCTCTTCTTCCCTTATTCCATGCCTCAGGACTGCACTCTCCTTCACTCCTCTCATTCCCCCCCATCCCATCCTCCCCTTCTTCACCTCCCCACCCCACTCATCTCCTCCACCCCGTCCTGTCCTCTCCCTCTCTCACGCAGGCTGTGTTCAGACCTCTGACTCAGTGTGACAGGCTAAAGACCAGGGTGAGGGGGAGGGAGGGGAGGAGAAAGGATCTTGTAATCCCTGTAGTTAAAGAACCTATAATCCCATCTGTAGCACAAAGACCTGACATGGGGAGCAGCTCCACACACACACACGTGCACACACATGCGCCCCCACACACACATGCACACATACACAGATATACAGCCTGGTCTTGTGTGAGCACACAGCCCCGGCACGCTAAGTCCACAGGAATGGAGAGAACAATGGAGAGAGGGATGGAGGGATGACAGGATCTCCCAACCTCTCTTTCACTCTTGTACTGCCCCTCTCACACCTGTGCAAACACTGCGCTCCCAGGTAAGAATAGGGCCCAATACAAAAACACACACATGCACACATATAAACACATGTGTACACCATAAACTGGAGTATGGTAGAATGTTTGGAAATGTTAATTATGTTCCGTTTGCCTTTTGTAGACCAGGGCTACAACATTCTCTCTCCTGTGTGGTATGTCCTAGACCAGGGCTAGAATATTCTCTTTCTCTTGTGGTTCTATAAAGACCACCGGTTCTTAAGCACCCCAGGGCTGAGGCCCAGACCAAAACAACAGGCTCATTAGCTAGCCTTGTTTATCTCCAGCTGCCTCTCCTCTGCTCACACACACACAGCGCCATGCTAACCCACATCCCTGCTACAGAGACCGCCACGCGGCTGGGAACCACTTCAAAACAACAATAATGAGGAGGTTTTTCTTCTTCCAGCAGAGTTTAAAGAGCATGGAGGTGAGAGAGAGAGAGAGAGAGAGAGAGAGAGAGAGAGAGAGAGAGAGAGAGAGAGAGAGAGAGAGAGAGAGAGAGAGAGAGAGAGAGAGAGAGAGAGAGAGAGAGAGAGAGAGAGAGAGAGAGAGAGAGAGAGAGAGAGAGAGAGAGAGCAGTGGGAGTCTGAGGGGTTTGGCAACAGCCTCTTTGCATGCTGACTAAGAATATGATGAGATAACACTGATTGATGGGCTACAAAGACTGTTGCCAGAGCAAACGTCAGGTTCGCATCCCATAATAGGTCTGTTTTCCAGATTAGGATTTTAGAGTACTTGTTAGACTAGCTGTGGGTTACACACACACAGAGGAACACACACAGGTACACAGCTTGAGCGACTCTGCATCAGAACAGCTAGCAGGCTTCGAGGGACACACACAAAGTAGCTGGCCGGCACCACCAGATACACTATCAAGCTGTTATCAGTCAGGTATTAACCAGTTGTCTACCACTTACTGTATCCATCACTTATCCACCACAGTCCACCACTATCAACCATTAGCTGCTTAATGATGCCAAGCAGGAGTCCAGGAGACCCCCCCACCCCCCCCACAACCCACACACACAGAATGCATGAGCACACTTAATGGTCGAGTAAACAGAGAGAACAATAGGCTGATGACCGCAAGGGTCAGTGCGACCTCTACGCCCCATAAAGGCTGCTGTGGCCTTCCTGGGTACCTGAGGTCTGGGTCCCACACAAACACACACATAGGTATACTGCAGGTACCAACACTAGTCCACATGGCTGCACATTTAACTAATAATCCTATTTAGAAGCTATTTGCACATTCTTACTCAGGGGGAAGTTTGTGGAATAATTACCATACTAGAGAATCTACATTATACATCAACGACAAATCAATACAAACACACACACAGACCGCACACACCACTCCCTCTAGACAAGACAGAAAGACAGGCCTTTCCCCCTCCTGTATGACTCCACCTGATCTGAAGAGGTCTTGGTTTCCTCTGATTTAACTTCACAACCTTTCTACTTTGCTTGAAACGCTAACTTACACACCTCTGTTCTTACCAAGCTTGTAGATCCCAGCCCTCCAGCCTCTATACCCCAGCCACAGCCTCACATCCAGCCCCTACCCTAGCCACAGCCTCACATCCAGCCCCTACCCTAGCCACAGCCTCACATCCAGCCCCTACCCTAGCTAAAGCCTCAGAACCTCCAGCCCCTGCCCTAGATACAGCCTCAGTCCTCCAACCTCTATACCCTAACTAGAGGGTAACTACCCTAACTACTAACTCAACCGTCCAGCCCCAGCCCCAGCTCGAGCCTCAGCCCCAGTCTCCAGCCCTGGCCTCAGCCCCAGTCCTCCAGCCCTGGCCTCAGCCCCAGTCCTCCAGGCCTGGCCTCAGTCACAAGTCTTCCAGCCCCATGTGTGGTATGTCAGTCAGCAGGGCACCCCTCAGCACAGTTTCCTATTAAACACTCTGCCACTACATGGATTGTGTCTCTCCCTGCTTGCTCTGACTTCACATCAGAGTGAAGACAGAAGCCAAAAGGAGTTCACTGAATTGTTTGATAAATTCCTCAGGATTAAACATGCGAGAGTAGCCGGTGCCTCAGCTGAGTTTACTCCAACAGAAACATTGACAGAACAGAAACGGCAGTGAATAAATAATTTGTTGTGAAAAATGCATTTTCATTATTGGTTAGACGTTTCTTGAAAAGATGCTCAAAATGTCCATAAAAAAGTATCGATTAATATTCAGCTGATCTATATCCATGCTCATTTTTATTAGCATACTTGAATTCAAACATAGGCTATAATAAGCTGCATATGGCTCAGAGGAAACTCGTTTGGACAAATTACACATATGGACAGCATACCACTTCTTTAATTTTCTCGGGGCCACTTTTGAGGAGTTATTCTTACCTTTAGCCTCACACGACGAGAGCAGAGTGAGCAGAACAGCGCACAGAGACACACACGCGTCCATCCAGATCATCTTTCGCAAAGTTGAAAGTCTGTCGAGACACGAGAATTCAGTCCTTCATATTACCCAAAACAGTTGATAAAATTTACCAAATTACATTTAAATTCTTCGAACTGACCGAATTCAATGCATGCCTATAAGTTGGATACTTACATTTTTTCTCCAGCCAAAGTAATGTTGTGAATTAATACCAAACAAAGATTTACTGGCGTTGAAATCTACTTTACTGCACAATGAACCGAATATGAATACTTCACACATTTGACGTTCGAATGTGCGACATTTAATAGTGCAGGGTCAAAAATGGTGAAAAGGTTAAGGGATCAGTCCTTTCTGAAAAAAAAAAGTGCTGCGGCTTCTTGCCTCTCCTCATCCTTCCCGTGCTGTTCTGCATCTCTCGGCTCTCCACAAGGAACAGCGGCACAGCGCTCACTGTGACACAGCTGGCAACCTCTGGCCAATCCAGGACCAGCCTGAGACGGTGATCATATGCAGGTGCAGCATAATAGCGCCCCCTTGTGGTCAGAGTCCGTCTACGGATACCCTTATTAGACACTGTTGTGGTTCATTCATGTTTCAAGTTTCAAGATTTTTATTGTCAGGTGCACAGACCACAAGGTCAGACTAGGCACTGAAATTCTTGGGACAAGACAACGCAAGCAACCTGGCATAACATAACATATAAGTACTAAGAACATACATTACAGCATTTACATTGTCATTTAGCAGACGCTCTTATCCAGAGTGACTTTCAGTAAGTACAGGTACATTCCCCCAAGGTAAGTATGGTGAAGTGCCTTGCCCAAGGACACGTCATTTTGCACAGCCAGGAATCAAACCGGCAACCTTCTGATTACTAGCCCGATTCCATAACCGCTCAGCCACCTGACACGTATATAAGCTACAATAGAATTTAAATAAACCTAAATATACAAAATAGTATGCAATATATAATACAATATACTAGACCTCTAATACACAATGACCTATATCTAACCTTATAGACCTAACTAACCCAAGACTTATACTAACCTAAGACAAGTGGGGTAAGTTAATATGAACTGAAAGTGACAGTGTGTAGTGGTTAGTGAGAAATGTATCAATGTAAAGTGACCAGTGAGAAATGTATCGATGTCCATGTCGGTGTCCATTTACAAGCCTGATGACCCTTGGATAGAAACTATTGTTGTCTGCTAGTGCAAAGCTGAATGCTATGGTAGTGCCTGCCAGAAAGCAATGGGATAAAGAGACTGAAGGATGGGTGGCAAGTCTCTTAGAATCCTGCCAGCTTTCCTGAGGCATCGTGTGTGGTAGGTGTCCAGTAGGGCTGGGAGCTTCCTGCCAATGGACTCAGCAGACCGGACAACACTACATAAGGCCTTGCAGTCCCTGTCTGTGCAGCTCCTATACCACACTGTGATGCAACCAGTCAATGCTCTCTAGTGCAGCTGTAAAAATTAGTGAGTATGACAGTCCATGACAAACTTTCAGTTTCAAGGCGTTTCCAGGCCACTTTGACCAACTAGTCCGTGCGAGCAGACCAGGTGAGGTCCTTGCTGATGTTCGCCTCATGTAGAATTAACGTACTCGAATGCATAGCCCAGCTGTTTTAGCAGCAGATGTGAAAGTCCAAAAATGCTATTCAATATGCACAGCCACACAAATTAACAGTTCCCCTATGTATAAGAGTAACAATTTCATATCGACATGACAGGTTTGATCCTCCCTTTTACACATTACTACAAGTCAGAACCTAAATTGCAGCCAGTGACATTTTGTATTGCAACACTGGAAAAAGATAAACTTGTTGCAGTTAACTTGTTTATTGCAGAATTCACAAGTTACAATGCATAACCACACCAAGTGAATTTGAACCTGGCTGACATTTCAGCTCAATATGCAGTAGCCTTTAATTGATGAGATCTCGCCATACCAAATCAGCTCGACGATTATTGGGTACTTTTGCTTCAACTCGACATGAAGTCAAAGTGTAAAAGCTTCAAACGTTGAAGCGCATGTCTTCTGACTTGAACAGCCTGAGTGTCCCGTCCTACATCCAGTTGGCATTGCCTTTGGGGAAAGAGAAAAGTAAATCTAGTGACATGGTAGAGGGAGTGTTGCACTTCTGACTAAAAGGTTTGTCTCAGGTCTTCTAGTCAGATTATTGTAGATTGATCCTACTTTAACCTGTGCCAAAGTCCTGCAGTCTCTCTGCCAAGGCTTTTGAATTCACAGCGAGGGAAGAAGGCCTCCGCCATGAGAGTACACACTTGGGTTCAAAGGTCGTACTTATAATACTCCATTCCACCGACCACTTTAGGATAATTGAACAGAAATACATTTTAGGATTATTATAATTATACCTTGGAGTTGTACTGAAGCAGAGCCTCAGCTCATCCAGACACCGTATGCTGTGGGTCTACAGTTCCTGCACGATGGAGCACACAGGATGAGTCGAGTCAAGAAAATACACCCCATTTGATTAGGAAGGTACTGTGCTCAGGGTTCCGATGTGTCATCATCATAAAATCTGAATGATGTGTTGATAGTATCATCACTGCACACACGTCATTTCATTGACCGTAAATTTGCAAGTACAAAAGTTTCTTACCCTTAAGGTATGGTTGACATCTTAAAACAGCCATTGTAATTCACAAGTTCACCTGGGGAAAAAAATGGACCATTAAAACCACTGACTCAACAAAAACACATCAGGGATACTCATACAAGACCCATGTTTTGGTGTCGGACCCCAAACCAGGACGGCCCCCATGTACAGAGGGACAGTCCACTCTCAGAGGGGCACAGCCCTGCCGCAGCCCAGCACAAGCAGACACTAAAACAGTGTCCACCCGACCAGGCCAGATGGTGGGGCAATGATCTACCAGCAATGTAACACTGATCGTGGCACGGAAGGCCAAGACAGCTGACTGACCGCTGGGAGGTAAACTAGCCTGTCTGAGAAGTTACCTTAAATGTGTCATGTTCCAATATGCTCTTCAATGTCTGGCTCCGTACAAAGGTAAGACCTAGACAAACGGAATCAAATTCAGCAATATTGTTAGCAACAAGATAAAGCGTGATAGCTAGCTACATCCAGACATGGTTGAGTTGGACCACGTGCAAAACGTCGCACGAGGAACTTGATTCAGGCAGGCTCAACTCGTCTGATTTAGTAAACCGTCCAGAATACATTAGAACCACCAAAAGGCGAATCTTAACATTTAAATTGACCCACTACCAGCTAGTTATTCCTTAAAAACTACCTGTTACATTGTGATACTGTATTGCCTTTGTAAGGTGACCACCATAACCACACTAGCTAGCTACTGTAGTTTGTTAGCAAGACGCAATAAGGATCCATGGTTATTGCTAGCATACACAAGCTTTCATTTGGGAAACGTTAATACAGAATGTATCGCATTATTTTAGTCACTCACTTATGTGTCGCCGATTTGAATATTATAATATAATTCAACATTGTCGTGTCTTCTCACTCCTGGTTATCAGCAGATTGAGAAGTTGTAAACGCCTCGCGCACGTTTTTATAGCCGATTGCCGCTATGACTGATGGGATAGATGCTCACAGACGCGTCCTTCCCCATGACGTCACTGGCGTCACAGCGTCGTACGCATAGATATATATAAACACTAGATGTCTCGTCCGCGTTGCCGGACAACGGAGTCGAACGTCCGCACATGGCGGCCATCTTGCTACAGTCAACTCGCTCACCCATAACATTGTGTTGATGCTACATGTACTTTTTAAATGACCATAACTTGCTCAATTTTCAACCGATTTTGAAACGGTTTGGTTTGTTATCAACGTCAGAGATGTCGGTATGCCACTGCATACTTATGAATAATTATGTTATTTTTTTATTAAATAGAAGTATGCGGCATAACGACATCTCTGACGTTGACTGTAGCAAGATGGCCGCCATGTGCGGACGTTCTAGACTCCGCCGTAAGACATCTAGTGTTTATATATATCTATGTTGTGTTTATATATATCTATGGTCGTACGTAAAGAAATTGAGGTCTTTGAAATGTTGCGCAACGAAAGAAACACTGTTTGCCCTTATTCTATCGAGTAACTCGTAACTATAGTATAGCCTATACCCAGTGCCTACATTTGAAGGATTTAGAATGTTTAGGGTCTGTTTAGGGAATGTTTAATGTCTATAAGAGCATGACGCCCACCTGAATCATCCTCTATGGCTAACCATTGATCAAAAGTCATCCCCCCCAAAAGATCGAAGTTAACACGAAACATGTTGTTGATGTGATTACTGTCAAGCTTGAAATGAATAACGGCCGCGCACAACCTAACCGTTATTTTGATAACGCACCAATACGGAACGCTCCTCAGCTTAATTGTAAACAGGTGTACAGTTACTTTTTGAGTGCGCACTAATATGGAACGCTTCCCTTTTAAGGTAAATGTAAAAAGGAGCACAGTACTTTATCGCTCAATAATGCACACCCCGGAACTCCCTCTCAACCAATCAGAATGCTTGATTTCATCCACCCGTATTATAATTAAGCAATAAGCATGTTCTAATGTAGACATAATAGCTGTTTCAGCACAACGCACGGTATACTATCGACCTTTTTTGATTAAGCAATAAGGTACGAGAGGGGGGTATTCGTCGTAGCTCGCTAAGCGGTTTAGCGAGCTAATTTTCAGGCTAAGATAAAAAACGCCCCTCTTTTTTGTTCGTGGAAGCAACTTTCGATAAATCACCATAGTAACATCAATTAGCACTAACCTGCTCCAGAGCAGGCTAAGGTAAGTGTAGCTGGATAAGCTTGCCACACCCCCGGAAAATAACATGGCTGCTCCCTTTTTGAGAGACCCAGTTGAAGGAGCTATATTTTAGTTCGATTAGCTTTCCATACCAATAGAGTTCTTCGCGATTGCCAAGATCCTTTATTTCACACGGATGAGTTCTTGTTTGAGCGATATCGATTCAGCCGACAAGGACTCATTTATTTGCAAGACCTTCTCGGACCGTACATTGCAAATATCACACGCTGCAGCAAGCTTTATGCTTTATTATGAGCTTATGCTGCTGTATGTGAATATGTAACGCTATGTTTTAGGAAATGTCTTGTCTTATCTGTTGTGCCTGTGCTTTTTATATGTTTCACTGTGGGAGAGTGGGATCGAAACGTCATATCGATTCCTTTTTATGTCTTGACATGTGAAGAAATTGATAAAGCTACTTGAAACTTTAACTGTACTTCAGACTCTGCATAGCCTTGAGGTTTTTTGCGTCAGGTATAGGCTACGTTTTTATAGGCTACAGTATAGGCGATGCAGAAAACATTGGTAAAGCCGCAGCATGCGTTTCTGTAAGAAAAGTGTACTTGGCGCTTACCAGCTGATGAATCAATTCATCATATTCCCTGGCCATGTCCCAGTCAATGAAATCAAAGAGGGATTTACACATAGGCCTACATGCATATACACATATATAGTACATGATATAAGCGCAGTAGCCTACAGTGTCTATGAATTCGTATCAATTAGATACTCTTTGGCCTTGTTTTTATCTAGCCTACTTATTCTGAAAGAGTTGAGATCATTATTTTCGCTAGCAAGATCTCATTCGATTATTAATTTCCATTAAGCCTACTGCCAGCAGGCACATTTAAAGAAATGTGGGTTGGGTTAGGGTTAGCCTAACCCTGTGATCTAATTAATTGGGGTAATGAGGCACTTATGAGCCTATACATTTCCCCAAAACTTTCGCATAGCTTATCGGCAATTTTTTGCCAAGCTGTTTGTCTTGGTCTGGCAGCGGTGGCGGTGTTTATGTGCTTATTGTCTTCGTAGAGACTCATTATAATAGTTTGCTCGGATGGCGAGCCTATCACCGCTCTCTCTTTCGTCTTTTCCGCCATCATACCGTTAGAAAATCACGGTTTTGGTGATCGACCTTTACTGCCTTTTGAAGTAGGACGTGCACGTGCAATTTCCCTGATAAGTTTAGCCTGATTGAAATTAACCACATGATTTGGATGCGGATCAGCCGTTGACGAACCGATATTTGCTGTTCTCACTCATCTCGCTAATGTTAACGGGCTAAAGGGACAATTGATTAACTTAGCTCCAACCCTTACGACGAACGGGGCCCTGGTCTACTAGTAGGTATTTTTAAGCCGTCATGTCTTAATCTGTACATTGTTTGTTGACTCCCATTAAAAAAATAGTTGTAGGCATCAGACTTTTATAGGCTCCAATAACCTCTTTACTGACTGTAAACACTCTACCAAATCATATTTGGTAGGCTAATGTAGCTACTATTTGAAATAGTGGAAGACATCGGGATATATTAGGCTATCAATTTCAGATCAGCCTAATATAAATTATAGCCTAAAATAAATAACGTTCTGATCCAGTGGGTCGGTTAGGGGACACTATTCGATGTATCGCTGCTATCCACAGCCAGTTAATTGATGGTAATATGCGCTAGTCATGTTAACTCGATGGTAAAGTAGCTAGCGATAATGTAGGAAACGCGCTAGCCGGATGTAGTTCAGGGGCCAGTTCTCCGTACGTCGCTAACTCAGTTAGCTGGATTTGATTGACGATTTGTAATGATCTTGGATTGTTCGGTTCTTCGAAGCTCATCCTGGACTTGCTGTCATAGCAACAGGTCCGTAAACTTGAATCTGCTCGGGAGCAGGTTTATTTTATGTAAACAGGATTTGATTGCGGCTTTACAAGCAGAGGTGATACAGGAAGTCTGTCACAGCCATGTATTGTCAGTTTTTTACGACAAAAACCTGTTGTAGAAGGTGCACAAATAATTAGCAGAATTTAATATTAATCGCACATTGCGTGATAGATAGATCCAATTAGCACAGCGAGACAGCCTACTTTTTGAGAGGTAGCTTATTGGTTTTCTCGTGAGGGTGTCATTTACATCATTAATTTGTTGGAACCACATTAAATTATTATGACATTAGATGATAAACAAAGTAATTATGAAAACACGAAAATACAAAGACAAATAGCCTACTGTAATACACGATAAAACATCTAACGTGGTCGCTACTTTTTGCCAGGTTTCTGGATTTTGCAGATTTTGAGGTGTTCCCTGCAGTTTGGTTAAATCTTCCAATTTGGAGTAACCTTCGAGCAAGCTCTTGCTCTTTTGCAGAAAACACGGGGGGTTCTTTTTGGCCATGGTGAGCAGCCATAGACTTATGTGAGCAGCCAATAGCAGCGTTGCTGATCAAGGTTTCTACTATCGATACATACCCCCTTTTAGACCAACGCATAACCAGGGGCGTAGCCAAGACATTATTTCTGGGGGGGGCAGCTCTGGCCAGTCTTTTATTTGGGGTGGCACTTGATTGTCAAAAACGACTATTTTAAAACTCACACACTGCATCACTCAGAGCAGCACTTTTCTAACGGTATCCAGTGGTTAGCTGCTAGTCTCCATTGAAGCGCTGTCAGAATGCAGGTACGTTGGTTTGTGTCTTGCGCTGTTGATGGGGGCGTGGCCCAACATGTTGCGAATATGGGGCTTGTAGCATAAGTGACAAATGCCAATATAAGACGACTTTATAAAAAAATACTAATGCATTTATTTCAGCTTTATACCGTTTCTGTCCAGGAAGGTTTAAAAAAAAAAAGGCAGGGTGGCCATTCTCTGACCAATGGTAGCCGTGGCCCCCCCTGGCCACCATGTGGCTCCGCCCCTGCGCATAACTCAATCCAGCTATACTAATCATAAACAGGGATACATTAAGGCTGGACAGACTGGTCAGGAAGCCAGTGACTTGTGAAGATACAGATGCGGGGCAAGCTCTTGGCCATCGTGGGCGGTGTCGGTCATCCCCTCCGCCGTGTCCTGGCAGGACAGTCCAGCAGCCTCCGTAGCGGGCAGCTCAGCACCCTACGTACTACGTTTTATCTTATCTACTCTGTACATGGCCTTGTTGTGTTGTCTGTTTGTATTGTATCGTGTTGTCTGTGTTGCCAGGTCCGCGGTTTTCCCGCGGAATTGGGCTACTTTTGAAGTGTTGCCGCGGGTTGAATTTTTGGTCCGCTGGTTCGGGTAGACCTATTTTGCATGCAAATTACATGAATATCTTTAAATAAAAATCCATATTTTAAATGAAATGATTTATACCCAAATCATACCAAACTGACTCCAGATCAGCACGTACACACATTGACATGGGACAAGCCCTCATGTGCGTGTGCACACGTGCCTAATGCTCTCAGTCTCCTGAGAAAACCTCTTGAAAACTGCTTTTAATGCTGGCATACTAAACATTTGGTGTTACTTTGTAGATATTACAATACATTTGGCAATTATAGCAATGCTATTGGACTTTAAAAGCAGTGTATATAGTTTGGCAGGGGCATATTTTGAGTTCTGATATTGGGCTGGTTTTATTGGCCATTGGGCTGGTTTAGGGCTGGTTTTGATTGGCCATTGCGCTGGTTTTGTCACACAGACCTGGCAACCCTGTCTGTACATATTGTCTGTGGTTGTTGTTGGTATGAGCTGTGAGAGATACCTGAATTTCCCCACGGGATTAATAAAGTATCTATCATCATCCATTGACTGCAGTGCACTGCATGATTGGTCACAGTCTGGTGGATTACTGTATCATACTGTGCAACAGTACAGTGACTGTAAGAAGACATTCTGACAATATTGTAGAAAATAGTATATATTACTGTATGCTACAGTTCATGGCTCACACACACCATTCTGTAATAAAAATTTTCAAAATTAGGTTTGGTTTCTGTCCTACTACACTTTCTTTTGTACAGTGTAATACTGTATTCACAACCACAAATGCTTATAGTAAAAAAATAAGTTTGGTTTCAATCTTGTTTTCGAGTTTACCATGAATTTTTCATCTCTGCCATTTACTTTCAATCTTGTACATGAATGTACAAAGGAGCTCATGAAAGAAGAGCTTTAGGTTTTTAATAACTGTGTGTATATGATATATCCAAAAATGTAATATAATGGCAAGTGTTTGCAACATGAGACAAATGTGTGCTTTTGAGACATGTTTGTGATATTTTGAATGCAGTGCTTCATTTTCAAGAGAAGCGAGGCATTTTGCATGTGCAGTTGTAGTAAAAAAAGTTTTAAAAAAAACGTGTGTAAGCATTTGAGAAAAAAAACTGAAATCACCAAGTGTACACAAACAAGGAATTTACTATGTTAGGCTGGTGCATACAATAAACGTATAATGAACATATAGAATGTTAAAGATATGCGTTGTCTTTCAACATATAATATAAAAAGTACTGACAAATACGGTACAATTGAGTATAACGTAATAAACATGAAAGTGCAGTAGGGCTGTATGCAGCAATTTTGTGACAATTCACACAATTGTTCTTAAGTGTTATTACTGTAGGACCATAAAGGGTTCTTCTTTTCTGATTAAGTACACAAAGGTTTGGAAACATACTTCTGTTAATGTTTATTGTTCATCAAGTATTCCGTAAGGATTACCATGGTCTACCATATGACCACACATGCCCAAATCAGGAAAACAAAAGTTTTAAATTTGGAATTTTATTAGAAAAGACAGCAACAGTAATTGAGACAGATTTTCACTCTGACGTAATCCATCATCATGTCTACCACCCAAACCCATCAGCTGCCCCCACTACCCCACTTAGAGGGTACCTTTAAGAACAGCTGTCTAGCTAGCTCTCTTTGTAGGTCAAGTGGCAACTCATCAGGTAATAACGTATACTGTATTAATGGCAACACATGCCATCAAGGAGATTCATTCTGTAGTCTAGCAAAATGACGATGACGGGACATGTTTCTAATCAGTCAGTTACAAATGATGCATAATATCTCTGATCCCCATGTATATACACCGACTTCAGTATTAAACGTGTATCCATGGTGATGAGCGAGCCAATCACACTTCTCATGCATCCCAGGAACACCAGCAATCCCTTCTCTAGATTCAAACATATAAATCAAAACCCCCAAAAATGAAAACAAGCCTGTTGCTTTGTCATATTATGGTATCTCACCACCATGTCCATCACTATACTTCTCTCTCGGTACAGAAGAGGCAGATGTAACTTTACGCTTAACAGGGCAGGGGCCCCCACACAGCTGAGACCAGGAGAAGCTACGGCCAGGCTGGCCTGGAACACTGCATTTTCAGACTGACGAGAGACGGAGCCAGGTCAAAACCCAGTGGGCTCGCAGACAGAAAATAACAATACAGAAACTACTTCACATCAGATGTAAATAATTGGTGTTTAAACATACATGATATATATATATATATCGACAATTAAATTAGAGTGTGTGTGTGTGGAGGGGGGGTAGAGAAACATACATTGACATTATTGTACTGTATTGTTTTACTGCAAAAACACAGTATAGGTGAGAATGACTTGAATGCAAACATCGCTCAGGACAACGCATCGGCGCATCTCCCAAGCCCACCAGTTCATAACCCCATTGTCTTCATGACAACCTCCAGGGCAAAAGGTTCTACTGCTGGCCCTCCTTCTTCTCCTCTCCAGAGGACGGCCCTGAGCTGCTGCTGCCACCGCTGCCGTCCCTCTCTGACGCCATCTATAGGACAAACACACAACGTCAATAATCACCAAGCATCAACACATCACACCTTGGACAGGAGGATGCATTTTTCCAGCCCCAACAATGAGTGCTGCAATCAAATCACAGCCTTCCGTGCTGAGCTAGGCAGGGAACCGTACCTTCTTGTAGGCAATCTCGAAGAGCTTGAGTGAGGCCTGCTGGAGGTTGGTGGCGGCCTGTTTGATGTTCTCCCCCGTCTCTGCGTCCTTCCTGGAGAGAAGGTCCCGCACCTTGGTGATCTCCTCCTTCAGTTTGTTACACTGACAGGAGAAAAGGAGGAAAGGGAAGGCATGACATTTGAGGGGTGAGAACAGATTGTCAATAGTCAATTTGTAGTTTTATTTTATTTTATATTCACACACACACAATATATACTGTAGGTGTACAATTTAGTTTTGACTTTGCAACTGCAATTTGCCTTAAAGGTCCCATGACATGAAATGTTCACTTTAGGAGGTTATTTAACATTATTATGAGTTCCCCTAGCCTGCCTTTGGTCCCCCAGTGGCTAGACATTTCAATAGGTGTAAACCAAGCCCTGGGTATTCTTCTCCGCCTTTGAGAAAATGAAAGCTCAAACGCTCGGTTTTGAAAATTTTCCTATTGTGACGTCACAATAGGGAAGGTTACCTCCCCTTTATCTGCTTTGCCCGCACAGAGAATTTGGTCCACCAATGACAAAATGATCTACGACCGTGCGAGCGCGACATTGTTTTTTCCTCCAGACATCATGGCTTGCAAACGACAAAGCATGGCAGTTAGCCCCGCCTCTTTCTTCCTCATAGCATTTAAAGCTACAGACACAGAAACGGCACGTCCTGAGGAAAGCCCTTTGTGGGACTGCTCGTAGTGGCTGTAATTCTGCACCAAGGCTGAATTTCGGGAAATAAACTTCAGATAAAGTATTAGGGGACCCTTAAGGCCTATATAAAAGCATCCAAAAACAGCATGTCATGGGATCCAGTGGGATCCCACACAGACTAATTAGTGGCGGTACGCCACAGAATCAACACCGGCCGCCACATATTGCGTTTCATTATTCTTTAAAAAAATGTTGTTTACGCTATTTAAAACCCGCAGCGTATTCGTTCAGCTGCATTTCCTTTCCCTGCTCTCCCTCCGTCTCTCGGTCACTCACACGTCTCTCTCACATAGACACACAGTCACAACGTCAGCACACATTAGCAACGACGCATAGATACGCCATTCTAGACAGACGGCGATATCAGCGAGCCCTCAGCATTAGTACCATAGCTAAAAGTCTAGGAAAGTTGAGGTTGCTTTTTGCTAGGTACCTATGAACATGTCCTAATCTGCTAGACAAGAGGGTTCCTCTTGGTTTTTGGTGAGAAATCTCACGTGCCCTACTTACCGGCATCATGGAGCCGACCAGCTAAATAGTTAGGATATGCAGGTAGCAACGTGCTACCTGCATATACCAGCTCAGTTTTTCTCCTAGATTCAGACCTAGCCCGGTAAATTGTAGAGCTAGCTAACTACTACACTTCTGTAGTAGTGCAGTAACTAGCCTTCTACACCCCACAATTTCCCCAGAAATATTTTCAGGCTTCAACCAGTGCTGCTCAAGCAGAAAGACAGGGTCAGGGAGAGAAAGAGATAAATTCGTTAGGCATTGAGAGAGAAAGTGTATGAGAGGAGGACAGCATCCAACATGCTGCTGTGAGAGAGCCAGCTGAAGCAACTTGTGAGGTGGACAAATAGATATAGAAACAGGCAGGTAAGAAAGCAGGTCTCAGGATAAGGGAACTCATTTCTATTCTTCCGTTTCTGGCAGATAGGACTTAAATGGGGTGTGAATTTTGTATAGGGTGTTAAATGTGTGTATTTTGGGTTGTGCGTGATTTATTGGTGGCCAAGCCGCAAAGCGGCGAAGCCACCTTAAGTATTTCTACCTTTTCTTCTTATTGTTGGAATGCTGCTTCAGCATTCCAAGTATTGTTCTTTGAATATTTATTCAACGTATTTTTATTATTATTATTTATCTTCTATTTCTTCCGTGGCACCTTTCAGCGCCTTCAAATCTTCAGCTATTAAAACCGTTCAGCTATCAAAAAATTCAGCAGTTTCAGGCCATTCCTGCTATGACTTTTCAGCTTTGTACCTCTTATGCTTGAATTAATATAAATCAATATTCATAATATTTTTAACATGGTTTTCCAATGGAGTTTACTTTCAAATCCTCTCAAACTTCTTCAACTTCCAAATCCTTCTTCTTCCTCAATCTTTCAGCTAGAGCCACCATTTAAACTGTAAAATGTTGACAAACCCCTAAACTATTTTTTAATAATTCAGCTTTTTGATATCTATTCAACTTTTTTCAATATCACTGATTATGTTTCATGACTTTTTCAAGCCGTTTCTGAGATTTACATGGGTGTGTACGTGAAACCCTAGAGTGCAGACTGAAACGCTTAGAGTGGAGGGCAGCTTCGGATGTCGTTGAAAAAATATTTCTAGTTTGCCAGCATTGCCACAATTTTCGCTCTTCATGCTTAATTTTTGGATCAATAGATAGCTAATTTTGTGCTGACGTAGACAGTTGTCTGTTGAATCCAACAGACGTACACATTTGTTCAGAGCCCCACTAAAGCGAGACAAAGTCCAACTCTCGCCCCATAGAGACCAATGCAAATCTGGTGACAAAATCGTCAGAGAAAGCAAAAAGAACAAGATTTTGAAACTGCCGGTTGAGTCGTATTTCTGACCGCACAGAAATATAAAGGACATCTCTGGTTTCGGCAGTGTCTTGGGTCTCGGAAAATATAGTTATTTTTTGGATTGGACGTATAGTTTGCGTCTAGGTTAACTTGTTTGAGGTGTCGATTCTAGCTACATTTCTGTTATTCTCTGCCCTCAGCGCGTTAGCAATCATAGCTGCACCATCACCGGGGCAACGACAGACACGCACCACTCAGTCTCACGCAGGTGATTGGTATTAGCTGATTAGTGGAGTCACAAGACAGTTTGATAGTATTTCAACCTAATACAATTTACAAGAGGTGACTCTGCAGGTGCTGCTAATATCTCTTTTACTACTATTGCTAATGGAACTGTTTTATTCTACTACGCCACTGAGTGTGTTTACTTGACCATGAGAAACCCGATTACTAGCAATTGTCGGTTTATGCCATACGATTACTCCGTTTACATGTGTAATTAGTTATGCGATTACTCAATAAGCGCGTCTACATGATTCTTTTTATTAATCGTTGTATGCTCCACGGACAAAACTTGCACCATCATCCTTCTGCAACAAAGTGTCGCCGTGTCTTCCTGTATCGGCCCTACTGCTGTATGTTTCGTTCAATCAACACATTGAATCCTACGAAGAAAGAAGAAAGCCGAGTAAACGCACTCAATGCACACATCTGCTACTGCTATTACTATCCCAACTATAATTTCAGCTGTTAAGACTATAATATTGTTTTTATGACTAGCTAGCCTAGGCCTACCCCTTCTTCTGTTTAACAGTTCAGCTTTCAGCTTCTCCCGCATTGTATTTCAGCTCTTAGCGTTGTTAGATGATGCAGTTCATTTTCCATACTGCCTCTTTTGTGTGACTCACACATTTTTGACATTCATTTCAGCTTGCGGGTATTTTCTCATGTCTGTATTTTCTGCAATTTAAGAAAAATAATTTCATCTTTCAGCATTCCAACGCATTTTTAGCAGGAAATGCCTTTCTAGTTATTATTATTACACATCTGTCATGGGAGTCTATGGCAGGCCCAACCACATGGTCAGAAGTTGTGAAATTTGACACTCTTTGGGGCCAGTCCCCTCATCAATGTCACCAAGTTTCATGTCTCCCATTCCAACCATCTAGCGCCACCAATGGATCAAAGTTGAAGGTGTGTTTACACACGTTACTTTTGAACCATATGCCGCATTTTCCAAAATGAGGGATCGTTGGATTCCCTGGATCAAGACAAGTTTGACTCACTCTATGACGTCATACCCAGTCATATAGATTCTCCGCCATTTTGAATGTTAAGGAGAATTTCTTTTCCCGCTACTCCTCCTACAATTCTTGTCGAATCTTCTTCAAAATTGCCACAGATGATCTTCAGACCAAGCTTCACAAAAGTTATCCCCTGGAGCTTTGATTTTCGCAACCGTTTGTTAGTTACAGCCAATCAAATTCAGCAACTGATACGGAAAAAGGGAAATTAGGTCATATCTTAACGAATCTTTGATGCATTGAATCCAAACTTGGTGTATGGATTCATGACTTGATTCATTATTAAGAGGTCCGAAAAAGGTAGTGTCATTTGAGCTTTAGGGGGCGCTACAATAGGCAAAATTTTGTTTTGACCAATAACTGTTGATTTGTTTGTCGTATTTAAGTGATTCCTATGTCTCGTGATATCTTAGGAGATCCCGCGTCTGACGCATGTTAACGCATGATACCAGACGAATTGATGAGGCCGCCATTTTGAATGAATGAAACTTTTTTTCCTACACAATGTATCCAATATTCACCAGATTTGGCACAGATTATCTTCAGACCACAATCACCTTGACATGTCAAAATAGGACTGAATTACAGCTGTTTAAACTTGGGCCAAATCTGACTTTTTGTATACAGTAACTGTACACAGCAATTCCCAGCACTGAAAATGGCTCACTGGGATAAGACGGGCTCCTTTGAAGTGCAAGGTCGTAGGTTCGAATCCAGCCAAAGTCTCAAGCATGTCATGATACTGGTTTATCTGTTTAGTGAAGCCAGGTATGCGACAGAAGCTGTCGAGCAGTATAATCATAATGGTCACGATAATGTTTCATTCTCAGGGGACTTATACTCATGAAGAGTCAGATTTATTGTGCTTTGTAGATATAGTGATGCTACATCTAGCCAGTGCATCGGATTTCTTGCATCATAACTTCTGAACAGATTTGTCATAAATCACAAGATTGGTCTGTTCTGATTCTACGTGGCATACTAAGTCTAAATATATCACATTGTCCCTTGTCCGCCATTTTGGGCGTCGGCCATTTGGAATTTTCATAAAAACAAACTCCTCGTTCGCCGTTGCTCCTATTTTCACGGACATGTAATCAAATCATTTTCAGACCACAATCACCTTGACATGTCAATAGGACAGAATTACAGCTTTTTATACTTGGGTCAAATCTGACAACGCTTCCCACAGGAGAAACTGCTTACTTTTTTTTATACAGTAACTGAACACAGCATTTCCCTGCAGTGAGAATAGCTCACTGGGATAAGACGGGTATCTCTGAAGTGCACGGTCATAGGTTTGTACCCAGCCACAGTCATCAAGCATGTCATGATACTGGTTTATCTGTTTAGTGAAGCCAGGTATGCAACAGTAGCTGTCTAACAGTATAATGGTAATGATAATGTTTCATTCTCAGGGGATCTATACTCAAGAAGAGTCAGATTTATTGTGCTTTGTAGATATGTGTCCTCTAACCTCTAGGGGGCGATCCCGTGTGACACGTTAACTTGTGATACCAGCCGAATTGATGCCGCCATTTTTTATGAATTAATAAAACGTTTTTGTCCTAATCCTCCTACAAAATGTATCAAATATTCACCAAATTAGGGACAGATTATCTTCAGACCACAATCACCTTGACATGTCAAAATAGGACTGAATTAAACAGCTGTTTAAACTTGGGCCAAATCGGACAACCGCTTGCCACAGGAAAAACTTCTTATATTTTTACCCAGTAACTGAACTGTGATTTGCAGCACTGAGAATCGCTCACAAGGATAAGTTGGTGTCCTGGCAACGTCAGAGGTTCGAATCCAGCCAAAGCCGACAAGCTTGTCATGTCTCTGGTTCTCTGTTTAGCGAGACTGTAAGACACTTACAAAGGAAGCCAGGTACAGCGCAGTCGCTATCTACCTGTAGTCAAGCTACAAGCTATAGTCAATGCAATCCTCACACAAACTATCAAAATGATTTTAGATTTTCGAAACCGTTTGTCCGCTACGGCCAATCGAAATCGGCAGCAGAGCCGCCAAACAGAAAGTTGTGTTGTATCTCAGCAAATCTTTGATGGATTCACGCCAAACTTGCTGCGTGTACTCGGAACACTCTTCTGAGGATGTCGCCCCACCACAAATTGCTTTCTAGTCTGTGGGAAACACTGGGATCTTTAATAGATCTAAAACTGACTGACAAGAGCCTCTAGCCATACCTCATCAGCTGGAAGCTGGTCCTTGAACTCTTCCATCTTGGACTCGGTGTCATGGACGATACCCTCCGCCATGTTGACAGCCTCCACACGGTCCTAAACCCCAGCAACATCAGACGTATTAGACACTGTCAACTAGATACAAGAAACAAAGTAATAATTTAAAGTCTCAATGATCTATGGACCGTCTCCAGGTTGTGGCATCTTCTACCTTCCTCCTCCTGTCCTCTTCGGCGTACTTCTCAGCGTTTTTAATCATGTTCTCAATGTCGTCTTTGCTGAGGCCTCCGGAAGACTGGATCACGACTGAAGGAGGAAAGGGCGGGGGGTTCAGAGGAAAGGAGGAAGAGAAGGGGAGGAGAAAGGGAGCAGAGCAGGATGAGAGTAGGTTGGTTAGAAACTTAGACATGGCAGAGATACTTTGTCGAAGTTACCCAATATTCTTTGTTCCCAGTGGTCAATCATTACCCTAAAACAGGGGTGTCAAACCCTGGTCCTCGAGGGCCAGGGTTTGACACCCCTGCCCTAGAACAGTGGTTCCCAACCCTGGTCCTCAGGGAACACCTGTCCTGCATGTTTTAGATGTTTCCCTGCTCCAACACACCTGATTCAAATGAATGGGTCGTTATACAGCTCTGCAGAAGCCTGCTTATGACCATTCATTTGAACCAGGTGTGTTGGAGCAGTGTTGGCATCTAAAACATGCAGGACAGGGGTGCCCTGAGGACCAGGGTTGGGAACCACTGCCCTAGAAGACACGAGCAGTCAGAGACATCCATCAGAGAACATGTTTGGTTGTTGATGTCTGAGTGTTGTTTCTCAGGTTCTTGCACGTGCGCAGCCTACTTACTCTGTTGCTCGCGGCCAGTGCCCTTGTCCTTGGCAGACACGTGGACGATGCCGTTGGCGTCGATGTCAAAGGTCACCTCAATCTGGGGGACGCCACGGGGAGCGGGGGGTAGGCCCACCAGCGTGAACTGGCCTAGGATCTTGTTGTCAGCGGCCATCTCTCGCTCTCCCTGGCACACCTTGATCTCTACCTGGGTCTGACCATCAGCCGCTGTGGAGAACACCTGGAGGGGGAGGGGGGTTAGGGTGCCTTTGTTTAGGAGGAGGGGGCCATGCCATATTCACACTGAAGAATGTGAATATGAGCATCCAGACTTCTTGGGGGTGGCTGTGAGGGGTGTGTGTCTGAGCGCAGTGTTATTGTTGAATAAACCTTGTGTATGTCATCTAACTGTAAGTAGCCAGAGTTTGTTTACATTAATTGGTCATTAGTAACTTAGTTTCACGGGTCGAGCAGATCGGGATCTACTAGTATAATAGGTACGTTAGGATCTATTGTTGTAGTAGTTTCGGGTACTTGACGTGACATCGATTAGCTAGACCGCGGGTCGTTGATAGCCGAGTGTAACCCAGTAAAAAAAGACCAGGTTACAAATGATTTATGATTTAAATGGTTAAATCTAAAGGTTAATTTGAGCATAATATTTATTTTCTAACTAAACAAATTATTTAGAATAAGCCAATCACGTTTTAGAAATGTAATGATGAACACTTGAATTTATGCCAATCAGCTCACGGTGTGTTGTAGGCTCACTCCCCACGCTTGAGGTGAACGAACGTGAGCACGAAGAAAAAAGCTGTTAAAACGAAGAGTGAAAGCTGAACGTGAACCAAGAAAAGTGATATACATATATGTTTTATTTTCATTTAATAATAAGTGGTGTACATTATACTATCTTGACAAAAGATAAGAGAAGTATAGAAAAGAAGAAAAGAACTGCGTAGTTGATTCAAGGATTTGGCGAGTGGGAATTAATGTGTTGCTAGCTAGTTCATCATAGGTTTTTGCTAGCTATTTCGTTGCTATGTCTAAGTTAGCCTGCTCGGTGTGTTAGCCAGGCTAGCCATTGTTCACACCACGTGCATTTTTCTTTCACGTGCGTTTAGTCGTTTTAATGTCAAAGTTTTCTGTAATGCCTAGACCGGTTTATTATCTTATTAGTTTTCAAGAATATCCTTTTTGAATATACGTCTTCTGATCCAAGGTGGGCAGATGGCTGAGCGGTTAGGGAATCGGGCTACCAATCAGAAGGTTGCCAGTTTGATTCCCGGCCGTGCAAAATGACGTTGTGTCCCTGGGAGAGGCACTTCACCCTACTTGCCTCGGGGGAATGTCCCTGTACTCAGGGTTTTTCCTGCATAGAGAAAATGTTGGCGCGCGCCAAAGCCGTTTTCCCGAGCGCCAATGACAAATCCCGAGCGCCAATGACAAATCCCGAGCGCCAAAGGCAAAAAAAAGTCTGCAATGAAGAAAAGAAAAAAAGCTGTGTTCATCACGCGTGCAATGGATGTCAGCTAATATGTTCTCAATAGTATGTTTCAAGTAGGCTACAGCCGAACCCTCGTTCTGTTTTGATCAATAGTAATCAAGTTGATAAGCGTGTCTTCTTGTCTGATCAATACGCAACTTTGAGGTGCGTGAATGGACAGAGTGGCCACTAAACTGTCGTTCCGCTGTGAGGGCCAGCCCGACGTGCACGAATACACCTCTACAAATGCAAATGAAATTTCCACTCAAAATAATGACAAAAGTTTGATTTACGATTTCCAACGCAGCCTCCATTGGTATTCTTAACCTGGAATGATAATATATAGTGCAGTGTTTCCTCTATGGCTAAATTTCTGCCACCACAGTATCAGAAATTAGGCTGTACAAAATTTTAGGCCGTCTATCAGCAGTGATTGTTAGAGTGCATGTTGGAAAATTGCACTGACACGCGCTTCACAACGCAGTTGAGATTGCGTGTGTGCGTCTTTGAGAACTGTAGGCTGATATATGCTTCTCGGTTTTCCAAAAAACGGACACATGGGAACACCCTCTCTGAGAGCCCTCAGAGAGCCCCGGAGAGCTCGACGTGCACCTCCTGAAACTATCTGTCGTAATTCCGGATAGTTACGGATGCCCCCTTGGCTGTGATTGGTCAGTATTAAGAACCGCTTGCGTCAGGGGCGGGGTTGCTGTGATAAACAGGACAAACAGAATCCTTTGACCGCCATTGCTGTAAGTTTTTACAATTCATATTTCAGCTAAACAGTACATGTAAATCAGCATCTGAATTAAAATGTGACGAGAAATGGGCAGTGTAGTTGCTGAAAATGTGCGTATTTTATTGACGAAACAGCTAATTTGTAAATTTGCTCCGACTTCTCGATAACCTAGGTAAATAAACACTCGACGACGACTTACAAAAAAACGTTGCGCCACCTACTCTTGACTGTTACATGCGGCTGGTAGCATATTTAAGGCAACCTAGCCCTGCAGCGGCAGCCTCGGCGCACGAAGAATCGGTCGGACAAAGACAGGGAGTCTACCTGCAGGAGTCCACCGAGGATGGCCGACGAAGCCGGATCACCTCTTCTGATAAGTATCACCCTATCTGTATTCTAATCTACCTAGAACATATTCATAGCTTGCATGTGTTTCTCCAGAATTCCCGTTCATTACACCACTTGCAGCCGTAGATATGTTATTAAGTATAAAAATGTCCACTTCTAACCTTCACTACCTATCCAGATTTTCTACACCTGCCCTCTCTTTCTATAGGGCTCTGGAACTGCCAGTCTGCTGTGAACAAGGCAGACTTCATCCCAGCGTTTGCATCTCATGCTTCTCTTCACGCCCTTGCGCTGACAGAGACATGGATCCGCCCAGAGAAAACGGCAACTCCAGCTGCTCTCTCCGTCAACCACTCGTTCTCTCACTCACCCCGCTCAACCGAGCGAGGTGGTGGGACAGTTTTGCTCCTTTCTCCACATCCACCACACTGTCACTGCCAAATCATTTGAACACCATTTTGTGATGCCAACTGATCCTATCAAAGCATTCTTAGTTGTCCTCTATCGCCCACCAGGCCCGCTAGCCGACTTTGTGGAGGAGCTGGACATGCTCGTCAGCGTCCTCCCGGATGATGGAACCCCGCTGATGATCCTTGGGGACTTCAACATCCACCTCGAAGGAACACAGGCCGCCGACTTCATGTCTCATCTGACTTCCTTCGACCTGACGCTGCTGAACACACCGGCGACCCACAAGGCAGGAAAACAGCTTGACCTCATCCTGACACGCAACTGCATCACTGACTTAACCTCTGTAACCCCACTACACATTTCTGATCACTACCCTCGCAACTTTCCGCCATAATCTCCGCTCCATATCCCCCTCCATTGTAACATCCTCCCTCCCTCCCATTGACGAGTTAACGTCTCTCCCCACCGACACTGCCACCAACACCCTGATATCTACATTAACTGCATCACTTGACACCGTCCCCTGTCAACCAGGCCTGCACGATTTTCTCCCTCCTGCCCGTGGCTCACGGATGTTCTTTGTGAAGAACGATCCAACCTTCGGGCAGTTGAGAGGTTATGGCGTAAGTCCAAAGACGGACTGGATTCCCCACAGGGCTCTGTCCTTGGACCCCTCCTCTTCTCCCTGTACACCACCTCACTTGGACCGATCATCACCTCCCATGGCTTCTCCTACCACTGCTACACTGACGACACGCAGCTGTACCTGTCGTTCCCCATGACTGACCCAGGGATCTCAGCTAGAATCGAGGCCTGCCTCACAGACATCTCCGCCTGGATGACCAAGCACCACCTCCAGCTGAACCTCGCCAAAACTGAACTTCTCATCATCCCGGCCAAACCCTCCATCTCCCACGATCTCTCAATCACCCTGGGATCTGTGATGGTGACCCTTTCATCCTCTGCCAGGAACCTCGGGGTGACCATGGATGACAAGCACACCCTCACGGCCCACATTGCTGCAGTCTCCCGGTCGTGTAGATTCACCCTCTACAACATCCGGAAGATCAGGAGATTCCTGTCTGAGCATTCCACCCAGCTGCTAGTCCAAGCAGTTGTTGTCTCCAAGTTGGACTACTTCAACTTGCTTCCCGCCGGTTTCCCAGCATGTTCAACCCGTCCTCTGCCGAGGATTCAGAACGCAGCAGCACGCCTGATCTTCAACCTACCCAGACGCTCCCATGTCACCCCGCTCTTAATCTCTCCACTGGCTACACATCACGGCCCGCATCAGAATTAAGACGCTGGTACTGACCTTCCGAGCGGTGAACTGGACTGCACCTGACTACATCAAGTCTTTCGTCCAGCCTTACACCCCCACCCGCCGCCTTCGGTCTTCTTCTGACAACCGTCTGGTGGTCCCACCTCTCAAGAGTGCCCGCTCCCAACCCAACCCTTCTCCTGTCTGGCCCCCCAATGGTGGAATCATCTCCCCACCTCCATCAGAGATACTGTCTCTCGACCTTCAAGAAAAGGCTAAAGCCGCACTTGTTCCGTGAGTACAACAGTACTTAAGATTGTTGGATCAGATGTTAGCTTACTTCCTCCAGGAACACAATGACAATTATTGAGGGACGTGTTGCTCTTGTTGGTTAGTTGTAACTGATTTAACTATTTGTACTCGCTGTGAATTATATTATTGTTGCTTGATTTTCTCCAGGAACACTAGCACTCTCGAGGATCATGTTGTTTAATTGTAATCTGTTTAACTACATGCTCTTCTGGTTTTAGCCATTGGCACTCATTTGCTTTTTTCAATGTATGCTTCATGTCTTGGCTACCCGCAATGTTTGGGGCTATCTCGCCGTTTATGATCATTGACCTATGCACTTTTTGTAAAGCTCTCTTGAAAGTCGCTTTGGATAAAATAATCTGCTAAATGAATAAATGTAAATGTGTTTCTCTCCTTGGTGAGGAGGATCTATGAAAGGTGTGTGCGTTTCCCCCTCACCTGGCCCTTCTTGGTGGGGATGGTGGTGTTCCTGTTGATGAGCTTGGTGAACACCCCTCCCAGGGTCTCGATGCCCAGCGACAGGGGCGTCACGTCCAACAGGAGCACATCTGTGACATCACCGGCCAGGACTCCGCCTTGGATGGCGGCTCCAATGGCGACGGCCTCGTCCGGGTTGACAGACTTGGAGGGGGCGCGGCCAAACAGATCCTGGACGGTCTGTTGAACCTAGGTGGGAGGAGGAGGTTAACATACCTCCAATCACACAGCAGAGCCTTGGCTCACAGACAGAGCACCACAGACCCAGAGCTGGGACAGTCTGGTCTCATTAACAGACCCGGTGGATCAGGTAAGCCCGATACCAAACCCTTTCTTGTATTCTGCATATTAGTGCTTCTGTCCGGTAGGTAGCCATTAGGGGAGTCAGGTGGCTAAGTGGTTAGGTAATCGGGCTAGTAATCAGTAGGGCTGTCCCCACTCAGTCCACTAGTGGATTTTCTGGTCGATATGCTCTTGGTCGACTAAGATTTTTTTAGTCGAGCTGCCGTATGGCAGTATGAGTATCTGATTCCCGCTTGTGTCATCATTGCTGAATTAACTAAATGTTCTACAGAAATTGTAGCTTATATTATTTAAGACAAATAAAGCAACTCTAAAAATATATAATTTAAAAGAAAAGGTGTTACTGTTTTCCCTTTCGTTAATCTGCGCTTTGTTTTGGTATTTTGCACACGGCACGAGCACAATTGGCTGCCGAACTACAAACTCTGCCATAGCCTACTTTGTCGGTGTTATTAGTCAAAATGGCAAAGAAATCTGTGGTATGGCAGCATTTCATTAAAGTACATTTACAAAGTACCGGGTGACTCGAAAAACGTTGAATGCAAACTCTGCCAACAACGGTTTATTTTTCATAGACGTCAAATATGATGTAGCTTACCACCTGAAAAACTTAAGTTGGCCTAGCCCTACTTCGCTCATGCTAACGCGCTGGGTTGAAAAATGAATATGCCTATTATAAGAATCACATCCAAATCGAATGACATTATCTTCTCCGGCCAAGACAACAAAATCTTTCTCTGTTGCACCGTTCCCCACTCAGCTTCTACGTAAGTTCGCATGCTGCAAGTTCAGGCAGTGATAAGCGCGCTCTGATGATTTGCATGTTAAACAAACAATATTTTTAATTTGTAGTACATTGTAAGAGATACTAAATACCATCGGCATTCGGTTACAACAGGACTGGTGATACGAGTCTTATTATTAGTAGGTTATTAGCGGCTGAATCGGCAATGTCCAGCAGCCATTGAGTCAGATCGGGAAAATGTTCAAACGTTTGTTTTTTTGTGAAAAGAAAAAAAAGCGTTTCAAATTTCGATTAGTCGATTTTCAGACGTTTAGTCGAGTATTGGTCGACCAAAGAAAATCTTAGTCGGGGACAGCCCTAGTAATCAGAATGTTGCCGGTTCGATTCCTGTCTGTGCAAAATTACGTTGTGTCCTTGAGCAAAGCACTTCACCCTACTTGCCTCGGGGGAATGTCCTTGTACTTACAGTAAGTCACTTACAGTAAGAGCGTCTGCTAAATGACTAAATGTAGAGTGACGCGGTACACACACACACACACACACACACCTACAATCCAACAATCTTATTCTAGGACTCCATACAACATTCTTATTGTAGGACTCCAAACATGTTTGGCATCCACCATGCCAAAGGGTAAGTGGAGTGCTAAGCTAGGGTAGTCTCTCACCTTTGGCATGCGGGACATGCCCCCTACTAGCAGCACTTCGCCGATGTCACCCTTGGCGACCTCGCCATCCTGCATGGCCTTCTGGCACGGCGCCACGGTGCGGCGGATCAGGTCGGCCACGATGCCTTCAAACTGGGAGCGGGTCATCTTCATGTTCAGGTGCTTGGGGCCGGACGCGTCCATGGTCAAGTAGGGCAGGTTGATGTCAGTCTAGGGAAGGAGGAAGAGTTCTCTTGAGTCAGTCCTGTATCCAACACCTGCTCCAACTTGTTCTAAGGGCGTGAACGTGTGTGTCCTAGTCACCTGCAGCGAGGATGACAGCTCACACTTTGCCTTCTCTGCCGCCTCTCTGACTCTCTGCAGGGCCATGCTGTCTTTGGTCAGGTCCACGCCACTCTGCAAGCATCCGACACATGGTTAAACATGTTTTAGATGTTTCCCTGTTCCAACACACCTGAGTCAAATGAATGGGTGGTTATCAAACTCTGTGGCAGCCTGATAACCATTCATTTGAATCAGGTGTGCTGGAGCAGGGAAACATCTAAAACATGCAGTACAGGGTGTCCCTGAGGACCAGGGTTGAACATCCCAGCTGTAAGGTTATTCTTCCTCATACTCCTCCTACTCACCTCCCTCTTGAACTCCTTAACAATGTGTGTGAGGAGGTGCTGATCGAAGTCCTCTCCTCCCAAGAAGGTGTCTCCATTGGTGGACTTGACCTCAAACACACCCTTCTGGATCTCCAGGATGGAGATGTCGAAGGTGCCGCCGCCCAGATCGTACACGGCGATGCTGCAACGCAAGCCCAGACAGGGGGAGTCAGTCAGTTACTTTAAAGAATCGAAGCGCTAGTGACAACTTGTGTTTGTGTGAGTCTGTATGTGAACAAATTAAAATAAAACTCACATCTTATCCTGGGTCTTCTCCAGGCCGTAGGCCAGGGCAGCAGCAGTAGGCTCGTTGATTACACGCAGCACGTTAAGACCAGAAATCTGACCAGCATCCTTGGTAGCCTGGAAACAACAATCACGCAAAACTGTCGAGAGATGTTCTCATCTTTTATCAATTAAGTTGTTTTAATTGAAAACTATAATATAGATTTGTTAATACAGAACTCATGAGGAAGGGCACCTAATGGCTTATCCCAAGAACTTAGAACTTTATGTAAAGGTTAGTTACTGTGAAACCTGATAACATTTTGCAGAGACTAAATTTGCTACATTATCGACTTTTTACCTTTTCCTTTACCAATTCATCAGTTTGTGTGTGTCTACAACAAGCCAAGAGTGAGTGTGTATCCTTACTTGTCTCTGTGAGTCGTTAAAGTAGGCTGGTACAGTCACCACAGCGTTCTTCACACTGTGACCCAGGTAATTCTCTGAAACATACACACACACACGTTGGAATCAGGTACACTGTATATTCATACTGGTATAGCCCTGGCAATTGGATTAGGGTTAATAATGATGCCTTACCTGCAGTCTCCTTCATCTTTATCAGGACAAAGGCTCCAGCCTGGCTGGGGGAGTACAGCTTCCCATGGGCCTCCACCCATGCATCACCATTGGATGCACGCACAATCTTGTAGGGCACGTTCTTTCTGTAGACACACATCACAACATCCTGTCACACTTTGTCACCCCCCTGGGACTGGTACTGTCCTCACTAGTATCCTAAGGGTCAGGTTCCAAAACACAGATTAAGCTAGTTCTGAAACAAAAGTTTTGGGGATAATCCCCAAAATGCCATGTATTTTACGCTACAGCAGGATTAAATTACATCCACGAAACATGGCTGGTGGGATGGACTCTTTAGCGTATATTCAATGGATTTTGAAGCACCAGAAAGGTTCAATTAAACAATTTGAAATATAGGGATCCCACACTTAATCAGTTTTAGTGAAGACTTTCAAAACCTTTTATTCAGGGAGGACATGACGCTGAATGTTTAAGATGTTGTCACTGTGTTTAAGAATTACGGTTATTCACTCATTGTATAATTACCTACCTTGAACAACCATTAGCCGTGGCGGCCCGCCACGGCTAATGGCTGAACAAAATTTAAGCCCTCTATCATCAGTGATTGTTAGAGTGCATGTCGGAGAATAGCACGGACACGCGCTTCACACCGCAGTTGAGATTGCGTGTTTGCGTCCTTGAACTGGAGCGTAAATCGTATAACTTATGTTGTCAGTTCATTTAAGCCTGTTATTGTATTAGTCTATAGTTCTTGCTAATTTAAATTAGGTTAACTGGTGATTTTCGTTGTTTGTATTCTTCCCCTGCTACCTACAGTAAATTGAACGTCTGTTGATTCGATACCGATTGCTGCCTTTGCTCACGTTTCTATTTTAGGTGCAAAAAGCAGAATTCCCATATCTCTTGAAAGCTTCCCTGCTTGCCTTTTTTTGTGTAGATTTGACTGTAAAACTGTAAAATTATGAACTTCGTGACGTGAAGACATGGCTGCCGCCTAATACAATGCGGTCTACCGGGTGACATTCTCACTCAAATTTCAAGACTTTCGTGCCCCAAATCAAAATTCTGATGTGACAGATCAATGGGGAATCGCTTTCTCTCTTAAAGGCTGTCCTCCTCGACCTTTTTGGTCTTTTTAAATCAAACTATTTGTATAATCCGTGTAACAGAGACAGTGGGGACAGACCTGCCCCCACTGCAAAAAAAAAATCCTAGAGGAAACACTAAAATGTGCTCAAAAAATCTAAGATCAAACCTTTTGACAGCTTTGAGGCCACTTCTTGCAGGAAGTTGTACAAATTCCTTCAACGTACCATACCCATTTAAAAAAATTATCAAGAATTTATTAGATTTGTATCTGATGTTTCTAATGATAACTTCAAGAACCATTGGCAAAAGATTAGCTTGTGTGTGGAAATATGGACAAGTTGTATCAGCAGGTAAATATTTAAGTATAGAACTCTGTCGGTTTATACTCTTCCACTCACATGTCTTTCTGGACCTCTGCGTCGTCGTAGCGGCGCCCGATGAGCCGCTTGGTGGCATACAACGTGTTGTTGGGGTTGGTCACAGCCTGCCTCTTGGCAGGCATGCCCACCAGTCTCTCTCCATCAGCTGTGAATGCCACAACAGAGGGGGTGGTCCTCGTGCCCTCTGCATTCTCTAGTACCTGGAACACACAACCTTTAAGAATCTAGAAAACTCTCAGGCAACAAACAGTCCCCCATCAATGTTCTCTTGCTGACCTTAGCCTGCTTGCCTTCCATGACGGCCACACAGGAGTTGGTGGTTCCTAAGTCAATTCCGATAACTGAGCCTTTGATGGCCTCGGAGCTGTAAGACACACTGTCACAGTTAGTGCTACAACATAGTCTCACGTTGTACGTAACACATTCACATGCAGAATTTACACCTGGTTACAAAGAAACGCACGCATAGTCTCTTCTGGCCATGGCTCTAAGGGTGTCCTGTTGGAATCCATTCCAGCAAGCCTGGAAAAGAAGGAAAAACACACATTTAATGAAAATATGTCACACGTTCCATGTTTTGATTATATATTAAATTATCACTTAACTGTCGGATCCACAGTTGGACCTGACAACATTGAGCTTTGAAGTGGGCACATGCTCACATAACTAACAGCTTGACAAAATAAAACATTGTTTTTATTCAAATTTGTGTGAGGCGTGTCTGCCTCCGTGCACATATCCTGTACACGGAGGGGCAGTTGTGTTCCCATTTGGGGGGAGGGCTGAAGTCAGGGACACCACATCGAAGGTCATCGGTGCTCTCTTCACGTGAGGGGGACAATGAATGACGTCGTAGCCAGTTCATTAATTTAAAAACCGGGCTATTATGGGGGTAAAAAGTGCTGCCATACGTGCTGTTCTAGCGTCAACTTTAGCGGCATTTAGCTATATTGCTACCCTACAATATTGGCAAATTAAACGTTAAAAGTATGAAGAGATATGTTAACTAGGTAGCCAGGTCCCTCGCTATTTATTGCAGGATGGTAACAAACAATACTCGTTTGACGAAATTCTAAGACGGGAACTTAATCGATGCAATCACTTGATAACCAATGCTTTACTAAATTGAAAAATATCCGTAACCAAGCTCGATATCTCTTGCAAGCTGCAAATGAGGTTGCGTCACGGATAGGGAGCTAGCTTGGATCACGTAAGATAGGACATTTAAGCTAGCTCGCTTGACACTCACTAGCGCCCAGGTAATAACTGTAAACCCCAGTTTCCCATACCAGCTAGAGTAATATTGTAGTGACTTTATCCAAGGCTCGTGAGAGCCTTCCATGAATGTCACATCATAACCATAATCGTGGATTAGCCAGCCTCCATCACAATTGCCTAGCCAGTTACACTGTAATCGTTAGCAAGCTAGCTAGCTCTAACTGTTTTGTAATCTTAGGTAACATCGTCGTAACAGGTTAGCTTGACAACTTTACGTTTTTCTAACAGTAACACTTAGGATGAGTCGTTGGTAATGTTAGCCTTACCTTCTTTATCAAGATGGACACACTCCTGGTGCAGTTCTGCGAGGGGAGAGACCTTGAAGCTGTTCTTGCAATGCTCAACATTGTGGTAGGACGTGTGGGAGACTGGTTTGGATTAGAAAACGCAAGGCCTCAAGATAAAAATCCTAACCTGTTCAAATAAGATTAAATCGAAAGGTTACCCACTTATTTTTACGATTAAATAGATTTTAGGTGATATTTCCTGAGCAAAACTACAAGTGTCTTTCGCCTATCAAGTCAGGAGCATGCTGGCCTCTGCTCAGTGATCTTAAACGAAGGGACAGGAGAATGCAAGTATGTTCTCGAATTATCCAACGCATGTTGCACCATGCATTTTGAGAAGGACCCTTTGCGAGTCACCAAAATACTGCCTGTATCAAACCGTTCATTTTAAAGCAATTTAACTTAGTTTTTCATACATTGTAGTATTTTGGGATACTTAATATCGTAAATAATTAAAGTTAATACGTTTTCACCCTACGTTATCACCCTTTGACCACAAAATGTGTTAAAATATATTCAGACTTAGACTTGGGGCACTACACCATGGGATCGTGAAGGTCATGTTGGAAAAGGAATCAGTTTCACGTGCGTTACATCAGTAAAGCCGGTAGTTAGTTCTTCATGTTTGAGCCTTGTCATTTTAACAATAACAAAACGCACAAACCAACATTTCTTGATTGAAGGACTAAGCACAGATGTGTCATTAAAAAAAATCCCTGTTTATCTGGTTGAGAATCTAGATCACTTGAAACGTAAACGACACTATTAGTATGAGCACTTGGCTTTCATGTGAAGGTTACACCACAAGATAAAACTCGGTCATGCAACATAGGAGTGATTCCACCTGAATTACAAAAGCCTTTTTAGAAACTAACAGAAACAATGACGGAAATGAAATCCGGTAAAGGCTCAAATGTAAGCAAATTATGTAATTGAAGGTATGAACCTTAACACTAGGGTCAGTTCTACCTTATTGATGACCATTGCTGAAGAGTTGAACATGGTGTCCTCTACGGATTACGAGAGGGAGTGCATTGTTTCAGGATGAAATTAACTATCTGGGTTAAAACAATAAATCTATCAATTGGGAGGTCCAAAATAACCTTTTCACAAATTAATTAAGGTGACTTGGATTGAACACACATCCTGTTAAATAAATATAGTTTGGTTGTGTGGGTTATATTTTTGCTCAAGTATGAGAGCTTAACTGCCACAAACAGACTTGTGTGATGAGCTGTCAGTATGGATGCTGTTCTAAAGTCAAGAGCTCTCAAGAACACAGCTGAGACCAGGGACAAAAGCTCCTGTTCTAAACGTCTGTGTTTAGATAATGAGAATAGGGTTCCCTTCTACGCACACACATCCTAAAGAAACAATGCTCAACCTCAACCAGTCCTCTCAAGAAGGCACAGGTGCATCATCAGGGAGAGGTTGAGGAACAGACAGTGAGCCAGCTCCTGCCAAACCAGTGGAGGGCCATGGGGCTGTGTACCAGCAAGTCTGCAGTATCTCTGGCCCCCAGTGCCAGGGCCCTCAGCGCAGATGCAGGCAACCGGGTGGCCGACGGCAGCCCCAGAGGGAACCCCACCACCTGGGATGACAGAATTGTTATGGTCCAGGCCACCAAGACCAAAGCAGAGGCTGGGGGCCGGGGAGGAGCGCCTAATCCCACCACCAAGGGCTACCTGGAGCTGGGGGGGAAGGGAGAGCCTCAGACATCCCGGGAGGCAGAGGAGGAAGAGGAGGAGACGGAGGGAGACGAGCTGGAGGAGCTGCTTAACTTCTCTGACAGCGAGGGGAGTCTGAGGAGCGAGTTCCTGGAGTGATGGGGAAGTATAGAGATGGGGGAGATATGCAGAAGGAAAGACCAGGAAAACAGAAAAAGAGAAGGAGGAGAGAAGAGGAGGAGATCTGCGTAGGAGAAAGGGGGCCTGAGCTCCACTGGTCTGTACCCTAAGTGGATGGCCAGGTCTACCTGTGTCTCCTGTCATCATATGAAAGGAAACATCTATTGGTCCCCTGCCACCTCGGGTCTGAAACAAACCAGTATAATCTACATGATTCTGCTCAGTCATTTCACACTGGGATGTATAAACAGTGAAGTAATACGAAAGATGTGCAAGGCATCGCAATTATACAATGTATATACATACACAGCATATATACCGTTTGTAAAAATGTATGATAATAATTTACAGTGTTTTAGTGTAACAAAGTAAGAGAAGAAGTGGTGGTTGGGGCGTGTTTTGTTTTTGGCTGGTTAATTGCATGCATTTTAATGTATGATTCATACAAATATCCATCAAATGAATAATAATAAACATATGAAAACATAATGATTTCAAACGTAGATTGTTCTTTTTAACCTAATATTTGGCATCAGTTATTGTGGGACATTACTTTTGACATTGAAGACTTATTAGATAGTACCAAATTGCTGTGAAAGTACCAAGTCAATGAAGTGAATCGCTAAGTACAAGTTCAAGACAAAATCAACGTATATATTATAGATCTAGGTGCAGGTGTCTGATACACGCATACAAGTTGATCTCAGAAGACTGGACCATAAAAACAGGAATCAGGGCAGTTAAATAGTATCACAATATGTTTTTTTTACTCTCAAGAAACGTCAGGGGGATGACAATCAACATAGCCTTAGCAAGCACAGAAAGAGGACGCTGCATGCTAGATAGCATCAACATGGCCTTAGCAAGCACAGAAAGAGGACGCTGCATGCTAGATAGCTTTTGTTTAGGCTTTAGATAGGGCTCCTAGAAATGGCCCTGACGTTCCATGTTCTAATTAGCTAATATAGCATGGTATAATTCCAACATTATTTATTTTATTCAGAGCATTCCAAACAGTATAAAAGTAATAATGTAATCATTAGTTATAGTCTTTCATTATTGTAAACTGATCAGTGGTTAAGGACAGAACTCTTCAACTTTCACCTTTGCTTTCTGAAAAAAAATAACTATTGGTTTTTCCCCAGCAAGGGTTTATCTCTAGTTTCCCATGGTGTGTCAGAGGCACTGTCAGAAAATCAAAGACAGATATCTTATGTTTGATCTTTAGTCAGCATTGCTGCCATGCATCATTTGAGAATACATCTCATCAGGGAAATGCGCAGAATGTGACAATCACATTCTACGCTTCACAATCACAAGTCACACATTAGTTATATAGTAACCCTGAACATGTTTTGTATAAAAAATAATTTGATCAACGTACAGTTGAGGCCAAAAGTATTGGCAGTGACACATTTTGTCTTTTGCAAATTTAGCTAGTTCAGTATTTGTGGATAGTTTTTTTCATGTGTTTCTATGGAATACTGGAAAACAATAATACACATTTTAAAGGTTTTAAAAGCTTTTATTGGCAAAAACGTTCAAGATATATATATGATATTACAGCAATCAATCTGCTCTTAAAATCCAATCAGAATGATAGAATTATTTCACCTCAATATAACTAGTTCACACTTTTTTTGTGGCACCAGTGTGCGAATGACAATCGGGGGGTCAACTTCTTCTCCAGGCCGTAAAGGGAACCCAGTACAGCGCAGGCGTCGGCGTCTACATTCTTGTGAATATTCTATAGCTAATTGCCATTACAAATACAATCGCAACTTTTTTTTGATCTAAATTATATTATAATTTTTTGGGGGTATTAGTTAAGCTAGCTAACTTACCTTTCTTGCACTTTCTCACTACGCGGTAGTTACATTCTGAGGCAGGGGTCATCAACCTTTTTGAAATTGAGAGCTACTTCATAGATACTGAGTCATATGAGGGGCTACCAGTTTGATGCACCACTTGATACACACAAAAATTTGCTCAGTTTACCTTTAGTTATATATTGTTATTAATGATTAATGATACTCATCTATTAAGACACTGATCATGTTAATGATTTCTCACAATAACTATCAACAATGACATAACAAGGTGGGAAACAGATAATATCAATATTCAACACTTTTAATCTATTAATCTCAGCAATTGTTTACATTTTCAGATGATCACTTCTTCATTCTGTAAAGCAGCACAAACTAAAATAATTGCAGCACAAACGATTGAGACTATTTTGATGATGTTTTGCGTTGGGTGTATAGGTCTATGGTTGGATGGAGGGCCAACTTCAATCAGGTATTTTAATGCCCGTAGCGCGCTACCCGATGGGTAGTTAGGATGGTAGCTTTTGTGACAGGTGTCTCTCCACATTGTGCCGCTTTGCCGTCGCCACATTCGCCCCGCAAATGAGACACACGCAGCTTTCTTTCACAGTAGTAAAAAAGAACTCTTCCTCCCATTCACTGTGAGAATATGTTTTTTTTTCTTTTTCTGCCATGTTTTTGGGGTAAGAAAGCGCATTCAGCTCCCCATCTTCGCTGCACCCGCCAGCTTACACTCTCCATGAACGCTGAAGTTTTGTCATGCGCAAAATACTGTTTTTTACTTTAATCAATAAAAGCATTTATTGATTTATTTAAAGATATTGTCATTTTCAAATCTATATAAATGCAAGTGTGATTAAAAAAGAATAGCAACAGACTTGCACTTGTCACTCGCGCGCTGTGTTTGTGTGTGTGATATTCCCTGCCATAAAGTCAACATTTCTGTGTATCGCCAACCTGTTATTGAATGAATATGGTAAATATATTGTAATATTTACGATTACAGGTAAGAACGATATATAAATGTATCGACCCCCCCGACCTGTTGTTTTTACCTCTTTTGGGGGGGTCCAAGTCTTAATTAGGGGGGTCAGACCCCCCAAACCCCCCCGTAATTCGCACACTGTGTGGCACAACCAGAGAGCGAACATCTCTCATGTTTGACTGTGGTTGACTATTTAGCCAGGCCTATGCGAAGATGTGTAAGGAAATGCTTTTGAAATGGAATGAGATAAGATTTATCTGATATGTTTTGAGGTGCCATGCACTCAAGCAGAGTCAGAAAGTTCATCTGCGTAAGGAGCCCTGCTGTGGAAAATGTAGTTAGCTGACTATGAAAACCGACAATAGAAGTTCCCCAAAATTCACAGAATTTAACATTGGAAATTCAGAAAAGGGTCTTTAAAAATGCCAACAGAACCAGAGGTAAACCATTCCACACAACCAGTTGGTTTCAGTAGCAGAGATTTCTTTCTACTCGAACACATCCAGGTCATGTCCTTGCAACAGAGAACCCTGCTTCTTGTCGCACTGGGAATCCTGCTAGGCCTGACCCATAAAATGTCAGCCAGACCCATTTGTAAGATTGTGTTCTTTGAGTTCTTTAGTGACTGGGATACAGTTAGTGAGGAAGTTCAGGTAAGATAACAGTGTTACACTGATTTGACTTTATTATGTTTTTTGATGTGTTGTTTGAGATGCTGTTTAAGATTTGTTGTCAAGATTGACGTGTCTTTGTTTTGGATGGCAGACCTGCCCGGAAAACTGCTCTGCCAGTACGGTAAGTCTACACTCTTTCTCTCCTAAATCCACACACTTCATTTGTCCATCGATTTATTCTGCTCTTCGTTCCTTCTTTTTCTACATCCATCCTTCTATTCATAATTTCTTCTGTCCATCCATCTTCCTTTTCATCCTTTCTTCTCTTCATTTATCCTCGTTCTATCAGAGGCCAGCACGTGTGTTAGTCTGATAGTGTGCCAAATGACACATTCTGTAGTCTGTTCTGCAAAGCCTTGGTTACTAAGTTATCTCTCATCTGTTGGGTACAACATATCTGATCTACTTTTTCTGACTGCAGTCTGAACAGTATTACAGCACACTACAACATGCTACTACAACTTCCCTTTGTTCTCCATTGCTCTATGCTAGACTGGTTAGCTATAATGATTTTAGTCTAATTGTCTAACTTCTATTTCTGACTAGATTAAGATTTCTCATTGAATTACTAGTCAACAAACATATGATGTAAGTGTGTCATTGTATGCTGAAACATTGGTTTATTTTCTCCCCCAGGAGGCCAAATGCAGTTGTCTTAAGTTGCTGTGTGGGGTAAGACAGAGAGAAAGGGAAATAGATCACAAAGAACATCATATCAAATCAGTTTGGTCATTGTCATAAATAAAGCATTGTCTGGGGGTTGCCTTTTTCTCTCCTCCGCTCTCCTCATGTTATGCTGTAACTTTCTAGTTGGCGCCGAAAATGGCTGCCTAGGTAGGCTCTCCTGCCAAAGTAAACTCCTTGTTTGTGCAAACTTTCTATGATTCTGATTCTAAAGGGTTTTCTTTGCTATTAAACAGGACAATTCCACACCTGAATACTTCATAGAAGGAATGAAAATACTGACATCTGTGCTTCCAGAAAACTCCACAGCGAATGTTTTGCTGGAAACATTCAAGGACTTATGTAAAAATGTAGGTGAAACAAAATGAGACTTGTCTCATCCAGCACTCCATCCATCATCCATTCATCCATCTTCACTGTGACCTCCACCACATCATCTACTATGACATGCTTGATGATAACTTTATCCTTCTCACCATCTCTCTCTCTTTCTCTCTCTCTCTTTCTCTCTCCCTCGTCTAAGGAAAAACAATGGAATGTTGAGGTTCAGTGTGAGTCGTCAGTTTCTCCAAAAATGTTCCTGGAGAAATTAAAAAATGTGGCCCGCGAACTCAACAGCAGACTGGATGTCTGCCTTACTTCTACTGTGTAAATCCTGAAAGCATAGCCTATTTATATTGCTTATTATGACTGTAATTTATAATTAACGTATTTCATTATTTTAAACAAATAAAAAATTGTAATGAATGGATTCAAAGAAATACCTTTGTTTGTTATTTGACAGAGTGGCGCCATCAGGCTTTAACAGTCTGTCAGAATAAATGCAGTGTCTCTAGCATGTCAGTGAACGTCTCTATGCTAAAACTTTTCGCTCACGGACTACGCGCGCTCGTGTGATACACACAAAATGTCTTTACAAAATGTGTACAAACTATATGCGTTTAACGATTGTGGCTATAACGAGTTTATTGAATGATAATTGTGTTTTCTTTATATACAACGCCTACTTGAGTTTTCCTTTGGTTTACAGTAATATCCGTCTTGCGGTCGGTGAATTGAAGGGATATAAATGGCTTAATTTATCATAGGCTAACAAGTTAATAGCCTATAGGCTATTTGATGAACAATGTATTTCATTGTTAATTATGTTCAAGAAGTTATAGCTCACTCTAACCGCGTTTGGCGCGCTAGGCCAATGGTGTTGAACAAGTTTATGGAACTGTAATAGCATTTACATTTAGCAGACGCTCTTATCCAGAGCGCCTTACAGTAAGTACAGGGACATTCCCCCGAGGCAAGTAGGGTGAAGTGCCTTGCCCAAGGACACGTCATTTTGCACGGCCGGATTCGAACCGGCAACCTTCTGATTACTAGCCCGATTCCCTAACCGCTCAGCCAGCTGACTCCCTAAGCTGGAAGCTGTTGTAACACGTCTGTTGAAAATAAGGAATGTGAGATCATATTTTGTTGCTATTGATTAAAATTAACTGTGTTGAAACAGAGATTAATTGATTGGCAAAAAATGTTTGAACATAACCAGGAAGAAAATAGCAGTAGAAGGAAATTGCAAATTATGTTTTATTTTAAATTATGAAATTCAAATTTAGAAATACATTTTCACAAAAAACTGGACAATTCATCTCTCACATTTTCCGGTACAGTCCCTCAAAAAGAGAACAATCCCGGGAAAACCTGGACGGGTGGCCACCTTACTTCTCAGACTTTTTATTTTCTCCTGTATCTACAGTTATCTGCCAGCCGGGGTTCCTGAGCCGGGGCCTGCAACACTCGCTTTCTTTGTTGATGTCCCTCGCTGAAGTCAAATAAAGCCTACTCAAGGTCCTGTTCGGTTTGGGCTAAGCCCTGAATGTTAACGTCTGTCAACAACAGAATACAATTCCTTAAAGGGGTCATTGATTGCGAAACCGATTTTACCTTGTCATAGTTGAATAACGACAGTTCGGTGGGTAAAATGGGCATACAGTGAACCTCAAATTCCATTGACACCTCTTTCCTATCTAAATCTCACAACTTGAAACTGCAGCTGTAACAGTGTGTGTCCACTGCAGCGACGCAAATCGCTTGCCATCGCTCGCCTTCCCACAGTTTACCACGCTCGGGGGCGTTTCAAACAGATTAATGTAGAATGTAGTTCTCTAAAGTCACTGTTGTAGTTGTCATGGCCAAGTGTGCAGACTTGGATTTACGTACTCGCAACATCGATCAAAATACAACTTGTATACAAAATACAAAACTGTTTAATAGACATACACGTTGACATGTGTAAAAAACGTTTTATTATATTACTCAAACTCTCTGCTAATCTGTCGATACGATAGGGAGTTCCAGCCGGGCTAGCTAGCTAGTTACCACAGAACGAAGTTACGTAATGTGACTAGACTGAATTTGAAAGTACAAGCACCAACAACTTCGGCAACCTTGCGCCATGCATCGTTTTTTATTAACATCTCTGTACGAATACAGCTATGTATCGTACAGGACTGGGTAAGCAGCCACACAAATGATTCGTTCCTCCTCCACCTTGAAACCTAGAAAGCTAGAAATGTTCACCATGGTTGCTACGTTACGAGAAACAAGAAAACACTCCGATTGGCCATCGCTAGCGAAAATCGCTCCTCATTTGCATAAAGTTGAGAAAATCTCAACTCGGTCGCGTCGCTACCCACAATACACCACGCAAGCGATTCGCCTGGCTCCATAGAAAATTAATGGAAAACATGTTGTCACTCGCATCGCGTCGCTGCAGTGGACATGCACTGTTAAACGATCGGTTTTGAAAAAGCGGAATTTGTGACGTCACAAATTCCTCATCACCTTTGTCACGCCTCAACATTTACATATTTGCATTTGCCCGGGGGGCCGACGCATTTTTGGGCCGAATCACCGATATAATTTATAGGCTTTTTTTTTGTTGGGTTGGGCCGGCCCATAAAGAACTGACAGCGGCCCATTGGTAAAAATGTTTTGGGTCGGGCCGGCCCATAGAGAACTGACAGCGGCCCATTGGTTAATTTTCTTTATTGGCACTGGCCTGACCCAATCAAATCCAGGAACCCCCTTCCTCTGATTCATAATATCGCCTTCTGCAGGCCCTAAGACACGAGCTGTTGGCTAATGCATATGCTGGTTTAGCATCGTTAAAGTTTAGCATCGCTAAAAAGGAGAAACGACCACCAAAGCGTAAGGGAGGCGCAGAAAAGTTATGGGATAAAAACCTACAGGCGAATGCCACAAAATTTGCTAAAATGTCGAACATGTTTGGGGGGCTTTAGCTGCTTCAACTTCAGCATTACCTGTAGAGGAAGGAGGAGAGGTGGCTGGCTCAGAGAGGCAGAAACATACTGACAGGGTCAGGCAGGGTTGCCAGGTCTGTGTGACAAAACCAGCCCAATGGCCAATCAAAACCAGCCCAAAACCAGCCTAATGGCCAATACAACCAGCCCAAAAACCAGCCCAATATCAGAACTCAAAATATGCCCCTGCCAAACCATATACACTGCTTTTAAAGTCCAACAGCATTGCTATCATTGGCAAATGTATTGTAATATCTACAAAGTAACACCAAATGTTTAGTATGCCAGCATTAAAAGCAGTTTTCAGGAGCTTTTCTCCGGAGACTGAGAGCATTAGGCATGTGTCCACACGCACAGTGCGGACACAAAAATTCAACCCGCGGCAACACTTCAAAAGTAGCCCAATTCCGGAAGACCGCGGACCTGGCAACACTGGGGTCAGGGAAGAAGCCGAGGAGGAGAGTGACCATGACAGGGCCATGGGAGCGAGTGAGTAAAAGATGGAAGAAAGAGTAGTTGACGACGTGATAAGGAGTAGGCAAATTAACAGGGACTCTAAGCAAGGAAGGGGGGCTGTGTGTGTGTGGTGTGTGTGTGTTTGTTTTATGTGCGCCCAATATGAATCTTACAATAGTTAAAATTAACAGTAAACTGTTTTTAAAAGTTGCTAAGCCAATATCAAGCAAAATAGTAATAATAACAATAATGGCAATACAATATCAAATTTAGTCATTTACATTTATAGCTCACTCTAACCACGTTTCGCTCTTATCCAGAGCGACTTACAGTAAGTACAGGGACAATCCCCCCGAGGCAAGTAGGGTGAAGTGCCTTGCCCAAGGACACAACGCCAATTTTTCACGACTGGGAATTGAACCAGCAACCTTCTGATTACTAGCCCAATTCCCTAACCGCTCAGCCGCCTGACTCCCACTCCCAAATATCAATAATAATAAAAAATACCATAAAATACCATAAATATACACATCATAACTCTAAGAATTAATTAATTATTTAAGTGTTAGATCAACACAAACTATCACATCAACGCAGAACACTAGGAAACTCATATAATAGAATGCACGCATATTTTAAGAGGACTGTCTGCAGGGAATGTGTCTGACCAATCATGGTGGGTGTGGGCCGCCTGGGCCAAAAATGCCAGGGCCGATTTTTTGTTCCAGTCCAGCCCATTGTGGAGGCACAAAAAACTGAACGGAGTACAATGGAGTATTGTGCGCTTTGGATACTTTAAGTGAATGTAGCCATGTCTAAACAACCGAAAAGCTCATCCAAACGCGTCCAAGATGCAAAGGCATATAGGGAAGGACTTGGACCACAAGAAAAGGCGCAATATTTCGAGAAATTACGATTTATTGGCGCTGCAGATCCCTACAAGTTAGCTCCCTCCTCTTGGATCCGTTCAGTTCCTTCAGTTGCATATCCCGATATAGTCAACTACCTGGTTTTCTCGCCGAGCCCATACACAGCGGAAGACCTTAAATCCTACAAAGGTTTGGAGGCCTACCAGATGGTGTGTGGATGGGTGAGGGAGACGCAGTACCAAGTTATCAACGACCGTTGTGTTGTGAAGGCCAAAGTAAGTAATGCAATAACGTCTTTAATCAACCTAACCTTAACTGTATGATATCATTGCGATACTCAAGGTGTAGCCAAGCAGCTCCTTTCCTCTGATAATCTCTGGCATTCCTCTCCCTGGTTTTTAATAACTTTTGGAAGTCGATAATATTCCAAATGTTTTTCTCGATCTGTCCTATTGGTACAACCTGAAAACAGGCAATAATTAACAATTTTCCTTGACGACGGGATATACTTCAGTGCCTGTGCTTTGTTGTGATGCGGAGTGCCTCCAATATGGCGACTTCCGGTCTGTTGACGCGTCGTGAAAACCCTCTATAGGTAGAATATGTTTCTAAACACATCAACATAGCTCTACCTTACTTAGCAAATGAATCGGCATTAGAAGGGAAGCTTCTGAAAAAATAGCCAGAAAACGAATAGCAGTCTAGCCTATTGCTAACGCAATAGGGTGTATCAGGGGGCATAACACAGCACCCGGGCCATTTTCAGCCCAACCAATGTTACATACCCTATTCGGAGACCTTAAGGAACAGTGTGAAATACCCCAAAAACCCAGTCAATCAACCCTTTAAATTCAGTTACAGCTTTTGAATTTGGTGTTCCACCCCAGTTGCCCCATCTGGCCACCCCTATGAAAAATGTCTGGGGGTGCCACTGATTGAGAAATCAATCTTACCTTTGTGCTGGTCTTTCTAAGCAACATTGGATTGGAACACCCTGAGCAGTCGTAGATCGCTAACGTTAAGTGCATTGTGAGCAAAGAGACTCAGTGGAGACACACGTAGGCCAACCATGAAAACTACATTAGACTCATGCTGAAAGTTACTTCCGATGGACAATAAGATTATTTTGGTTTGCTTTTCACACCAGAGGCCTGTTCCATAAAGCGAGTTTACCGAATAAGCAAGACTTATGTCAGTTAGTCTGACTCATTTCTAGTTCATTCGGTTTCATAAAGCTAGCTCAACATAGTTCGAACTCGGTTACTATGGTAACTTATGCTTCGAAACTAGCCTGGGCTGCGTTTCCCGAAAGCTTCGTAAGCCTAAATTGATCGTAGAATCCATTGTAAGACGGATCTTAGTTGTACGGGCCGTTTCCCGAAACCATCGTAGCTAAAGAGGCACTTGAAAATCCTCGTAGATTAACGAGAGCTCCAGACCAGTCGTAGATCGCTAAGTGCATCGTAGCAAAGAGACTCAGTGGAGACACATGTAGGCCGACCATGAAAACTACATTAGACTAATGCTGAAAATTACTTCCGATGGAAAATACGATTATTTTGGTTCTCTTGTTACACCAGTTGCGTTGGAACTGGGATATTTGTTAGTGAACCTTAGTGAACCTAGTGAATCTTTGTCTTTGACAGATGAACTTCTTCAGTTGAGACAGGAAGTACATCCTGTTGTGCCTTTTTGATGAGGGAGCTGATGTTACATTTACATGTATTCATTTAGCAGACGCTTTTATCCAAAGCGCCTCTGAGAGAGAGATGTACAAAAAGTGCTGGGAGATGGCAGCGCCCAGGAAATGGAAGGACTCCACAGGGTTGACTGGGAGGGAGTGAAAACTCATACAAAAAATCATAAGCCATTCAGGGCCTACACGAAAAACTCATCAATGACACGTTGCCGTGCTTCAAAGCCAGACAGATACTGGACATGCCGGGGATCGTGGGCCTGCAGGGGTGGCCCATCTACATCTTCCTCACCATCTTCCTCCAACTGGTCTTCTTGAGGACCCAGGGATAGCCAGACAGATACTGGACATGCCGGGGATCGTGGGCCTGCAGGGGTGGCCCATCTACATCTTCCTCACCATCTTCCTCCAACTGGTCTTCTTGAGGACCCAGGGATATTGTAGCTCTTACAGCTATGTTGTGGTGCATTGCAGTTACTGCAATAACTGAACAACATTTTGAAGGGTGAAAAAGATGACCTCCAGCCGATTTGTGGAGACATCGGAATCTCATCTTCCAAGAGTCCTCTCAACGATACTCCTGGCCACACGGTGAGCTTCATTGTATCTATCATCAGCCTTGTTGTGGGGGTCGGCGACAGGAGTAAAAAGGTATGGCCTCAATGGATACCCACTGTCCCCGAGAAGCAGCCATCCATCCCTGGAAGCGTGTGTCTCCTGGCCAACAGAGGAGTTTGAAAAAACAAAAGAGTCGTGGCTGCTGCCAGGCCATCTTGCCACAAGATCAGTGATGAGCCCCTGATGGTCACAGACAACCTGGCAGTTGATGGCAGCATAGCCTTTCTTGCAAAAATAAACGTGGGCCTCATTGGAAGGGGCGAGAATTGGAATGAGGGTGCCATCAATTACCCCAATGACTTGGGGGATGTTGTGTGTCTGGAAAAAAAAATCCTGCACCGCAGACTTGTCCCCTCTTGTTGTGGGGAAGTGGATGTGGTCTGGGATGTGGCAAAGTAATGCTGATGTTACAGCCTGCACAGATCTTGATACTGAGGCCTTGGAGACCCATGTCCATCGCCAAGCACCTCCAAAAAACTGCCAGTGGCATAAAAGCGTAACGCTGCCTGTAGCTGGGTTGCAGGGGTGAGTGCATAGGACCTTTGTGTTGGCCTCTGCAGGTCTGCCTCGACCAGGTTCAGGAGCATCACGATGTCAGCCCTTCTGAGCCGGTATTTATGGAGTACAGCAGAATCGTCAAGGATGTCCAGTGGACTCATCGTCGTCCTCACAAAGGCATTGAGCCTCACCAGCCTACTTCTGGGCCGCCTCCGTCTCTCTCTCTCTCTCTCTCTCTCTCTCTCTCTCTCTCTCTCTCTCTCTCTCTCTCTCTCTCTCTCTCTCTCTCTCTCTCTCTCTCTCTCTCTCTCTCTCTCTCTCTCTCTCTCTCTAGCTCTCAAGCGAATGATTTGCTGTATTGCAGCCATGTTCCGTTTGAGAAGTAGGCTAGACCTCTTCTTTATATACCGTGAGAATGTAATGGACGGGTCTGTATGTAAATTAAACTGACTAGAGTCATCTGACACATCTAACACTCATAATGAGTAGAATTGATCAACCATCAATTAGAGTTGATTATTCATGTTGGAAACAATGATTCCATGTTGAAGACATGGGGTATTCAATACTTATGTGTTTGTCACATTGTCATTTGTGGCCAATGTGGGAATCATGATATTGCAAACATGGTCTTGGAAAGCTGTTGGCCTATTATTGCAAGATTGTAGATATAGTCAACACTAGAAAATAAGACAGTAAATATGTTGGAGATTGAGATGCTTGTTTTTGTACATTGTATTATTTAGGCTGCTAGCTGTGTCATGGCATGTGTGATACCATTTATATGCATTTTTTTTTACCTTGTTGCTCAATAAAGTAGTAAATAAAGGAATCATATAAATTTGCCCATGGAAAGTGGAGTATCAAGAAGAGTTAAAAACCAAGGCACAAGATATCAGAAATATATGTTTTATTTCTGAGTTTGTTCTCCCTGCTCCTGCTCCTCACTTGGATCTATAAGATGAAAAAGCAAAAGCATGAAAGGATGGGACAGGCAACACTGAATATATGATACAATACACAATTTAGCCTTTACTTAATTAAAATGAACATTGTATGCTTAGGCTGTAAGGTAACCTATACACTACCTTGTTGGTTGGACAGAAGAATGGGCACAGAAATGGAGGGCCTCTCAAATTTCATTTGCTCAAGCAAGAGCTTCTTTTCCTCAATTTGGAGGCGAGCCCTCTTGATTGCCAAGACCTCCTCCTGAAATCTTGCATCCCTGGCCACTGAGTCCTTCAGGGTTTGCTGAATTCCCTTCAGAATAGTAATTTTCTCCCTTTCCAGCTCCACTAGATCCTGACTGCAGGCACAGGTGGCCTCAAACCTGGGTGCGATTGAGACCGCCGTCTGCAGCACACCAGAGACCAGGGGACCAGGGGAGACCAGGGGAACAGGAGAAACCAAGGGACCAGGGGAGACCAGGGGACCAGGGGAGACCAGGGGACCAGGGGAGACCGGACAATTAGGGTCATGTGCTCTTGAGGTGCTGGCTGTGGGCAAAACACCCCCACGGATATCCACCCCCCCAGTGATTCCGTCAGTGGAAGTGACACCCATGATGTGAATTGCCCTCTCTCCTCGGGTGTCAGTGATGTGGCAGAGCTTGGGCCACCACCAGTTTGGCTCAGAGAAGCCCTCACTGCAGCTGCCTTTCTTTTTGAGAGACTGGAGAAGTCTTGCCACTTTTCCGTATGTCTGTTCCATTTACATTACATTTACATTTAGCAGATGCTTTTATCCAAAGCGACTTCCAAGAGAGAGCTTTACAAAAGACCATAGGTCACTGATCATAACAACGAGATAAGACTTTTAAGCTTTTAAGCAATAAGAATCGCTATTTCTTCGGGTTTGAAGCTAGCCTTCCTTTTTTTCAGACGTCTGAAAACGTCTGACAGCTACGATCCATCGTTATCGGGAAAGCATCGTAAGCCTAAGTTTATCGTGGAATCCATCGTACGACAAATCTTAGTTTTACGAGTTGTTCCCAGAGACATCGTAGCTAAAGTGTCTCTTGAAAATGTGTAGCTCTTGAAAGCGCATAGATTAGCCTACTCCTAAGGAGCATGTTTGGGAAGCGCACGTAAGAAATATGGATGGTTTCGTTTTCTGCTCGATCGTAGCTGTTACGAGGGTTCTCTACTATCAAAATAACGATCCATCGTTATTTCTTACGTGCGTTTCCCGAACATGCTCGTAAGGAGAACCATCGTACGTGTCTCTTAAGTTCCACTTAGATGCTGTCCATTGTACTGAAATGTGATTCTTCTGACGCAACTTTAAGACTTTAAAATTAAAACGTTAACCAAAGTAATTGACGAATTACAGTACACAAAAAATATTTTCTTGTCGCCACAGAAAACTTTACATTTATTATAGGCTACCTATTTTAGTACTTTTCAATGTACATTGTATGATGCTATATGAAGGCAAAGACAATAAAGTGAACGTGCAAACTATGCTGCATCTGAGTTTTACACCGGTGTCAGGACCCTGCAATCAGCGACACAGGATGCTAAATACCAAGAGGAGGTCTTGAAAATTAAGTGGGCTCGTCTCCAAATTGAGGAGAGGAAGCTCTTGTTTGAAGAGATGAAGTTCACAAGGCCCTCCGTTTCTGTGCCTATTCTTCTGCCCAATCAACAAGGTTTCCTTATAGCCTAAGCATACAATGTTTATTTAAATTAAGTAGGCTGAATTGTGTATTGTATCATATATTCAGTGTTGCCTGTCCAATCCTTACATGTTGTTTCACCTTATAGATCCATGTGAGGAGCAGGAGCAGGGAGAACAAACTCCAATAAAACAACTATTTCTGAAATTACTTGTGCCTTGGTTTTTAACTCTTCTTGGTACTCGACTTTCCATAGGCAAATATATATATATATATATATATATATATATATATGAGTCCTATATTTACTACTTGATTGAACTACAATGTTTAAAACCATGCATATAAATGGTATCACTCATATCAGCTGTACAAATACAAGCATCTCAATCCAACATATTTACTGTCTTATTTTCTAGTGTTGGCTGTATCTACAATCTTGCAATAATAGGCCAACAGCTTTCCAAGACCAAGTTTGCAATCTCATGATTCTCACATATTGGCCACAAATGACATTGTGACAAATGACAAACACATAAGTAATGAATACCCCATGTCTTCAACATGGAATCATTGTTTCTGACATGAATAATCAACACTACTTTAACTGATGGTTGATCAATTATACTCATTATGAGTGTAAGATATGTCAGATGACATCATGATATCATGATGCTCCTGAACCACATAGAAGCAGACCTGCAGAGGCTAACAAGGAGGTCCTTGCACTGACCCCTGCAACCCAACTACTGGCAGTGTAAGATTCTATGCCACTGGCAGTTTTCTGGAGGTTCTTGGAGATGGACATGGGCTCTCCAAGGCCTCAGTGTCAAGATCTGTGCAGGCTGTTACAACTGCATTACTTTGCCACATCCAAGACCACATCCAATTCCCCACAACCAGAGGGGACAAGTCTGCAGTGCAGGACTTAGGCTATCTTCAATGGCTTTTATGATTTTTGTATGAGTTTTCGCTCCCTCCCAGCCCCTTCACCCATACATTATTCAGTAGCCTAACTTTTTAACATGGTTTTTGTGTCGGGGAAATGGAGGGTATGGATTTAGGTTTGTTTTGCAATTGTAGGCTACTGTTAACAATTATATAGCTATGATAATTATACTCGGATAATTAGATTGAGATATAGGCCTATGCCTAAACATTTGAAATCACAAACTACCATAGCCATACATTTAACGGCTATGGTGTGTAGCCTATATCAAAGCATTGTTCATCATTGTTTAATGCATTAGGCTAAATGTAGCCTATGTAGGCTATTTAAGTTGATTTTCTATAAATGTAGCCTACATATTGAACTGATGAGAATAAGAAAATGTGAATGTCCGTGGTAAATCATCGTTTTCCCGTTGGGTCAGTACAGGAAAGTCTGGTTAAGCAAGAACACGGTCTAAGCCTGACAACATTAGAAAATAAGACAGTAAATATGTTGGATTGAGATGCTTGTATTTGTACATTGAATTATTTAGGCTGCTAGCTGAGACATGCCATGTGTTGTACCATTTATATGCATGGTTTTTAACCTTGTAGTTCAATAAAGTAGTAAATATAGGACTCATATATATATTTGCCTATGGAAAGTGGAGTACTGAAGGATTCAAAATCTATGTGTCTATTCCAATATGTAATGATGGTATTCAATGACACAAATCTGTGTTCTAGAAAGAGTGGTCTGGAGTCGCAGAGGTCCGATAATATCAGCTTTAATGCAGCAGTTGGAAATCAACAAGTACAGAGCTCTGGGGTTGTCTACGTTTCCCTACCCGCAACAGAGTTTTGGGCTGGTTCACGAAGTCCAACTGGCTATCTGTCCCTCCCCAGCATATATTTATACAGTGCAATTGAAACACAAGTATTAAAAAAGGGTTGAGCTTGTTCTCTTGTGCATCAGGGAGTTGTTCTTGCCTACGCGTCCCACCTGCTCGGGTGCCGTCTCCACCCGGTTTCAAGGTTGTTTCTGAAAATGAAGAGATAGAGACACAAAGTCAGAGTCAGTGTGGTCCCTTGGCCTTGTTGAAGAGGCCAACAGCGGAAGGGAAGAAACAGTTTTTGTGGCGTGAGGTATTGGTCCTGATGGACCGCAGCCTTCTTCCAGAGGGGAGTGACTGAAACAGGGAGTGTCCAGAGTGGGAGGAGTCGGCCACAATCTTCCTCGCTCGCCTCAGGGTCCTCGAGGTGTGCAGGTCCTCGAGGGTAGGCAGATTGCAGCCAATCACCTTCTCAGCAGTGCGGATGATACGCTGCAGCCTGCTCTTGTCCTTGGCAGTGGCAGCAGCGGACCAGACGGTGATGGAGGAGGTGAGGATGGACTCAATGATGGCTGAGTAGAAGTGCAGATGGGACAGGCAACACTGAATATATGATACAATACACAATTCAGCCTTTACTTAATTAAAATAAACATTGTATGCTTAGGCTGTAAGGTAACCTAAATTTGACACTACCTTGTTGGTTGGGCAGAAGAATAGGCACAGCAATGGAGGGCCTTGTGAACTTCATCTCTTTCTATTTGGAGACGAGCCCACTTAATTTCCAAGACCTCCTCTTGGTATTTTGCGTCCTGTGTCGCTGATTGCATTGTGCTGACACCGGTGTAAAACTCAGATGCAGCACAGTTTGCACGTTCACCTTATTGGGTGTGCTTGCCTTCGGCAAGAGCACAACCTTTGTTCTCTCACATATATAGGTATTATTATTGGGTGTGCTCACGCCTTCGGCGAGCACAACCATTGTTCTCTCACTGTTATTCTCACTTTCTGTTATTCTCTCAGCCCAGCTCTTGTTGGGTTATTGTTCTCTCACATATGCTGTTAAGCATTCTCACAATTCTCACTTTTGTTTTCCTGTTTCTTTTTATTATTCCAACTTCTTAGTTCTTCCGTAGGTTTTTTGGCCTTTAACTAGTCCTGCATACTTTCACCGATTCCTACAATTTTGGTATCAAAACGTTCAGCTCCTTCAGGAGATGTTGGCTATGACTTTTGGTATTTCTCACTTTTATACTTAATAAAATAATAAGGTTTTTGTGCAAATTATTCTCCCATTAAAATTAATGGTAAATCCTTTCAAATCATTTAAAGCTTCCTCCTCTTTCAAACATAACTACATCAGCATACTTTCAGCTAGAGACACCATTCAACCTTTAAAATGTTCACAAGACATTCAGCTATTCCCAAATGATTCAGCCTTTTCAAATATTCAGCCAATTTTGAATTATGACAGTTTGAAATACATTAAAATGTTTGCTCCTTCTTGATTTTTATGAATGAGCAGCAAGCAGAGTGGCACACTGCTGGCACACTGCCTGCTCTTTTTCTTATATTCAACTAAATTGTCAAACAAATTCCTCTAACTTTCATATAGTTTAATTTACAGAAAGTTATACCTTAAAATGTAGGAAAAATTGTCCTCTTTCAGCCAATGTAACTACTAAACAGCTCAAATTTACAGATTTTCAGCTATGAGCTTTGAAGCGAGAGCAGCCTTTCAAATTCTCTCACTAACTTCAATGGAGAGGTGGGTAAAATTCGTCAGAGAAAGCCAAAGGAACAAGATTTTGAAACTGTCGATAGAGTCGTATTTCTGACCACACAGACATATAAAGGACATCTCTGGTTTCGTCAGTCTTGGGTCTCGGAAAAGATCCTTATTTTTTGGATTGGACGCATAGTTTTGCGTCTAGGTTAACTTGTTTGAGGTGTGGATGCTAGGTAAATTTCTGTTATTCTCTCAGCCCAGCTCGTTAGCGATCACAGCTGCGCCATCACCGTGGCAACCAAACAGACACGCACCATGAAAGCAGAATTAGGTACAAGTTTTTGAAACTGCCTGTAGAGTCGTATTTCTGACCACACAGACATATAAAGGATATCTCTGGTTTCGGCAGAGTCTTGGGTCTCGGAAAATATCCTTATTTTTTGGATTGGACATACAGTTTTGCGTCTAAGTTAACTTGTTTGAGGTGTGGATTCTTGCTACATTTCTGTTATTGGGTGTGCTTTGCCTTCGGCAAGGGCACAACCTTTGTTCTCTCACATACAGTATATATATATTATTATTATTATTATTATTATTATTATTATTACCTTTGTTCTCTCACATATATATTATTATTGTTGGAATGCTGTTTCAGCATTCCAAGTATTGTTCTTTGAATCTTTATTGTTGGAATGCTGCTTCAGCATTCCAAGTATTGTTCTTTGAATCTTTATTCAACTTATTATTGTTGGAATGCTGCTTCAGCATTCCAAGTATTGTTCTTTGAATCTTTATTGTTGGAATGCTGCTTCAGCATTCCAAGTATTGTTCTTTGAATCTTTATTCAACTTATTATTGTTGGAATGCTGCTTCAGCATTCCAAATATTGTTCTTTGAATCTTTATTCAAATTATTGTTGGAATGCTGCTTCAGCATTCCAAGTATTGTTCTTTGAATCTTTATTCAACTTATTGTTGGAATGCTGCTTCAGCATTCCAAGTATTGTTCTTTGAATCTTTATTCAACTTATTATTATTATTTATCTTCTATTTCTTCCGTGGCACCTTTCAGCGCCTTCAAATCTTCAGCTATTAAAACCGTTCAGCTATCAAAAAATTCAGCAGTTTCAGGCCATGTCTTGGGTCTCGGAAAATATCCTTATATTTTGGATTGGACGTACAGTTTTGCGTCTAGGTTATCATGTTTGAGGTGTGGATTCTAGCTACATTTCTCTTATTCTCTGCCCTCAGCGCGTTAGCAATCATAGCTGCACCATCACCGTAACGACAGACACGCACCACTCAGTCTCTCAAATAGGTGATTGGTACGTTTACTTGACCATGAGAAACCCGATTACTAGCAATTGTCGGTTTATGCCAATAATACGATTACTCCGTTTACATGTGTAATTAGTTATGCGATTACTCAATAAACGCGTCTACATGATTCTTTTTTATTAATCGTTGTATGCTCCACGGACAAAACTTGCACCATCATCCTTCTGCAACAAAGTGTCGCCGTGTCTTCCTGTATCGGCCCTACTGCTGTATGTTTCATTCCATCAACACATTGAATCCAACTAAGAAAGCCGAGTAAACGCACTCAATGGTAGGCTACATCTGCTACTGCTATTACTATCCCAACTATAATTTCAGCTGTTAAAACGATAATATTCTTGTTCCGACTAGCTAGCCTACTTCTTCTGTTTAACAGTTCAGCTTTCAGCTTCTCCCGCATTGTAGGCTATTTTAGCTCTTAGCTTTGTTAAGATGATGCAGATGATGCAGTTCAGCTTCCACACTGCCTCTTTTGTGTCACTCACACATTTTTGAAATTCATTTCAGCTTGCGGGTATTTTCTCATTTCTCACTTTTATACTTTTTAAAATATAAAGGTTTTTGTGCAAATTATTCTCCCTTTAAAAGTAATGGTAAATCCTTTCAAATCATTGTTGGAATGCTGCTCCAGCCCCTTTCAAAAATACCTTTCGGTTGCTTTGAAGCTTCAGCTTATAACTTTCTACTAAATTTTCACTATTTTCAGCTTTTTTAGCATGGTCAGCTATCCCCATTCAGGTTTTCAGCATTCTCACTGCTGTTTCGCAGGAACAGCCTTTTCTAGTTATATCAACTTCTTAGTTCTTCCGCCGTTTTTTGGCCTTTAACTAGTTCTGCATACTTTCACCGATTCCTACAACTTTTGTATCAAAACGTTCAGCTCCTTCAGGAGATGATGGCTATGACTTTTGGTATTTCTCACTTTTATACTTTTTAAGACATTAAGGTTTTTGTGCAAATTATTCTCCCATTAAAAGTAATGGTAAATCCTTTCAAATCATTAAAAAGCTTCCTCCTCTTTCAAACGTAACTACTTCAGCATACTTTCAGCTAGAGACACCATTCAACCTTTAAAATGTTCACAAGACATTCAGCTATTCCCAAATGATTCATCTTTTTCAACTATTCAGCCAATTTTGAATTATGACAGTTTGAAATACATTAAAATGTTTGCTCCTTCTTGATTTTTATGAATCTTTTTCTTATCTTATCTTTTTCTGATATTCAACTAAATTGTCAAACAAATTTTTACAATACAATTCAAGAATACAATTCTTCTGTTTAACAGTTCAGTTTCAGCTTCTCCCGCATCGTATTTCAGCTCTTAGCGTTGTTAGATGATGCAGTTCAGTTTCCACACTGCCTCTTTTGTGTGACTCACACATTTTTGACATTCATTTCAGCTTGAGGGTATTTTCTCATTTCTGTATTTTCTGTAATTTAAGAAAAATTATTTCATCTTTCAGCATTCCAACGCATTTTCAGCAGGAAATGCCTTTCTAGTTCAACTTATTGGGTGTGCTCAAGCCTTCGGCGAGAGCACAACCTTTGTTCTCTCACATATATATTATTTATTTATTGTTTCCAGGTTTAGAGAAGCGCCCTCTGTTGATCAGTTGGAGGGGTTGCTTAAAAAAGACCTCATTGCCGTGTCTGACCACTATGGCTTGGCGATCCCGAAGCAGAAGCAGGCCCGTAAGGCTAAGCTTTTGGCCTTGGTTAAGGTTGGTTTAGTGGAGAAAGGGGTGTTGGTCATTGGCGAGAAAAGGGAAGAAGAGCAGGAGGACAAGACACCACCTTCTCCGGACAGATTGTCCTCAGTCAGCGCTGGGGGCACTCCTGGTTCCACTACGGCTAGACTCAGAGTGAGGCTCTTAGCGTTGTTAGATGATGCAGTTCAGTTTCCACACTGCCTCTTTTGTGTGACTCACACATTTTTGACATTCATTTCAGCTTGAGGGTATTTTCTCATTTCTGTATTTTCTGCAATTTAAGAAAAATAATTTCATCTTTCAGCATTCCAACGCATTTTCAGCAGGAAATGCCTTTCTAGTTCAACTTATTGGGTGTGCTCAAGCCTTCGGCGAGAGCACAACCTTTGTTCTCTCACATATATATTATTTATTTATTGTTTATTTTCGCCCCCCTAAAACTCGGCGGTGTCAAAAGTTTCGTCTTGGTAGCGATTGCGTTGCTTCTATTGGAATTTACGTTCCGTTGCATGGTTTGGGCTTAAGTTAAGTTTTTGTGGCGAAAAGTGAAGCTAACGGTGGCTAATTTGCTAGCCACAGTCACTGACGTTACTAACGTCACTACGTCACTAACGTCACGAAAACACGCGTGACTACCTTTGGCAGAACATTCGTTTCGCATCTGTTAACTTGGGGGATAGCTAGGCTAACTATAGCTTTACTGCAAGGCAGCTGCAGAAACGCCACAAGCAAAGAGGCCAGGGTGATAACTATTTACTCATTTTACTTTGTGATATGACACACAATTGTGATGTGTAATGTACAATATAAGCTGATATTATTAAGGAAGTACATATACTTTCGGAAACAGTAGTCTACTATTTCACTGAAGTATTAGCATCATGACATTTGCCTCTGTTGCCCGGGCAACACATACTTCAGTGGTCTATGATGCATCTGTTTTCAATCGTTAAAATAAACATTCCTCACAAATACATTTTCGTTGTAGGATTTATTATGACATTAGATTACAAGTAAACGATTTGTGGGTGAAATTATAATTACCTGTGGTTTCAAACCAGTGTAGCTCACTGCAACGCAGTAGCCTACGCGAGACACTACAAAAACATCTACACAGCTGTAGGAAGTCAAACGGCGACAGAACATGTTCGGCACTCCCCTTACTTAAATCAAAAGTCTAACTACTAACCTGAACTTCATTGCCACAGCCTAAACTTTGTCAATCTGTTCATGAAAATAATTAATTTCAGCCTAAACCGTTCAACGGAACGTTAAATCCAATTCAACCAACGCAATCGCTACCAAGACGAACACAGCAGTAGTCTAGTAGGCTACTGTACCGTAGTAGTACAATTTACCGGGGCAGCTTCTCCACACAGGGCTATATCGCATTTTGCGTTGTTACTGACAATGATCGCTACCAGTAAGCTTTTTGTGAATGAGCGATCTTCCACTAAATAAATGTCAAGCTTATTTACGTTTTGGGGGGCATATTTTCAGTTAGCAGATGGTACTGTTTGAATCGCGATTCCATCTTCTACTGCCGGTAACGTCGTAGAATAATCTTCAAAGGGGGTTCTTTATTAATGAATGAATGCAATGAGTAGGCTAAATGCCTGAAAATATCACGATAAGGGAAAACTTAAAAGGACGTTTAAGTCATAGAGATTAGGTCAATTTTTACACCGGTCTGCCAAATTTATTCGTTTTGATTCAACGATGAGCTAGGCTGCCTCTTGCAGGGGAAATGAGAAGATATCTATTTCATTCTACACTTAACTCGTATTTTCAGTTGTAAATGAGCAGCAAAAAAATGCTTTTAAATCTATGTGTTACGTTCCCCAGTCCTATGTTGTTGGCGTTGTCTGTGTTTCCCTTTTAGGATCCCCCTCTGAGTGGAGCTCTGGCTCCTCCCCCCCCTCATTGATTGCAGCTGGATTCAATCTCCGCCCCTGCATAAAAGCTCTGTGTCTCTGCCAAGTGACAGAGGGGAGAGCTGACTGTGGTCTGTGGTCTGGTATTGTGTTGTTCTGTGTTAGAGTCTGTTATTGTGTTGCTCTCGGTGTGAACTGTGTTACTGTGCTACGCGTTTTGCTTTTGTGCCAACCATATTTTCAGTTATCATTTTTCTGTGTGACAGACATAACCTGTATTCTTTTCTGTTCCCAGGGGGAAGGGGAAGGCACCTTGGGAGTGCTTAGGCTTGTCTATGCACACTAGGTAAGATCTGGGCGGACCACCCCCTGTATTTTTGTTTAGTGCGCCGACTGGCGCACTAACTTTGCTTTGGTTCCGTCCAGCCCTTTCCCCCATATTACCGTGTTTTGGCAAATAAATAGCCCCGTGAACGGTACCACAGTCTTTGTGTCCTTTCCTCACACCTACGACCCCACACCCGTTCTCTGACTCCACTAGGGGGGGCTTACTAGCAGCGGGGCGTTGCGTTCCCTCCTCCAAGAGGCGTACGTAACAGAATGGGGGCTCATCCGGGATCTTTGATCCACGACACCCAGCTGCTCTCAGCTCTCTGTGGTTTAGGGATTGTGGTGTGGTGGTATAGGGTTGTGAGGCTTGGTTTTGTGTAAAGAGCATTTAGCGGATTTGGAGCGTTTACGCTATGGCGGCCTCAGCAGCCGTTTCCAGGTTTAGAGAAGCGCCCTCTGTTGATCAGTTGGAGGGGTTGCTTAAAGAAGACCTCATTGCCGTGGCTGACCACTATGGCTTGGCGATCCCGAAGCAGAAGCAGGCCCGTAAGGCTAAGCTTTTGGCCTTGGTTAAGGTTGGTTTAGTGGAGAAAGGGGTGTTGGTCATTGGCGAGAAAAGGGAAGAAGAGCAGGAGGACAAGACACCACCTTCTCCGGACAGATTGTCCTCAGTCAGCGCTGGGGGCACTCCTGGTTCCACTACGGCTAGACTCAGAGTGAGGCTGGCCAGGTTAGAGAGCGAGATGAAGGAGAGAGAGCAGGCCAGACTATATGAGTTAGAGCTGGAGAAACGGAGAATAGATGCTGATTTGGAGGCGAAGGTTCGGATTCGACAGCTGGAGTTAGAGGCAGGCGTCCGCGGGTCTTCTCCTCTTTCCAGTCAGACAGATAAATTCGACGTCAGCAAAAACATTGCTTTAGTGTCGCCCTTTCGCGAGTCCGAAGTCGACTCCTATTTCTCGGCTTCTGAGCGTGTGGCCGCTGCACTGAAATGGCCTCAAGACGTCTGGTCTCTCCTGTTGCAGTGCAGGTTGACTGGGAAAGCCCAGGAGGTAGTAGCTGCTCTTTCCCTGGAAGACAGCTTGCGCTATGAAGTAGTTAAAGAAACCGTGTTGCGTGCTTACGAGTTGGTGCCTGAAGCCTACAGGCAGCGCTTCAGAATCCACAAAAAGCCCACGCACCGGACTTTTGTTGAGTTTTCTCGAGACAAAGAGTCCTTGTTTGACCGTTGGTGTTTAGCCAGCAAAGCTAAAACCTTTGCTGATGTTAGGGAGTTGATGCTGTTGGAGGAGTTTAAGAATCACCTGCCCGACAGGGTTGTTGTTCATCTGAATGAACAGAGAGTAGCGACATTGGCCCAAGCCGCCGTAATGGCAGACGAGTATGCTCTCACACACAAGACAGTGTTTGGGGCATCTCGTTTTCACGCCCGGCCAAAAACAGCGCCAGTCTGCTACAGGAAGTCCCTCCAACGACCGTGAACGTTATTATTGTCACCGAACAGGTCACATGATTGCGGTTTGTCCGGTTCTGAAAGGCAAGCCGAATCATTCCGGGTCACCAGCCCCTAAACCCAAAAGCGTGGGTCTGGTGCAGACTAAGGGTGGTCGGTTGGACCAACTTGTAAGCCCAAAAGCTGTCCAACCGGATCCCAGCAATGCGCCATTCCTGTCTAACGGGTGTGTCTCCTTGACCGGAAAGGCTGGTCAGCCCATAAGAATCCTACGAGACACGGGGGCTGCGCAGTCCATAATAGTCACCGGTGTTTTACCTTGGTCCGACGAGTCATATTGTGGCTCGCATGTCTTATTACAGGGTATCGAGACTAAAACCATCCCTGTACCGTTACACTGGGTCCACTTAGTGTCAGACCTGGTTTCAGGCCGGTTCCGTGTTGGTGTGGTGTCCAAACTGCCAGTGAAGGGAGTCACATTTCTACTGGGGAATGACATCGCCGGCAGTAGCGTTACCCCTGTGTTGGAGGTGTCAGAGATCCCAGAGAATACACCTGCAGACGAAAAGCTAGTGCAGGATTTCCCCCATGTATTTCCGTCTTGTGTGTTAACGAGGGCACAATCCCACAAGCTGGGAGACGTGGTGGACTTGTCCGGTTCTATGTTCAAGAGTGATGAGCAAGATCACCCCACCCCGAGTTGTCAGTCCGCGGAGCCCAAGGCTCCTCCCGTAGAAGGTAAAGCGCCCCAGTTACATGAAATCCTTCTATCAGTTACACCTGAAAAGGTGATCGAATGTCAACAGCAAGACGTTGGTCTCAAGAAATGTTTTGCTTCTGTGGTGTCTGCTGAAAGCGCCAAGACTAGGGACACTGCCTATACACTGGAGGCAGGCGTGCTGACGCGTAAGTGGTCGTGTAATACTGGTGACTGGAGTGATGTAGTGTTGCAGGTGGTGGTCCCTAAGCCGTTCCGACACCAGGTGCTGTCGCTCGCCCATGACCAGGCGTGGTCTGGGCATTTAGGGATTACAAAGACCTATAACAGAGTCCTTCGTCATTTCTTCTGGCCAGGTTTGAAGTCTGATGTTGTCCAATTCTGTAGAACTTGTCATGTGTGTCAGCTCACTGGGAAGGCCAACCAAGTCATTCCTCGGGCACCACTCTACCCGATCCCCGTGATGGGGGAGCCATTCGAACGGGTGATCGCGGACTGTGTGGGTCCGTTGCCAAAAGCTAAGTCCGGCAACCAGTTTTTGCTTACACTTATGTGCAGTGCTACTCGATACCCAGAGGCTATCCCTCTTCGTACCATTGCGGCTAAGTCAGTTGTGAAGTCTCTAGTTAAGTTTTTCTCCACGTTTGGACTGCCAAAAGTTATCCAAACCGATCAGGGAACCAACTTTATGTCTAAGCTATTTGCCAGTGTGTTAAAGAGGTTGTCTATTGCCCATCAGGTCTCCAGTCCATACCACCCGGAGAGTCAAGGAGCCCTCGAGCGCTGGCATCAGACGCTCAAAGCAATGCTGCGCAAATACTGTATGGATACCAGTAACAACTGGGATGAGGGAGTACCGTTCGTCCTGTTTGCCATCAGGGAGACTGTTCAAGAGTCCCTAGGTTTCAGCCCTGCTGACCTGGTGTTTGGACACACACCACGGGGTCTGCTAAAAGTTCTGAAGGAGCAGATCCTGTCACCTGTACCCATACTTGGTAGCGTCCCTAAGAATGTGTTGGAGTACGTGAGTCAGATGCGGGAGAGACTGCATGCTGCATGCATGCTGGCCCAAGAGTCGCTCTCCTCAGCTCAAAAGCGCATGAAAGGCCGCTACGACAAGAAGGCTGTAAGCCGTTCTTTTAACCCAGGTGATCAGGTTTTAGTGTTGCTGCCTGTCCCTGGTTCGTCTCTGTCAGCCTGCTTTTCAGGGCCATATGTTGTGGAAAGAAAAATAAGTGACACCAACTACGTGGTGAAAACCCCAGAGCGTAGACGGTCGTCCCGTATGTGTCATGTTAACATGCTCAAAGCATACCATGTGCGTGACTCTCCCAACAGCTCTCCGGGTGCGCCAGTCCAAGCCGTCATCTCAAGTGTGGCTGCGGTGGTGCTGGAGCAGCCTGGTTTTGAGGACGAGGAGGACGGGTTGGAGTTGCGCCATACATTACAGCAGTGTGAGCGGTTATGTAATTCAGAGATGTTGACAAGGCTACCCTCTCAAATGGAGCACTTAGTTAGTGACCAGAAAAAGGACCTTATATTGTTGATAAACCGTTTTCTCAGTGTGTTTCAGGACGTTCCTAGTCGCATGTCAGTCTTGGAGCATGACGTGGATGTGGGGAAAGCTGTCCCTATTCGCCAACACCCGTACCGGGAAAACTGTAAGAAAAGGGAGATAATGAAAAGTGAGGTGGCCTATTTGCTGCAGAATGGCATGGCTAAACCCAGTAACAGCTCCTGGAGTTCCCCATGCATTCTCGTCCCCAAACCCGACGGTACATCCCGTCTGTGCACGGACTACCGCCGTGTGAATGCCGTTACGGTTCCTGATTCTTTTCCTCTACCTCGAATAGACGATTGTGTGGATAGGATCAGTTCTGCGGCTTATGTTAGTAAATTAGACCTGCTAAAAGGTTATTGGCAAGTGCCTTTAACCCCCCCGAGCCTCTGACATCTCAGCGTTCGTTACGCCTGACGACTTTGTGCAGTACACCGTGATGCCTTTCGGCATGTGCAACGCTCCTGCTACTTTCCAGCGGCTGGTAAATATTGTGTTCGCAGGGATGCCGAATTGTACCGCTTACCTTGATGACGTGGTAATACATTCCTCGAGTTGGGCCGAGCATGTCAGTACTTTGGATTTGGTGTTTCAACGGTTGGAGAGGGCTTCTTTGACCCTCAACTTGGCAAAATGTGAGTTTGGGAAGGCTACCGTGACATACTTGGGGAAACAGGTGGGACGAGGTCAGGTGCGCCCCTTAACGGGTAAAGTAGAAGCGATCGTTGCTTTTCCTGCTCCCACCACTCGTCGTCAGTTGCGCAGGTTCCTTGGGATGGTAGGGTACTATCGTACGTTCTGTAAAAACTTCTCGGCAGTGGTAGCTCCCCTTACATCCTTGCTTAGCCCTAAAGTCCCATTTGCGTGGTCACCGGCTTGCCAAGGTGCTTTCGAGTCTGCCAAACAGGCACTCTGCAGTGCCCCTGTGCTTGCTGCCCCCAACTTTGATATACCTTTTAAGTTAGAGATAGATGCCAGTATGGTTGGGGTAGGTGCAGTCCTTTTACAGGAGGATGTGCAGGGAGTAGACCGACCTGTCAGTTTCTTTTCCCGTAAATTCAATGCGTGTCAGTCGAGGTACTCCACCATTGAGCAAGAAACGCTAGCTCTACTACTGGCCTTACAGTTTTTTGAAGTTTATGTGGGCTCTAGTGCCCTACCTGTTGTGGTCTTCACCGACCACAATCCGTTGGTCTTTCTGAAACAAATGTACAATCAGAACCGTCGCCTGATGCGTTGGGCTCTGATTGTGCAGGGCTACAATCTGACAATCCAGCATGTGAAGGGTGCGGCGAACGTAGTCGCCGATGCGCTGTCGCGTGCTGCTTCGTATGTTCCCCAGTCCTATGTTGTTGGAGTTGTCTGTGTTTCCCTTTTAGGATCCCCCTCTGAGTGGAGCTCTGGCTCCTCCCCCCCCCCCTCATTGATTGCAGCTGGATTCAATCTCCGCCACTGCATAAAAGCTCTGTGTCTCTGCCAAGTGACAGAGGGGAGAGATGACTGTGGTCTGTGGTCTGGTATTGTGTTGTTCTGTGTTAGAGTCTGTTATTGTGTTGCTCTCGGTGTGAACTGTGTTACTGTGCTACGCGTTTTGCTTTTGTGCCAACCATATTTTCAGTTATAATTTTTCTGTGTGACAGACATAACCTGTATTCTTTTCTGTTCCCAGGGGGAAGGGGAAGGCACCTTGGGAGTGCTTAGGCTTGTCTATGCACACTAGGTAAGATCTGGGCGGACCACCCCCTGTATTTTTGTTTAGTGCGCGACTGGCGCGTGAGTTAGGGGTGTGATTTCTTTTACTTTCTTTGCTTTGGTTCCGTCCAGCCCTTTCCCCCATATTACCGTGTTTTGGCAAATAAATAGCCCCGTGAACGGTACCACAGTCTTTGTGTCCTTTCCTCACACCTACGACCCCACACCCGTTCTCTGACTCCACTAGGGGGGGCTTACTAGCAGCGGGGCGTTGCGTTCCCTCCTCCAAGAGGCGTACGTAACACTATGTAATCTTTATAAATAATAAGTATGCATTTTTATATAAAATATACAGAAATATCAGTTGTAAAAATGTCATTATAAAACGGACCCCTGTGCAACCGACGCAAGCAAGCACACCCTACAATTTCCCCAGAAATTGTACCCTCTCTAGTTACAATTTCCGATGTACACCGTATTGCCAAACGGACGTCCAGAGCCCCGAGTACTCTGTTAGACAAGGTATTTAAGTTTTACGCCTCATTTATTCATAATTATAAAGGTATGTAATATATGTAGCTTTTGCTAATGGCATCAGATATAGCGATAGTGTTAGCCTAGCTAACTATCAGTAGTTAGTTTAGACTTGTATGCTATCAGTAGTTTAGTATTTTATTTTTGCTCGCAGACGATTAAAACGGTCAAACGAAGACTGCATTTTTGCGATGGGGTTATATAGTACCAACAGTATAATTACTACGATGTCTTGTATGTTTATGCTGGTCAACCGTTATGTAATCCATCTGACTGTAGGTCTAATGTGTCGACTGTAGGTCTAATGTAGACTGCTGTTCTGGCAGGTGTTTCAGATTTCTAAAATATTGTTAGAATAATGATAAAAGTACTGAATGGATGAATGCTGTATCTTCTTGTCCACCAGTTTCAAACAAAGACAGGCTGACCGGTACTATCAGTGTCAGAGCAGCTTGTCACAGGTCCATGCAGAAGAATAAAAAACCACACAGCTTGAGAGTAGGCTAATGTTTAGGGATGGGTTTGGGTATTCTGTTCAATTTTGCAGTCTGTTCCAGTTCAATGACTGCAGCATAGCATGCGTTCATCATGCGTACATTACAACTGCTTTCATTTGACCATGAGCATGTTCTTGACTATGTAAACATTCTTCTGAGACACTTGATAAATGGCTATAGTCTACCTGTTAGTGGAGAAGTAAGGTAATTGGGGCAAAGTTGATTTGCCCTCAATAAACTTACCCCAGCAACTTTACTAGGCCAATTCTTAATTCAGCGTTATCTGAATAGTAGCAAAATAGTAGTTCAAAAACACTTGAAAGGATACATCAGTATCAATGTTTGTCTAATTGTCTCTTTGTGTACTTTACACAGATAGTGCTAAGTGATTCAGAACCTGTCGTCATGACCTCCAGTCAGTGTTCGTGCAAAGCTGGCACAGCAGTGTGTAATGACACTGCTCTTTCAGACAGCTCATTACTCAGAGCTCAATATCCAGGTTGTCCCCCCTGTTCATGCCTGCACAGAAACTTAAAAACAATAGCACAAGCCCAGCACTACAGTAAGGGTTGAGGCAAATGTACTGTATATGTATGTAAGAGTTAGGCTATGTATGCAGCAATAAAAAATGTAAATTGCTAAAAGAAAGTATTGTGATCTAAGGTCAGAAGCATTTTGAGGTGCAGCGTAATATAGTGGAGATTCAGTTTATTTTCCGAGCGATAAATGGGACTGCACCCGACTACATCAAGTCTCTCCTCCAGCCTTACACCCCCACCCGCCAACTACGGTCTTCTTCTGACAACCGTCTGGTGGTCCCACCGCTCGAGTGCCCGGTCCCAACACAAGCTCTTCTCCTGTCTGGCCCCCCAATGGTGGAATCAATTCCCCACCTCCATCTGAGACACTGACTGTCTCCCCACGTTCAAGAAAAGGCTCAAGACGCACTTGTTCCTGTACTTAGGAATGATTGGCTGGACCTGATGTTAGTTTCCTCCAGGATCACAATGACTCTTATTGAGAGACTTGTTGCTCTTGTTGGTTAGTTGTAACTGACAAAGTTATTGTACTCGCTGTGAATTATATTATTGTTGCTTGCTTTTTATACAGGTACACTCTTGCACTTCTGAAGTTCATGTTGTTTAACCCTTGTGCTGCCTTCGGGTCACATGACCCAAAGGTTCATAACGAACCATCGTTGTGTTTACCCAATTTTACCCAATACAAAAACAAATAAAAATAATTTTCTTTTAACCATCGCAATGTGGGGGGTCTGAGACAGCCCACCGGTTAAAAGAAAATGATTCACTTTGTTTTGGTATGCGGTAAAGTTGTCGCAATACGACGGTGGGTCACAATGACTGATGGGTCAGAATGACCCGAAGATAACACAAGGGTTAATAGTAACTTGTCTAAACATGCTCTTATGGTTCTTCCCTTTGGGACTTATTTGGTTTTTCACAATGTATGCTTCATGTTTTAGCTATCCGCAATGTTTGGGGCTATCTCGTTGTTATGATCAGTGACCTATGCACTTTTGTAAAGCTCTCTCTTGGAAGTCGCTTTGGATAAAAGCGTCTGCTAAATGCATAAATGTAACTATCCCTCCAACGTCAACAGCTGCAAAGTTCCATAGTCTTCGGGTCTTTTACCAAATGATGGAGTGGAAAGGGGGAAGTGAACATATAGACCAAAAGACTGGGGGTGGCATGTTTTGGATGGGAGATTTATGCCAATAATGACCATCAGGTCATTGGCAGAAGGATGATTGGATGAAGATTGGGCCGATGTATTTGTCATATAAATGGTGTTTCTGCCTATTCAAATTAGAGCATATTCAACTAGAAAGGTACATTTCCTGAAGAAAATGTGTGTGTTTGCTGAAAGCAGTTGAAACGATTGTTTTGATGGCTTGAATAGTGAAGAAGGTTTTACAAGGGGGTCAGATGGCTGAGCGGTTAGGGAGTCGGGCTATTAATCAGAAGGTTGTTGGTTCGATTCCCGGCCGTGCAAAATGACGTTGTGTCCTTGGGCAAGGCACTTCACCCTACTTGCCTCGGGGGGAATGTCCCTGTACTTACTGTAAGTCGCTCTGGATAAGAGCGTCTGCTAAATGACTAAATGTAAATGTACAAACATTTTAAAAGAGGTATGTGCTTTAAAAAGAAAATGGTGAGAAAAAGTGTTAAAAGTATATCTGTCATTGTTATGCATTGCGATATTTTCTTACTGTTGAAAATGGAGAAAAAACAGTGATGAAAAGAGTATCTTATTGACTTTCATACATTTTTAATCGTTAAAAGTAGTAGTGGGCATAGATTATTTAATCTAGATTAATCTCACTGTAATTTTGGCGTTAATCTAGATTAAAATGGCTCATTTGAATTCCACCGAAGGCATTCAGAATATGTGTGCTACCCAAATAATGACTAAAAGTAAGTCTTTGAGAACGGGTTTCTCAAGCCAGGTGGCGCATTAGACCAGGGGCTCATCTCCTGTTTCCAAAATGCATCACAAACTGCTTGAGAAAGCTGTTCTATATAATTGGTGATGAAAATAAATTATGTCCAATAAGATGTACTTGTGTTTATTAACTGTTTATTAGATTAGTTAGCTTGGCTGATAGAGCTGTGCTGACGGGCTTGCCTCGGTTGCACTCAAACAGTAGTTTGACGACGACTCTTCCCCTGCGCTACATCAGTGCTTGGCCCGGCATCTTCCGCATTAGCTAGGGATGCTTTGCGTTTAGGTGGTATTTGAGACTGGAAGAGCTCCTACAGTAAACTAATTCCGCATAGCACAAGGTGCAAACAACCTTAGTCTTGTCGAGGTTTCCATTGGGAAGCTTCTTAAAAATACATTTTCCCTGAAGCAAACCAGGCGGCTTCATAGCTGCATCCATGTTAGCACGTTACGTTTGATGTGATAATTTCATACACAAGGCATACACACAGGTTCAAAGACTCGTTCTCGCCCTCTACAGTGCAATTCGGCTAGGTATACATCCGCGCTAAAATATCAAGGTGAAAGTCATTATAGCTTGCGTAGTACAGACCCAGCTCCCAACCCAACTTTGAGAATAGATTAACGGCGATATTTTTTTATCGCCCGATAAGAGTCTCACGTTAACGCGCTTGTACACTTCTTATTTAAGATTATTATATGTTTAATGTGTGCACCTTCCTGCCACAGTAAATTCCTTGTCTGTGTGATGTTTCTTGGCGAATAAAACCCATTCTGAAAAGTATTAATAATTGAAAGATGTAGAAACAGAAAAAAGTTGAAAAGTGAAGAGCGTTGGCCAATCGGATTGGTTCCTTGTTTCTTGTAACGTAGCAACTGTTAGTCATTGTCAACATTTCTAACCTAGAATGTAGGTTTTAGGTTCAAGATGAAGGAGAAACTCATGTGTGCCTGCACAACCAGTCCTGTTCAGACACTTAATTTAAAGATGACATCAAAATAATAATCCATAGTCCAGGGTTGCCGATGTTGTCGTTGTCCCTGGTGAGTTTTTTAAATTCAATCTCGTCACATTATGTGACTTTGTTGTGCAACTGGAAAAGCTAGCTACTCTAACTCAGAATGCTGCTGCAAAAAAAGCAGAACTATTGTGGGTGGTAAATAAGATCATGCTACATCTATCCAGCGGATCATTTCTTGCAAGTGTGTCAAAGTGGTATTTTTACAGACTGTATTAACACCGTAGGCGTGAATAATGCATGCATCGTCATTGTCGTCCATCTTTAGCCGAAGAAGCTAGAGAGAGGATGCAATCGGAGATTTCCTACAGTAAGCTAGATACTGCTTCAAATTGAAAACGGAGACGATCTTTTGATTAAAGACAAGTTCCTTAACCTCTGTTGTCAATATCGCCGATAAAAAGTAAATACTGTTACGAAGCATTTGTTTGTAGGTAACGAACGATAGACGTATACTAGTTTCGCCGTTCTATGGCAGCTACAGTACTGTATGATGACAGTCGTAGCTAGCGTTGTAAGCACTCGTCACTAGAATGGCCATAACTTTAAAACAAAAGATCATATTTCAAATCTGTCTGCTGTTCTACATTGCCCACACAATTATGTATATATATCAACTCTAACATGGCCTGTATCCTGTATTGAAAGTGCTCGAAAATTAGCTTGTCTAATGTATGGTGGACTGAGAAAACATATTTGTCAAAGCGGAGCGAGCGGATGTCGTGGGAGAATTCCTACTGTGTTAGATTTACTGCTTCAAATTGAAAACGGAGAATATATTTAGAGTAAAGACAAGTTTCTTGACGTCTGTGTTCAATATCGTCAACTAAAAGTAAAAACTTTTCAGTTACGAAGCTTTTGTTCGTAGTAACGCCAGCTGCAGTAAACCTTTCGTGACCCCGGTTTGGCTGTTCGTGACAGTCGGATATGACAGTGTTGAGCCTAGATTTTTGCAGATTTCTTTGAAACTTTCTTAAAGAAAAATAATCTAGCTAGATTATGTACACTTTAAGTTCAATGTACATACCTTGTTTGGCCAATTTGGTCGATTGTGGAAAAAAGTAGAACCGTTTTTAGTTATGGAGAGCCATCGCGCTAGCTTGGAATTGCGTTATCCCACTCATCACTTCAGTGGTCATAACTTTTAAACAAAATTGTCTATCTTAAATCTGTCTTCTGTTCTGAATTCACGACAAAAGTACGCACAAATTCATCCTCTATCTTGTAGTGAAAGTGGTTAAAAATGAGGTTTTCTAAAAACGTAATGCAGACGGAGAAGATTTTTGTCAGAATGGCTCCGTGAAATCGTCTTGATAAAGGATGATTTGCCTAACATGATCATATACATATTTACATCATTAGAAAGGCCAAAATCTTGTCTTCAAAATGGTATAAACAGTTCAGGTATATTATTTGAAAAAGTCTGCATATTCAGGCAGGAAAGTGTTAAACAGTGTCAAAGATTGACGCGGTGAGAAACAGTTCTGTCAGTGCATGACGTCACAATTGAATTTGACTTGAACATTCTGAACCATTGAAACCCATTCATTTTTTTTAGCACTTTAAACTTTAATACCATAAAAACTTTAAAAGTTATCAATGAGAAAAGTAATAGCACACTAGAGCAGTTCAGACTTTATCAAATGAAGTTTGAACGGTGTTTCTAGCTTAAACAGTGTGAAAGGAGTAGGCGACGGAAAAAAGTGGGAGTATGCAGAATAACAATAGTGTTTTTTCTTGCAGCAAACACACTAATAAGTGTGGAGCTCATGTGCATATTCAAATTAATTTCAAAAGAAACTTGTAATACAAAAAAAGTTACTTTTCATGTATACTTTTACTATGTTAAGTTTTATTGTGGTAGGAGTAAAGGAAAAAGTTAAGCCTATTTGGGTGTATTTTGGGCATATTCGATTCGTGTATAGCTCATTTGCATATTAACATTCATTTTTAAAGAACTTGTAATACAAAAAATGTTACTTGTCATGGGTAGTTTCAGTGTGTAAAGTTTCATTTTGATAGGAGTAAAGGAAAAAAATAGCCCCATTGGGGTGTAATGTTGCCTGGCCTTATTGGCACACATCTCGGATTGATGAGAATTTAACATATTTCCTCAACTAGGATTTCTTAGGACTTTTAGTATGTTGTTCTGGACACCTCATAGAAATAATCTAAGCTGCAAATTTTTTTTTTTACATTTAGTCGTAAAACGCTACTTTGCCTGGACTAATAGTAACAAAGTTACATACTAGCTAGTTATAACAGTTACACAGAAAGAGACACAATATGACAACGAAGTCCAAGTGGACTCAAAGAACGCAGTGTTCGGCAATCAACTGCAACAACTACCAATGTGACAGTATTTATGCCTTTCATCGCTTTCCCAAAGACCCTGACACGTAATTTTGTCGGTAGCGTAATCTTATGCACCTGCTAACTTTAACGTTTTTTTTGTCTAGTAGTAGGCTAGTAAACTTAATTCCTTCTAGGAACTGCAGGTCCTATCCATAGAAACCAGAATAATGATTTATATGGATATGACAGTCAATTAAAATGAGCTTCTTAAATTAATTTGCTGAATTCATATATTTCATTGATAACTTATTTGTGTATGTACTGTAGGCTAACGTTGTAATGTGTAGAGCTAGCGTTAGGTTACCTCCTGGGAAACGGTCTAACGTTAGGCTATTATAACGTTATATAAACTCATCACTTTATTCTTACCTGTCACACTTAGCCTAATGTAGAGAGTAATATAATTTATAAAATGCTTGAACTTCTCTGTCAATATAAGTTCTTTGCATCACCTAGCGCTGCAGATGTGTACGGAAGTGAGAAGCGGAAACGATTACATCTGTTTTCCGGTTCGAACGCTGGGCGCTCCGCATAACCCCTATACCACCTACATCCACCGGGGCCGTTGCTTCAAGCCGAGGGGCGAGGGGTGGGGTCTGAGTCGAATGTCCGCACATGGCGGCCATCTTGCTACAGTCAACTCGCTCACCCATAACATTGTGTTGGTGCTACATGTGTATCGACATCTCTGACGTTGATAACAAACCAAACCGTTTCAAAATCGGTTGAAAATTGAGCAAGTTGTGGTCATTTAAAAAGTACATGTAGCATCAACACACTGGCTGTGTCTACTACCGCGCCCTTGTGCACTTCGAGCACTGACTTTCAGTGCTTAGGGCGCTTACACTGACAGAACCAGCAGAATTCAGGGCACTGAAAGTACCCGGATGGCGCACTGCAAACGGTCAAAAAATGCAGTGTACAACGATGGACACTACTCGCCCTACACGGGAGCCATCTTGGCTACGTAGCAGAAGAGGAGCCCTTTCAGCAGCTTTTCATTTCTAAAATAATGGCGGAGGAAATGACTCGCAAGCAGATTTGAGTCTGTCACTTTCGCCTTAGATTCGCAGGTGTCACAATCAAATTTGCGTCCGTCACTTCCTGCCACTTTCTGAACAAAATTAATTCCGCTTCAAACCCCCACAAACTTTTTTCTACCTTCTCCACCCTTCTTAACCCTTGTGTTATCTTCGGGTCATTCTGACCCATCAGTCATTGCGACCCACCGTCGTATTGCGACAGATTTACCGCATACAAAGACAAAGTGAAGCATTTTCTTTTAACCGTTGGGCTGTCTCAGACCCCCCACATTGCAAAGGTTAAAAGAAAATTATTTTAATTTGTTTTTGTATTGGGTAAAATTGGGTAAACACAACGATGGTTCGTTATGAACCTTTGGGTCATGTGACCCGAAGGTAGCACGAGGGTTAACCCACCTCCCCCACCCCCTCCCTCCACCCTGACAGCAGACGACTTCTCCTCCTTCTTTGAGAAAAAATTCGCCGACATTAGCAGTCCGTTCCCTAAACCCACCTTTCCTACCCTCTCACCCTCGAGGGTGAGAGGGTAACTAAATGTCTAAACTCTTTTTCTCCCCTGTCTGAGGCAGAGATCTCTGACCTCATTCTCTCTCATCGCCCCACCTCCTGTCCCCTTGATCCTATCCCCTCCCCTCTCTTTCAAACCATCTCCCCCTCCATCATAACTTTTCTTCTCCATGCCCTAAACTCCTCTCTTACCTCTGGCACCTTCCCCTCTGCCTTCAAACAGGCTAGAGTTAACCCTCTACTCCAAAAACCCTCCCTTAACCCTGCCGTCCTCCAGAACTACAGACCGGTATCACTGTTACCCTTCTTTTCAAAAACAATTGAACGTGCTGTATCTAACCAACTGTCAAACTTTCTCTCTCAGAACAACCTGCTTGACCCCAACCAATCGGGCTTCAAGACTGGCCACTCCACAGAGACTGCCCTCCTTTCAGTCACCACTGCCCTCCAGTCTGCCAGAGCGTCTTCCAGGTCATCCGTCATCATTCTGCTGGACCTTTCTGCAGCGTTTGATACGGTTAACCACCAGATCCTGCTCTCCAGACTTTCTGAGATGGGCATCACTGGCACTGCACTCCAGTGGATCTCATCCTACCTGTTGGGAAGATCCTACCAGGTCTCCTGGGGAGGCAAACTGTCAGGCCCTCGCCAGCTCTCCACTGGTGTCCCACAGGGCCACCAGTGGACACCATCCTCTGCCAGGAACCTTGGGGTTACCATGGACGACAAGCTCTCCCTCACGGCCCACATTGCTGCAGTCTCCCGGTCGTGTAGATTCACCCTCTACAACATCCGGAAGATCAGGAGGTACCTATCTGAGTACTCCACCCAGCTGCTAGTCCAAGCACTTGTCCTCTCCAAGTTGGACTATTGCAACTCGCTGCTCGCTGGTCTCCCAGCATGTGCAACCCGCCCTCTTCAGAGGATTCAGAACGCAGCGGCCCGCCTGGTCTACAATCTACCCAGACGCTCCCATGTTACCCCGCTCCTCATCTCTCTCCACTGGCTACCTATCATGGCCCGTATCAGATTCAAGACCCTGGTACTGACCTTCCGAGCAGTGAACGGGACTGCACCCGTCTACATCAAGTCTCTCCTGCAGCCTTACACCCCCACCCGTCACCTACGGTCTTCTTCAGACAACCGCCTGGTGGTCCCACCGCTCAAGACCGCCCGGTCCCAACACAAGCTCTTCTCCTGTCTGGCCCCCCAGTGGTGGAATCAACTCCCCACCTCCATCAGAGACACTGACTGTCTCTCCACCTTCAAGAAAAGGCTCAAGACGCACTTGTTCTGTCAGTACAACGGTACTTAGGAATGGTTCGCTTAACCCAATGTTAGTTTCCTCAAGGATCACAATGACTCTTGCTTAGAGACTTGTTGCTCTTGTGGTTAGTGGTAACCAGGCCCGTAAAGATTACCCCCGCAGCCCCCGCACCGCGGGGGGGCCTCGCAGGGATGGGGGGCCTCGCGTGGCAGGCCCCCCGTTTAAAAAAAAATCCAATTTGAATTACATGGGATGTCTTATTGTCTTGTCTGTGTTTCCAGAGTTGATATAAAAATAAAGGAAAGTATATTTAATTGTGCTTTCTTTGTTAAGTGACATGACGAAGTAGGTCAGATGGTCACACAGACCGGCGAGCCCGCTGCAAATAGGTAGCTAACTGTAGCATAGCGTAGGAAAAATGAAACGCACATTTAAAAGCGGTGCCCAAAAGCGGCATTCAAAACAGAAAATTTCTGAATTAAATGCCAAACTTCCCAAAATTACAAATTTCTTTTTCGACCAGCCGGTGAAGGATGCACTCATCTGCCAGAAGAGACAGGTATTGTACTGTTTGCTATAGCTAACATTACTGTACCACGTAGCTAACGTTTGCCTATACTTTGACAGCTGTACTGCTCTGTCTGTGTTGTGCTTCCTAGCGTTAACAGAGCCTCCTTTCCAAGAGCCAGGAAAATTAGCCTTGCTCCTTTATTGACTTCCTATCAAGCTGACAACATTGAAATGGAGTGAAACTACAAAAAAAAGAGAAAGTAGAAAAAGTGCTTAATTATAAAATATATTACATAACTGACATTATTAGCAAACATGATAACGTAACGCTATGCGACAGTAGTATCGTGCAGTTGCAGCGATTGCGTTTGACTATTTAAACATACAAAAAACATAATCAAAGTTACAATAAGTCATTGTATTTCAGTTATATACATATTATGATCGTGTAAAACGTACAGTCATTGCTTTCTACAAGATTCACACGACAAAAAATTGCTCCATTTATGTGTAACAAGACTGTAAGTCTTGCCTTGTAGGGGAAATTAGAGTGTTACCCTGGAAGACTTAAAGAGCGAAAGGAGCTTAGTCCCCACTCTAGTGCTTTGAGTCTCAATATGCACTCTGTGTATATGTTTTACCTGACACTATTTTATTATGTACTACAGGAATAAGTAAGGTAGGCTTCAGATAAGTATATTGATACGGTGGCCTCCTGAAGTGCATGTGGTGGAAACAAGCCTACCTCCACATCCCCACCCACCTAATCCTAATAGTGCCAGTGAGACGCCCCTACCCCAAGGTAACTTGATAAGATATTGTCAGATGTCTTAATTTTAACAACAGGTCATTTATTTTGCCTCCCTTATGTTACCCTATCTCCTTTAATAGGATAAAATAACAAAAAGTTACAAAAATACAATAAACTTATTCTGGATCTCTTAATAAAATGTAACACTTAAAAGAAAACCTCTTAACACCTCAAATGTTTCTTAGAACACTTGAATTCACAAATCGACAGTTCAAATTCACAGTTGAGACCCCTAGTACATTCAAACACAGTTTGTATTAGTGAAATGTCCGTGTGTGTGTGTGTTGAACTGTTATACCAGTCTTCTTTCTGACGACTTTGATGCGTTGACTTGAAGATTTCTGATGACAGGATTAACAACTGAGGCAGAACAATGAGATGTCGTAAGGATGGCAGGGTAAACAAAAAAACTCAGGAAAACTTCCTGACACAAAATGGCGTAGCTCAGCCCGCACACAGCACAGCTTAGCTCGCATGCAGCACGCACAAACGAGCAATCCAAATCGCCAAAGAAAAAAAAGAATGTCTCTCCAACATCAAATCTTAATCACAGGCGATCGTCAGTCTCTTTAGAAAAAACAAGAAAACTCGAAAAAACGTATAAACCACTCCTTCAAAAACGATCGCTTACGTTATTGTTCACTGTCGAGTGCAATCAATTGGTTTGTAGAATGAAATCAACGTATCTCGCTCCAACACTGTTCATGAATGATTCACAAAAATAGCAGGACTCTCAAAATTGCCTCCAGTAGAAACTACAAAAAAACAACAGTGTTCTAGAAGAGACTCACGGCTCCAGCAACTCCCTCTCATGCCCTCAGCCAGTCTGCCACACTATTCTCCGTCCAATACCGCCATTAACCGACTTCGGCTCTACATAAGTCCTCAGCTCCAACGTAACAATGTTAGCTTCTACAGCGATCAATGAAGTCAGCTTCTTCTTTTTGCTAGCTAGCTCTTCTCCTACCCAGGAGTCTTTGCATCTCCCGCTAGCGCGCCGGAGAAAATAAAATCGTCAAAATAAAAGTCCCCATAGACAAAAGTACCTGTGTTACATATGATTTAGCGAACACGCTAATAATAAAACACAACTCCAACCTATCAAGTGTGCCTGATGTAGCCACGGCCATCAAATTATTTCTGACAATACCCGTGACTGTCGCAAGCGCTGAAAGGTCATTTTCCAAGCTGAAACTGATCAAAACATCTCAGAAGCTCCATGTCACAAGAGAGGCTGTCAGGTCTGGCCAGCATAGAAAATGAATGTGCGTGCAGTTGAGATGTGGTAAAAGACTTTGCACACAGATTTGCTAAAAGACGCGCACATGTGTATAAGAAAAAAACGCTCAAACAGTTTGAGCGTTTTTTTCTTATTGAATACATTTCCCTCACAAGACAAGCTTGAGTTTTGATATCTTGCATTTATTACACGGCTCTTCAGAATGTTCCAAAAAGTTCAGTTGATCGCGTCGGGGTCCTGTTCGTCCCGTCGGTATTTGTATTACATTATCCGTTACATATGTGGTGGGGGGCACTTTCAGACTTATTCTGCGGGGGGGCCTCATGTGTTTCCGTTACGGGCCTGGTGGTAACTGATTTTAAAATTTTTGTACTCGCTGTGATATATTGTTTTTATTATTGTTGCTTGTTTTTTCCACAGGTACACTTGCACTTATAGCGGTTCATGTTGTTTAATTGTAACTTGTTTAACTAAATGCTCTTATGGTTCTTCCCTTTGGCACTTACTTTGGTTGTTCATAATGTGTGCTTCATGTTTTGGCTACTCGCAATGTTTTTGTGGCTATCTTGTTGTTATGATCAGTGACCTATATGCACTTTGTAAAGCTCTCTCTTGGAAGTCGCTTTGGATAAAAGCGTCTGCTAAATGAATACATGTAAATGTAACTCAGCTCTGCCTGCCGGGATCGTGACATTTGCTCTGTAACGGTAACATTTGCTCTGTAACGGTAACATATCTGCAGTCATCCAATTTATCTGCTAGTAATCCGTGTGCGCACTTATGTTTTACTTGTGCCATTAATACCACCGTACTACATTATTTTGAATAATCAAATCCAGTAAATCCGTCATGATACCAAACATTTTCGTCTAGTTTGATAGCTAGCTCTAAGTCTCACATGGTCGATGCTAGAACCTTCAGATAGGGTGGCTAATTTGCGACTGGCGTCAGTAAAATAGGAACATAGAGTATGTTGCCTGAGCTAGAGACTCGTAGCAAGTACTGTTCAAATTATATATACGTGTAGGTTTTCCAGGCTCCAAATTTAGGATTAACTATTAGCTAACTCAGCTGTGGGTCAGGCGAATGCAAATACAATTTTTAGAGCTAAGTATTAACATTGGAGTGAACTAGTGTTGCACAGTAAACCTGTACTAAAGAGACACTTGCATAGCTTCAGTGTTCTTGTGCATACATAGGAGACAATCACTGCAAAAGAGCTGCAGTTCCTGTGCAGACAGGAGAACCTAGCAGAACGCCATCTCTGTAGCACTCCATCCAGTCCAGAACCCGGGGTCCTGAAGTCTCGACTTTTACGATACTCAAACGATGCGATGTTAATATACCTCTCTGATCTAACGAGTCTGGCTAGCTGTCGTGACCTCTCAGGTGGGCTTTGGCTACGATGGAGAGTTGGAGAGGTGGTTGTTCTGCTAGGTTCTCCTGTCTGCACAGGAACTGCAGCTCTTTTGCAGTGATGTTAAGGAGCCTAATGACGAATCATGGTCATAATTATGTTGGCCCATGCTACAGCTCTTCACCAGATATATATATGTAGATACATTGTTCAAAAATCTTGGCACATTGTTTTTTTATGGATTTTTTATAGTCTTTAGTAACAGGTCTCCTTAGATTTTCTTTTCTTCATCAAAAAATGACTTGAGTAGTGCAATACATTTACATTTAGCAGACACTCTTATCCAGAGTGACTTACAGAAAGTACAGGGACATTCCCCCGAGGCAAGGAGGGTGAAGTGCCTTGCCCAAGGACACAGTCATTTAGCACAGCCGGGAATCAAACCAGCAACCTTCAGATTAATAGCCCGCTTCCCTAACCGCTCAGCCATCTGACCCCCCAATACTCAACTCTCTCTTTCTCTTGGCTTCAGATTCCCACAGTGAAGACATGTTTTTATGTATTTTATGGTTTTCTTCATTCCTTATAGTACCATACCATTAGTAGAATAGAATATCTTTATTGTCATTGTACAAAAAATTAAACTTAGAAAATATATTCTATTCCATAGTACTAATGGTATGGTGTTTGAGCAGCCAACAGTTATGTAGCCTATGTAGAGTGCGTCAGGGGGGTATTCCAGGTAGCGGGTTTAACAAACTCTGAGATTAACCCTGAACTCAGAGTTGAGTTACTCTAACATGGGAAACTCCGAAAATTCGGTTCCAGAACACCTGATATGAATTAGTTAATTCGACTCGGAGTACGTACGTCAACTCTGAGTTTAGCGCGTGCACGAGTTCTACTAAAAGCCAACATCTATGGAGCTCCGATACTAGGATTCACCATGGAAAAAGGCGACAAAAAAAGGTCGTCCTATTTCACCGCAATGGAATTGGAAATTTTAATCCGTGCGTATGGCGAGTCCGAGCACATATTTAGGAAAAAAAGTAATACGGCTGTAGCTGCAAAGGACAGACAATTGGCGTGGGAAAGAATTGCTGATCGAGTCAATACGTAAGTTTGAATTTAGTCCATAAATCGAACATTTAATGTCCGTTAATATTACAGGTGAAAAAGTGTTGGAATTGTAATTTAATCAAATACAATGTTCATATAGGTGCAATCCCACAGGCGTGAAGCGCACTTGGCAACAACTGAAAATGAAATATAAAAACGTAATACAAACAGGTAAGGCATATTTAGCCTTTTGGCCTATAGGTTCATGATTGTAGCTTCCATCACTTTGGTATCATATTTGACATACAAAGTGAATATCCTCATTGCCTATTTTATCCTGTAGTGGCGGAAACACACAATGTCCTGTCGCCTGATATCTTGCTTAAATTAACACTGAGTTCAATTCAGCAAATAGAAAGAAGGCAGAGGCACGCAAAACGGGTGGAGGGCCACCACCAGCACCTCTGACCTCTGCAGAAGAGCTGGCTCTGAGCCACAACATTGGCTGTCCAGTGGCTGAAGGCATCCCTGGAGGAAGCTCATCAGAGCCAATCACCCCACAGGACACAAGTGCCTACATAAGATGTAAGTATGTGCGAGTATGTGTGTGAATGTGTTTTCATTTTCCACTCTGGTCCACTTCTAGTCACTGATGGTGTAATCCGAGTGGTTGAGCCTCCTGCAAGCCTTTGCACAACGGTACCACTTGTAAGTAGGCCACTCAATACTCCATTATGCATAGTAGTGTTGACTATCCTGAAACAATACCTTTCATCACAGGATGATGATGATGATGAGGACACATTGACTGCTGCCACAGACGGGGTTGCAGAGAGGCCTACATATATGGTAGCTACATATATGATAATTCTCTCTCCATGTACTTTATTTACAGTCTTGGGTGTAATTGTCAGTTTAAAATGTACACTGAAGTGATGAGAGTAATGAATGTAAAAACTAAATGCACAGTCTGATCCTGTTGAACAGAGCATGGATGAGCCTTGCCAGGAGAGGGGTCCATCAACCTCCAAAACACAGCTACAGACAGTGAGATGTTCAGTAAATGGCAGGTGAATTCTGTGTGTAGAACTGGGATTTAATGTAATCCTAATGTATTCCCAGTTACCAGTTAAGGACTTGTACAAACTCCATTTGTTAAAACAAATGGAGAAAACTGACCAAGAGATGGTGTATTTGGTGATGGTGTAAACTCAAAGTTTTCACTAAACCCGCTACTTGGAATACCCCCCAGATGTTACCTCTGGCCTTGACCACACAACAAACAACCATCAACGCCCAGAACATCAGTTGGGGTGAAGATACATAAAAATATGTTTAGCCCGAGAATATATCACAGTTATAAGTTATAGCATATTGTGTGTCCTAAATGCTTTTACAGCAAGCTGTTTATCGTAAGCCTGTAAACTCAATAGGTTAGAATGGGCCTGGGTTTTCCTTTATATTGCAGTGTTTGGTTTAGAAAAGGATGGCTATAGCAATAGTTATGTTTATATGTGTACTTATGCAGTGTTTCCTATCATTTTTTTTAACAGGTGGGGAAGGTCTGTCCGAACCCCCCACCCCCCGCCCATAACAAAGTTCTAACCCTAACCCAAGAATTTGGTTCATTAATCCATTCTGTAGAATGCGTTGTCTTAAGGTTATTGAATGTGTGGCTTTCTGGTAAAGATTTCAATTATTCAAAATGTTTGTTCTGCAAGCTGAAGCCAACGTCCAAAGTATGTATTGACTTTGTGGTATTTAAATAATGAATAAATGTAAATAAAAAAGTATTTACTTTTCATACCAGTTTTGAATGTTTTTTGTAGCAACCAAAACTGCCAGTTTTTACTGTAAATGTTACAGTTCACTTTTAAGTATACTGTTAACAGAAGAACATTTCGACCATATTTTTTACAGTAGATTTCAGGCAACCACAGCTGCCAGTTTTTTACCGTAACTTTTCTGGGATTTAAAATCCTTAGGGTATTAATAAAAAGTACATGCATCTTATCCATTTTGAATAAATAGGGTTTATCCTGTAAACCTGCCTATAATGCATTTCAAACAAATAGTCTTTATTAACATAAACCTGCTTTTATGCATTTCAAACTAATACGTTTTATTACATTGACAAATACAAATCATATTAAGTTTATTAGTTTGTTTAAATTCAAACTATGTAATGTAAATGAATGGAAATTCTATATGCAATTACATTACATAAATCTAAAAGATTAGGCTTAACCCTTGTGTTATCTTCGGGTCATTCTGACCCATCAGTCATTGTGACCCACCGTCGTATTGCGACAACTTTACCGCATACAAAAACAAAGTGAAGCATTTTCTTTTAACCGTTGGGCTGTCTCAGACCCCCCACATTGCAAAGGTTAAAAGAAAATTATTTTTGTTTTTGTATTGGGTAAAATTGGGTAAACACAACGATGGTTCGTAATGAACCTTTGGCTCATGTGAGCCGAAGGCAGCACAAGGGTTAAATATTTCTGTGAGTGATGTTGATGTTGGTTACTGGTGAATTGCAAGCTCAGTTGAGAAACAATTTGGCTACTTTGTTCTTGAAAATGCAGTGTTCTGCATGTATCACAGATGGCTATACAGGACATAGTTGAAAACTTGGCACAAATATTCTCATCGTCTGAACCTCTTGTGAGAGACTCTGTCATCAGGTTTTTTTCAAGAGCATGATCCGACAATCTGTGATGCCCTTGTTCATGAATTAGTGGAAGCTATCATGAAAAGTTTGTCAGTACGTTTTTGTCAGTGCAACTTCAGAAGGTTTCTGCTAAACGGAGAAAATCGTTTGTAAGGAGTAACTACCCTCTGGTAATGCCAGTGCAGTATACTATAGATTCCAGTGGACACACAGCAGTGTATGTTCCAATATTACAAATGCTTCAAACAATGTTTAAAAATACTGATCTTCTTGACAAGATCCAAGAAGCCCAACCATCACCACCTGGAATGTACATGTCTCATGAAGATGGAACAGAAGGAAAATCGATTATTGTCCGAAGCAGGAGGGATGAAATTGTCACTGATTTTGTATGTGGATGACATTGAACTGGCTAATCCTTTAGGCACATCTAGAAGCTTTGCACAAGCTTTGTGCAGTATACTGGTTGCTTGCCAATTTACCCAGTAAGTATAGGTCGAGCCTGCATGTCATACAGCTAGCTCTGCTATGCAAAGTACCTGATCTGCAAAGGTGTGGTTATCAAAGTGTTCTTTCACCTTTGTTAAAAGACTTGCAGACTCTTGATCAGGATGGCATTTTCATTGAGACTATTGGCCAGTGTATCCAAGGGCACTGTGTTGTGTGTTGCAGCTGATAACTTGGCTGCCCATGGTCTTGCAGGTTTTGTGAAGTGTTTCCGAGCACACTATGTCTGCAGATTCTGTTGATGTACTGCAGACCAGAGACAGTCCAGTGACGTTTCTGAAACAGAGTTTACTATGAGAACGAGAGCCAGCCATGATCTTCATGTGCAGAATGTTGTGCAAGGAGAAAATGCAACTCACTTTGGTGTTACAGGAGAGTGTTCTCTCAGCAAGGCATTGCAGCATTTTCATCCCATTACTGGTTTCCCCCTGATATACTTCACGACCTGTTTGAGGGTATTGTGCCAGTTGAGTTGGCCTTGTGCATCCGTGAGATGATTCCTCTGAAGTATTTCACTCTTGAATATCTGAACACACAAATTCGCACATTTCCATATCAGCACTCTGATAGGCTTGATAAACCACAACTGATACCAAAGAACTTTGCAGCTAAACTAAGCATTGGTGGGAATGGGCATGAAAATTCCACATTGCTGAGGTTATTACCACTCATGGTCGGAAGTAAAGTTCCCGAAGGAGATGAAGCATGGGCCATATTGATGGACCTTAAAGAAATTGTGCAACTGGTGTTGTCCCCATCTTTCACAGAGGAATCCATTCAGTACATGCAGACTAAAATAAGTGATCACAGACAACGTCTTCAAGCGACCTTTCCAGATTTTAGGCTCCGACCCAAGCATCATTATGTTGAGCATTACCCAGAACTGACAAAGCGTTTTGGACCTCTTGTTCACCTATGGACTATGAGTTTCGAGGGAAAACATCGCTTTTTCAAAAGGGTGATACATGACACACACAATTTCAAGAATGTCTTGAAAACTCTTGCTACCAGGCATCAGCACATGATGGCGTATCATTTCAGTGCCTCATCATTTTTCAGACCCCACACACAAGCTTCAAGTGTCACCCCATCCAAGTTGCCACACTGCCTCAAGTGGCAAAAGACTTTGTAGCAACAAAAACAGATAGCCAAAACATATATAGTACATCAAAGGTCTCCATACATGGCACAGACTATGCAAAAGGAATGTTTGTTTCTGCAGGCCAGACTGGAGGACTTCCAAAATTCAGCAGGATTGAGCATATACTGCTTGTGAGTAACTTGGTTTCGTTTTATTGCAGAAACTACGAGTGCTGGTACACAGAGCATTTGAGATCATTTGAGCTGATATCCTCAGACAATTTCTCAGTCCATCAGCTGTCAGAGCTAAGAGACACAGTAAGTCTCACAGCTTACAATATTGGTGGGCATTTGATGTTACATTTACATTCAGTCATTTAGCAGACGCTCTTATCCAGAGCGACTTACAGTAAGTACAGGGACATTCTCCCCGAGGCAAGTAGGGTGAAGTGCCTTGCCCAAGGACACAACGTCATTTGGCATGACCAGGAATCGAACTGGCAACCTTCAGATTACTAGCCCGCTTCCCTCACCGCTCAGCCACCTGACACAAAAAATATTTATTTCAATCACAGACATGCAGGATTAAGTGGAGTAAAAAACAGGTGTAATGTCACAGTAAATGTCACCACACCAATATGCCATTAGTGACACTTCCCATCATGACAAGCCTAGAAAGACTCACTGAACTGAACCGCCTTTTTAACTACTCATTTTAGGTCAGTAATACTTGATCCAAACCATTCATGTTTTTCATTCAAAATGAAAAAGAAATCTGGAAATTACCTGATTCTGTTTTGCAAAGCTGAATGTTGATCATAGATCCATTCTTCTCTTTCTAATTATAGGAAATGGCAGCTCAAAACTTGCTACTGCATGTACATATCTCCACAGACATGATCAGAAAGATGACTCTAGCTTCACGTCCAGAATCTGTGGATGAGCTAAAAACCATGATGATTGATAAGTTTAAGCTAGACTTTGACTTTAGCTTATCATACCAAGATCCAGACTTTGACGGGCAGTTATGTTCCCTTGTAGACATTGAGCCTACAAAGATGTCCGTGGCAGAGACTCAGGAGAACTCGAGCAAAATGTCCGAACCAAGCACCAGCGAGGATGTTGGTAGCTAGGAAGATTAGCCAACCCTTCTACATCCCTGGCCGTACCTGGAAGAATTTTTCGACATGTTTGGATGCAAACACAACTCCTTTCGAATGCGCTGCAAGCTCTGCGCACCCAAGTAGGCTACCACGAGCTAATGGCTTTCACAAACTCGCCGTCTAATTTGAATAAAGTCTATTGATAACATGCCTCTGAAGTTTGACTTTTTGCAGCATTATACTTACTAGTGTTATGGAAAAATTCTAGTGGCACTGTGTAGATTTGAATAGTCAAGAGATGGCGGTTACAATAAATTTATTTTGCTTGTACAAATCATGAATTAACAAAGTACTTTGTGATCAGTCATAACGAAGGAGGTGCTAGCCACAGGTCGTTCGTCAGAGTGATACAGAACAACCCTAAAACCCTGCCTTATATAAACTTTAGATCAAATGATTCCTCTGAACTCTGTTGAGAGGAATCCTCTGCCTGAAGTTCCCACAGTTCTTTAATGTGGCCTCTCTCCCCAAACCAGTAGATAGTAAAACCACAGGAGTTCACCAGTCAAATGGTCAACTGTCCTTTGTGTGGGCAACTTCAAACAAGTATTTGATTAACCCCACCCAATGCAACAGGAAGGGTCAGAGCAGCTTGATCAGTTAACAATACAATTGAATCCACATTGTCTCCAGACCAGCTGTCTCTCCCCCCCAGGTGTCATAAACTGCAAATGGCATCTCTACCAAATGGAGTTGACTCTTCTTAATCAACTTTAGACTTCCGTTAAAACACATTCCTCATATATGAAACACACACATTATAACTGTATTCCAAAATTTCCACGACACTAGTCATCATATCTTCCGCTCCACGAAACACATGTTAATGCTTAGTAGTAGGCTACACATATATGGTTCTTTAATGTATTTGCATTGAACTAAAATGCGTTCATTTTCAATGGGCATAAACAGGTGATAAAACTTTTATACTTTCAGTAGTTTTGAAACCAGTAGTTTTATACTTTTTTACTTGAGTAAAAAGCTTGAATTGATACTTCAACTTCTACAAAAGTAATTTTAAACCCTAGTATCTATACTTCTACTTGAGTAATGAATGTGAATACTTTTGACACCTCTGCCTGAGAGTGATGCCAGTTCAATAGCATCCGATGACACCATAATATTACCCCATGCAATAACTCCAGACAGAACTGAGAGATGGCCAGATGTTTTTCCAGTGCCCACTTTTTCCTATGAGGTAGAACTCATACTGGGTGAGGGAAATGTCACATACGAGAGAACAGGGAAAACTCTGAAGTTATCTAGGGGCCAAAAGCACAACATCCTAGAGATCCTTGCAGCCAAAATGCATAGCTTCAAAGCATACCCCAATGACAATGAAGTGTCAATGGTAGCGGAAGCACTTGTAACTAGGCATCTGTGTCTAAAAGAGCCAGGATCTCGGACAGGAAGGTATGGCTGGAAAAATAGTTTAAAGTTTAAGATGGGGAACTACCGCACAAAGTTGAGTCGAGCAGGATTTCATGAGGTAGCTGTAAATTCTTGGAAGAGGAGTAGGAACAACCCAGACAAACAAGCTCCCCACAACTAACATCAAAAGAGCAAAGAGAGCAGAAGCAAATGTCCTCCCTAATTTCCCAAGAGGGGAAGATGGTGCAAGCCTTGAGCAATTGAGGCTCCAAATTTTAGAACAAGATGACTGACAAAGACCTTCACCTGAAAGTTAATGCAGACTACCTTTGCCCTGCGCGCAAAGAGGTCATCAATGACAACCTACCTCTTGGAGACATCCTGGAACGCTGGCCTGCCCTAAAAATAGAGTCACAGGTGACAATATTTTCCTTAGAATATTTGTAATTCTTTTGTATGGCTGTGATCAAATCAAAATGTATTTGTACAGCCATTTTTACACGCAAGCATAAATTGGACAGGTTTACTCAGATTTACATCAATCTTGGCATGTCTTTTTATATTTGTGCAGATTTGTGCAGAGTTTCACAGAATAACAAACATCAACCTGAAGAACCACTTCTATGCCGAGTTGGATCAACATGTCCCCCGTCTTCAGAGCTTGTTCAGGAAGAAAGCTGCACGCATAGGGAGAGTAGCCGAAGTTCGGGATCAGCTCTTCAGCACTTATGACCGCCAGGTGAGTTGGTTATGCTTCTTGGATGATTGATATTACAGTGGATTATCTTAGAACTCTCATCTGGACTGCTCATTCTTGTGATATATATTGTGTGGCTATACTGTTTTAGCATCCCAAATCAAGCAAGAATATGTTCTCACACTCAAGGAACAAGTTGATGTCCTTGTCAGACGTGCTGCTGTCCTCTGGGGTCTCCCTGCATATCTGCATGACGATGACTCCAGGTTTCTTAAGATGTGGGATGTAAATCAGCATATTATTGGAGCATGTAGAGCAGCTCAGCCGTGGTTATTCAGGGACCTCCTGTCCTGCATGTTTTGGATGTTTCCCATTTCTAAGACACATGATTCAAATGAATGGGTCATTATCAGCCATCTTCTGAGCTAGATAATGACCCATTCATTTGAATTGGGTTTATGGAAGCAAGGAAACATCTAAAACATGCAGGGCAGCAGGACCCTGAGGATCTGGGTTGAGAATCACTGATGGTGTAGAGTATGAACTGTCCTGTAGTCATCAAAGCTTGATTGTGTCATTGCGGAATAAGTCATTCAACATTGTATCACTTCTGTTCTTGAAATCTAAGGTTTTAGTTGCAGGTTTTGAATGTATAACAGTTTTCTGTTCTTGTCTTCAGGTGACGCAGTCTGATGAACCAAACTCAATGACATACCGGTTGGGCTCCTTCTGATCACAGGCAATTCAACAGATGCCACGTTCTTCTGCCCAGAGAGGATTGCTGTTGTGCTTAAGGGTAACATAGTTGTCGAATTCTCCACATTGGTTGAAGCCTTTGTCATGCTTTTTGCACTCATGTACGCTCTGCATCTGAGTTACCCAAAAGACTTGACAAATACCTTTGACTTTACCCAGAAAGTCTTTATCGGCTTGGAGGATGGGAAACTGAAGCCCAGGGTGTTGAGCCTTAAAAATGAACTTTTGGCAGTGGAGTAATCTCACTGAACAGAAGTTGCTCCTTGACTTTTCACATGAACAGGGACTACTGTCACTCCAGAAATGTTTAAAGCAAAACTATGGAAAGTTTTGAGTGTTATTGTTCAAGTTTTGAAAGCATTATTGTTCATCTTAAAATTTGAGAAAATGGTTTGTATGGATGTCTAAAACAGTAATGTTAAACTTTTTCTGTATCCTTTAAAACTTGGCCCAGGCCTTTTTCTTAGGCCCTTGCACAATTTTTTATAGAAAAATGTTAAGAAGTGCAATCTTTTTGTACGGTGTAAGAGAGTTATCAACCATATTTGGCCTTATTGCCTAAACTGATGTAGATGCTTGTTTACGACTTACGATCTTCGATGCCGTGCATGGATATGCCATTTTCCAACAGGCCTGGTTGTGATTGAGATATCAACATATTTAAAATGGACACCTTCATGTCCTGTCTAGTAAAACGGTTGTTTAGATGGAGAACACCGGACCTATGACTACTACACTGCATCTTGTTTCTAGAATGTACTTCTAGACAGGAGAAGTTTAAAGAAGGACCAAACAGAAAATATCTCTTTCTCTCCATTTGTTTCTCTTTCTCTGCATCTCTCTCTCTCAATTATTAGGCCATTATAAATCAGTGAGCAGATTCATGTATTTACACATTTATATACTTTTTATGCTATTTTGTATTATTTGAGCAACAATGCAATTCACTGAACTGTTAATTAAACATTTACCTGCATTGAAACTGGGATTTTGATTTAAAGCTACTTTCAACAAATCATTTAATTAAACCAACATCCAGTTTTGAGTTGAAATTAAGCAACATTGTTAATTATATTGGAGTTCATATAGCTTCATTGATCTTAAAAAACTTATGTGAAGATTAAGTAAACAATGATGTAAAGAGAAATTAAACATTTTATTTCATAGGTTGTGAAAATATTTAAGTGAACTATAATTGATTTTTTTTTTGTACCTGAAAACAAATTTCCTAGTATAAAGTACTTAATCAGTAATGTTTCTTTAACTTACAAAATCAAGTTTGTGTTACTTAAAATGACTAGTAAAAGGTACTTAATAATGAATACGTTTTTAACTTACAAATCTGAGAACGTTTTACTTAAAATGTTCGATGTAATCAGTTACAACAATTATTTCGAGTTGAATTAACTTATCGGGTTTTACAGTGTGGTCTTAACTTCGAATGCGCCAAACACCCTCCATGCCCTTCGCCATCCACCAGGATGCCCGGCATCCAAACATTCCGGGCATTCCCGTGATTGGCAGACAGCAGGTTGATTGGCATGTCGGATCCCGCGAACACTACTGGTAAACAACCAACTAACAGCCTAACATATAACACACATCTTTCTGTGTGGGTCGCTACACTATTTTTGTACTTTAACTGCTAAGATTACTTGATGAGATGCCTTATCAATCTATTAACGTCACAAAAGATTAACACTGCAGTCAGATAGCTACCCTGTTTGCTATTGTATAATGCTGTTTGAAATATGTATTTCAGAGTAAGGCTAGCCATGATCTAGTAACTTAAAGGCTGGTAGTTGATTGAAGATAATAATGGGGATATGTTTACGATTGAGATTGGACTCAAATGTTGGTAATTGAATGTGTAGGCCTACATGTTATTTTTGCTTAGGGTTCACTTCAAACATTAAAAGAAAGGTTAAGATAAGATAGCAGATTTCTTCAAAAAGCTGAGAAAACAGGATCAGGTGGAAATAGACCCCAGTCCTTGCACCACCCCAAGACCTCAGAGCAGCTCCCTCCCCGAGGCTACAGGCACAAGGTCAGAGCATACCAGGCAGTCAGTCACATGCCAAGTTTAGCTTGTGTTTGTAGGCCACACATGTAAGCCTACACAAGTTGTACAGATGTACAGACAGCGTATTCATAGTAAATGTAGAATTTCATTAAAGTAACCCTGGTGGACCATACTAAGCCACACTGAAGAACTTAGGCTTAAGTGAATTTGAATTTCATCAGCAATCATATGAATAATTTACACTGCTTTGATGCCAGGCTAAGGTTACACACATTTTCAGTCTTGGTCTGTGGACCCCCTGAAGTAGCCCTGACCACCCTGTGGCCACCCCATATATAAAAGTCTGGTTCCGCCACTGATTGGCTGGACCTGATGTTAGTTTCCTCCCGGATCACAATGTCTCTTATTGAGAGACTTGTTGCTTTTGTTGGTTTGTTGTAACCGTCCTAAAATTATTGTACTCGCCGTGAAATATATTACTGTTGATTGCTTTTTTCCACAGGTACACTCTTGCACTTTTGAGGTTCTTGCTGTTTAATTGTAACTTGTCTAACTGCATGCTCTTATTGTTCTTCCCTTTGGGACTTATTTGGTTTTCACAATGTATGCATCATGTTTGGCTACCCGCAATGTTTGGGGCTATCTCGTTGTTATGATCAGTGACCTATGCTCTTTTGTAAAAGTCTCTCTTGGAAGTCACTTTGGATAAAAGCGTCTGCTAAATGCATAAATGTAAATCTTCTGACTCCTCAGCCTCTTCCCTCTCCCTTTTTACTGACACTCTTTTCTCCTCCCTCCCAAACTAATTCTACTCACTCCTTTCTCCTCTCTCCCACCCTAATTTTAATCCTTTCTCCTATCTTGTAGGCCAGTGGTTCTCAACCCTAGTCCTTAGGGACGTCCCTGCCCTGCATGTTTCCCCTGCTCCAAAACACCTGATTCAAATGAATGGTCGTTATCAGGCTTCTGCTGAGCTAGATAACAACTCAATCATTTGAATCAGGTGTGAGAAACATCTAAAACGGGGGTCTCCAACCCTGCTCCTGGGGAGCTACCTGCCTGTAGGTTTTAGCCCCAACAATCTAGCACACCTGAATCTAATAATTAGCTGGTTGATCAGGTAACTAGTGTAGAATGAAGTTAAATGAGTGTTGTTGGAGCAAAAACCAGCAGGCAGGTAAAGAAACATAAATCAAATTATAACAGCCCAAAAAGTTGTTGCAGATGAAGTGTTTTCAAGAACATCAAAGTTGCAGTACTAGAATAAATTGTGGTTGACTTAAAGCCAGTGACGCATGATGTCCAATTTAGTGGACAGATGATCAATTGTAATTTCCTCCCAAAATAAAAGCAATACTTCGAAGATTTTACAATAGTATTGCTCCTTAGTAGTTACTTTATGTTACAACATTTTATTTACCTACGATGGTCTACTTCTACAGAAGGATTAGCAAGATATTTATCCGCTAGCTAGTTTTTGAAAATCCATCGGCCATCTTGGAATTTCGAAAATTTTGTTTCTCTTAGAACAACTGGCCAAAGCGTCCACTAGAGTGGCTGATGTGCAACTAAACCACCAAAACCCATGCATATACAAGAAACAGAGTTTTGAATAGCTGTCCACTGTAGTGACAACTATGCGTGAAAGGGTTCGCTCTTGACTGTTATTGGTTTAAAACAAAGGCATGCAAATGTCCCATAGCTCTTCCTTCATTGGCTCCCTTGCATAGACCTGGCGCGTGTGTGTGCGTGCGTGTTTGAGTGTGTGCGCTCTCTGACCCCTCTAAGTTTGACCATATGATTAACTCTTTTATGGCCTCTCCAGTAAGATAGTGGTCAAGCCCAGGTCCCCTTGTTTACTTAAGCCTAGTGTTACCCAGAGTTCAGATTTGGGGTTAGGCCTTTGCACACAATGAATACTGAACACAGAATCATTCTTATACAAGACAACAGTTACATCTTTAACTTTTCTAACAAGAGTACATTTAATTCATGCTTGGCAAACAACATCAGGCTAAATGGAGATTCGAACTCAAGAGCATGTGATTGCAAATCAGCCTTGTTGTGTCCAGTATATTCTTTCTTGTTACATGTTCATCTTATACCACTAGAGGGCGTTCAAGTGTCTGTAGGTGATTGAGTTAAATTGTAAGAGAAAGGAAGAGTAGACGAGAGAAGACAAGTAAAAGACATGTTTCCAAGTTCCTCTGCTTTGGTGTCAAATTACTTATAGTCTACGCACGACACAACAAGCCTCTCTATCCCCTCTGCTACACATCAACTGTTGAGTTATTTTGAATTGAAAGGGGTGAGTATTAGCTTTGGTCAGCTTTGGGACAAAGTTCAAGCAGCTGTAATTCAGTCATCTTTTGACATATCAAGGTGAAATTGTGCATTGTACTTCAGAATGATGTCATCCTGTTTAACTAAATAGATAATTTAGAACTATGACATGCCCAATGGCTGTGGCTGTATTTGAACCTATGACCTTGCACTTCTCAGCTCATTGAGCTATTCTCAGTGTTGGGAAACACTGCGGTCAGTTACTATATGAAAAAAAGTAATCAGTTTCTCCTGTGGCAAGCACTGTTAGATTTGGCCAAAGTTTAAACAGCTGTAATTCAATCATATTTTGACATACCAAGGTGAAATCATTTATGGTACTTCAAAGTGATGTCATCTTGACCCTTACTAGGTTTTAAAAACCATCAGTCAAAATTATATTTTATTTATTGACACAAAGATATTGAGGCAATGTGGACATTTACATAAATACACTTCTTTCAGCCATTTTGCATTGCATTCCTTTTGACCCTATAGGAAGACATGTATTCTACACATGTATACCAAGTCAGATGATTGGACTTACGGATCAAGAGGAGAACAGTTTTGTAGGTTTACCCAAAGGTTCACTGAACAGCTAAATCTATCATGGGGGACCTTATGGGTCCTTGAGGCTTTTTTGTTCCCCATAAGAAATAAGGCATGTATTCAAATTTACAGTAATTTTGGAGAAATGGGGTGCAGGGGAAATCACGTAGACTTTGGGCGTGGCTTATGGGCATATGTAGGCCATTAGCGTTTCCGCTGTTTTCACGTGTTTGTTGTGCATTACTGTCAATGTGATAACGTCATTGGCCGGGTTTCAGTGCAATTAGCCTACCACACCTGACAGTGTGGTAGGCTATTTATATTAATTTGGTGCATGTCAATAACCATTTATAGGCCAATTATGGGAGTTACTTGGGTGGGACAAGACGCTCGCACACGTGCACTTAATTTTCTAGTAAGTTGTGATTTATAAAGGAAAACCGGAGCAGAATGTGCATGCTCTGTTTTATAAATCTGAATATTTTGTGCGCACGCACTTTCTGTGTTTCATTCGAACGCAACGTTTTCACATGAATTCTACGCGCAGTTGTATAAATGAGCCCACAGGACTTTCCTGGACAGCTACAAATGTTTGCTTCAACCACCCAAGTTGTAACTAACCTGGTTCAAACGCTACAACCAGCAAATTAAGATAATGGGGAATGCTGGAGGAGGAGGGTTGGAGCAAAAACGTATAGGAAGATAGCTCTTGAGGAACCGGGCAGGTAAGCCAATTATAGGCTGTTTATCAATCAGCATTTCTTTTCCGTTCTTGTGTTCTGATGAACTTGTTTGATGTCATGTTTCAAGGTCAAGTATAGTTCCAATACCGAAGAACACAATTAAGTTCTTAGCGTTCTTCAGATTGATAAACGGCCATAGACAGTAAAAAAAGTTTGTTCTGTAACCGCAGAGTTAGCGTCAATGGTGTCCTCAAGCGAATGTCTCCTTTCTAAAGTATTTTGCACATACACAGCTTGATTTGCAGGAAAGCCTTCCTCGATTCCACATGGTCGACGGCAGCGTGTTTTCACGGCATGGGGAAGTGTCACTGGGGGGGGGAGGAGGCAGGTGTGTTTTCATTAGGGGTGCAACAATTCAACAAGCCCACGGTTCGGTTCGGTTTTATGGGTCACGGTTTCGGTTCGGTTTTGTTTAGCACATTAGGGGGAAGAAAAAAACATTACCATTTTAGTGCTCTCTCTGTATTTTCTGTATATCAGGCGTAGATGCCCCATCATGTTAGATGTATTACCGTTAGCACAAGGCTGCTAACTTTTCAAAAAACCTTGGAGTGAGATTTGGTGGGGCCAACCCAAATTTTGCTGCGTTCTAACCCCCGTCTAACCCCTTTCACGGGTGTTCGCGCGTCTATGTTGCTTCACACCGTGTGCCTGCGCCTCATCCATTATTACTGTTTACAACGTTAGCATGACTGCATGATTGGCGTTGCCTTCTCAGTTTGAGAAATACAAGGTGTGGCGTAAGAGTGTGTGAACTGGTTGAAATACGTGTGTCTCACAGCCAATGCGTGAGAGTTGGCAGCCCTGAGCCGAGTGCACCAGCTGGGCGTAAAAAAGTTGGTCTTAACTCCTACGTCGGTCTTAGTTACGTCCGACTTTGTGATTTGAATTTACACCGAGTGCACCAAGCTTGACAGGCCACGGGCAACACATTTAAGAGCCTATCCAAAGCGCACTTAGCTAGCCTATCTCCCTTCAAAACAAGCCATGGATTTACAATAACAATCAGCTTGGAAATCGATCACCAATAAAATTAACAGTGGATTTGTGCGATCACGGACAACTTTTTCTCGCCTTAATGTCCTTTCCATATGTTGCCTATAAACAAGACGCGCTGCATGTGCGATCAAACTGTTGTACATTATAATTACCATGGATATTAGTCCGATTTTCCAACTTACGCCTGCTCCCCACTAGGCGTAAAATGTACACCCAGGTGCAGCACATAAAGGGCTTAAGTCTAACTGGTGCACTAGTCGTAACTTTAAGTTAGTCGTAACTTTCAGTTCTACGTCGGACGTAGCGTTACACCCAGGCGTACGCCCAGCTGGTGCACTCGGCTCCTGGTTAGCATACTTTACAGGTGCCTGGCAGCTTCGCATGATTTGCCTCTCTCCAGCAGTGTTGCCATCTCCTCAGTAAGGAAAGTAGCAGTGCTGCGCGAGGCTATAGTGAGACTGTTAGGTTGTGTTTTCTCGTAGATCCGAAAAACCGCGGTTTACATGTAAAAACCGAACCGTGGTTTGTGTGTTGAACAATTCAATTTTTTCTGTTCGGTTTTGCACCCTTGGGGAATGGGGAAGTGTCGCTGGGTGGGGGGAGGAGGCAGGTGTGTTCTCACGGCATGGGGAAGTGTCGCTCGGTGGGGGGAGGAGGCGGAGCTCGGGTCTGAGACATAAACAAATAGGCATGCGACATACATCAGATTAAACGCTTACACAACTGTCTGACATCAGATAGATTCATAGCATTCCAGAATTTGAATTCGGTTTGTACAAACCGGTAGAATTCTCCGGACAGAAAGGTCTGGTGAGCTGTGGCTGCTGCCTCCTCCCCTCTCTGACAGGACCGGAGAGATGGAGAGATAGAGATGGAGGAAAATTTGAGGATGGACGTAATGGAATGTAATCTTAAGCTTCGGTCCAGATAGTCAAACCGTGGCATGTCTGTGTTAGGTTTCCGAGTAATTATTCTCACCTGGTCTACTGTCTGCCACTCTCTGGAGCTCCAAGGGCATGGCCTGAAGATGCTCCTCCACGTCTCTAGGGGGCGTGCTGTGGACGGACCAGGACCCTGACCTGGGTTTGGGGCTGAGGCTAGGGGAGGAGACTAGGAGCGAGGCTGGGGGGATAGCGATTGGGATGGGGGGAGAAAAGGGCGGAAGAGTGGGAGTGGGAAAGCTCTAGATGGGACGAAACAGAGAAAGAAAAACAGATTATAGAGTTTTATTTCTATTTGGAGGATAACCCCTTGAGATGCAGCATCTCGTTTTCGAGGGGGTCCTCAAGACACAAGACAAAGACAAATACATGCACATTCAAACTCGCTCAAGTTCCCCCACCCCCAGACCTCACCCACCCCACCGACTCCCTATTGAATACATATCGTATTATTGAGAGGCATATATATACATATATACATACATATATATGCACACATATACACAAACCTTCACCCATACACACGTACGGTATTTATTCATAAATAAAAAAAGAAAGAAAAAAGAAAGAAAAGTCCAGTCAAACATGAGCAAATTTACAGCAACAATTTGCTTGTAAGTGATTATAAAGGGATATTTTAAAGGAGTGCAAAGAGGTGATAGATCTTAGAGAGTAGTAGTAGTAGAATAGTAGGCTATTCCAGTCTGAAGGGGCTTTAAATTTAAAGGTACGCCTGCCACTCTCTTTTGAGATGTTTGGTACAGTAAAGAAGGGGTATTCGGTGTGTCTCAGTCTGTAGATAGGTCTATATGGAATTAAATATTCCTTCAGGTAAGGAGGATAGTCAGAGTAGATACATTTGAATATAATCTGGTACCAGTGAAACTGGCTTTTGGTGATAATAAATTCAGTGTGTTATACATAATACAATGGTGAAGGGGTATTCGGTGTGTCTCAGTCTGTAGATAGGTCTATATGGAATTAAATATTCCTTCAGGTAAGGAGGATAGTCAGAGTAGATACATTTGAATATAATCTGGTACCAGTGAAACTGGCTTTTGGTGATAATAAATTCAGTGTGTTATACATAATACAATGGTGAGTAGTGAACGGACATCTCAACACAAATCTGCACATACTATTGAAAACAACATTTAGTGCTTTTAGATTGGATTCTGATGTGTTTTGATAGACAACATCTACATAGTCTAATATAGGAAATATTAGCTGTGTCACAATTCTTAACCTAATCAGTTGAGTGAAACAGTTAATAGAACGATACAATATTCGTAAATTACAATTTATTTTATTGACTACTGAATGAATGTGACGCCTAAAGGAGAGTTGTGAGTCAAGTACAAGGCCCAAATATTTGAGTTCATCAACTTTAACTAGCGGAGTATCATCTAAGAATTTAAGTAAGAGATTGTTGTCTTGATTCAGTGTAGCTGATCTGGTGGGAAACAGCATACTATATGATTTTTTCTTATTGAGTAGTAGGTGGTTGGAATGGAACCAAAGTTGGATGGCATTAAAGTTAGATTGCAGTGTGGATTGAATCCTAGAAATCGACGCGTTAGATGCATAGATCACTGTGTCATCTGCATATAGATGAATAAGACAGTCTGAGCATATTTGAGGAAGATCATTGATAAATATAGAAAATAAAAGAGGCCCTAAGGAAGAGCCTTGAGGGACACCTTTTTCCATTATTAAGGATTCTGATAGATAACCCTGAAAAGAGACACGCTGACGTCTAGAATGGAGATAAGAGTTAAACCAAAGAAGAGATTGTTTAGAGAGGCCTATCGCATGTAGTTTGTCAAGAAGCATATAATGATCAACCATATCGAAGGCCTTAGTGAGATCTATAAATATTGCACCAGTTGACATGTTATTGCCTAAGGAGGATGAAACATCATTGGTAAATTTTAGAAGAGCAGTAGTTGTAGAAAACTTAGGTCTGAAACCAGATTGATTAGGTGACAGAATGGAGAAATCATTAATATATTTAAATAGTTGATTAAATATTTATTTTTCAAACACTTTTGCTATACTACTTATGATGGAAATGGGTCTGTAGTTGTTAAGGTCAAGTGCATCGCCACCCTTGTGTATTGGTGTTACTCTGGCAGACTTCCACATTGATGGAACCACACAGGTGGATAACGATAAGTTAAATAAATCCGATAAAGGAAATGCCAGTACATGAGAGGCGAGCTTGATAAACTTGATCTCCAGACCATCAGGATCAGTACCATTACCTGCCTTTAGATCAGAGATTGCCAGTTGGAAGTCAATAGGATTCATTGTAGCGAATGAGAAGGAGCTGCTTAACTCATCTATCGGATTAAAGTAAGAGAGGTTGAACGATTGTGAACTACAAATAATGGAGAAGTGTTGGTTAAAAGCATTGGCAACCGCAGAAGGATCACTAATAATGTCATTGTGAACTTTGACTTTTGTGGCAATGCTTTTAGTCGATTTGTTGAGTAAAGAATTGAGACTTTTCCAGAACTTCTTAGGACTTCTGAAGTTATTAGACAGATAATTTTTATAATAGTTCGATTTAGCGTTTCTTGTTTTAGTTTTACACATATTTCTTAATTGTTTATATACAGCCCAGTCTGTTGAGTCCTTTGACAGGCGGTACTTTTCCCATGCCTTATCTCTTTGTTTAAAAAGATGTATTAGATCAGCATCAATCCAAGGTAAGTGTCTGCCCTTAACCCTTACTGATATCCAAGGGGCATGTTTGTCAATAACTTTAGAGATAACAGAGAAAGAAAAACTGATTACCAAGAGATATTATGATTTTCAGTAGATGCATAACTTGGATATCAAAAAGTAGTCTTCCCTGCAAAGTATTTTAAATTCTCACTTCCTCCTTCTCTTCTTCTTCCTCCTCTTCCTCCCTGTCCCCAAGCATCTCCACTACCAGGGACGGGAACACCCCCACCCGTCCATCCAGCTCCCCCTCCCAAAAACCATCATCCACCTCCCCCTGGCCCCAGCCCTGGGCACGCCTCCTCAGCCTGATCACTGCCCCCTCTGGGAACGACAGCTCCTCCCCACTCTGGGCCTGGTAGTCATACAGGGCCCGCACTAGACCTGGAAACACACACCCACCCAATATGACACACACACATCTACAGTTTCTAATACCAAATATAAAGATGTTGTGGTAGTACTGACCTGCTGCCTGTGGGAGGTACTGTGGGCCTTTATGGGAGTGCTCAGAGGAGGAACCAGAACTGTCAAATGACCAATCCAATGAGTGCCCGACAGTGCCCTCACCTGGAGACCAATGGAATTGCAGGTACCTCTCAGGCACATAGCCCACTTGTCCAGACGCATTACACACCTACACAGGAACACACACACACACACACACACACACACACATAGGACAAGAAGGAGGAGAAACAAGCTGATTAGCAAATAGTGTTTATTATTGTGTCTCAATCAGTATGTGTGAGATGGAACACCATATTTAGCTGCGAAAAAACAGGAAACCGACAGTTTATGCTACACAGAGACAGGAAGTGGGGAGACCACAGCAGTTACTGCGAAGAAGACTGATGTAGTGGAGATGTGACATCTGAATGCATCAATACTAACCACTTGACCTGGTCTACAAACCCCATTCCAAAAGGGAGGGATCAGATGGCTGAGCGGTTAAGGAATCGGGCTGTTAATCAGAAGGTTGCCGGTTAGTGCCAAATGACGTTGTGTCCTTGGGAAAGGCACTTCAACCTACTTTCCTCGGGGGGAATGTCCCTGTACTTACTGTAGGTCGCTCTGGATAAGAGCGTCTGCTAAATGACTAAATGTAAAAAGTTGGGACGCTGTGTAAAATGAAAATATAAACAGAATGCAATGATTTGATTGATCTCATAAACTCATGTCATTCACAATAGATAATTGAAAACATATCAAATGTTTAAACTTAGGAACTGTACAATTTTAAGGAAAAAATAAGGTAATTTGGAATTTGATGGCTGCAACAAGTCTCTAAAAAGTTGGGATTTTAATATCTCATCATTTACAGTACAAAATATCTTTAAATAATTCTGAGAATCTTGAGAAATCTCTATGTCAGGGACAAGAGAGAAAATAAATACTGCATTCCTATGATCTTCAGGCACTGCATAAAAAACTGGCATGATTCTGAAATGGAAATCATTGCATGGGATCAGAAACACCTCCAGAACTCATTGTCTGTAAACACAGTTTGCCATGCCATCCACAAATACAGGTTAAAGCTCTATCATGCAAAGAAGAAGCCGGGGTCAGATGGCAGTTAAGAACTGGCTATTAATCAGAAGGTTGCCGGTTCCACTCTTGGCCGTGCCAAAATGACGTTGTGTCCTTGGGCAAGGCACTTCACCCTACTTGCCTTGGGGGAATGTCCCTGTACTTACTGTAAGTCGCTCTGGACAAGAGCATCTGCTAAATGACTAAATGTAAATGTAAGCCATGTTGTATTGTTATGTTCTGAAGTTTAAGCATTCCATGAACAGTTGAAATAACGGAACTAAAAGCTAAAAGCCACTTCACACCTGGGCAGATCTCAGGACGACGCCCAGGTGGGGAGTAACTGACCAATGAGAGAGGTCCCCCCTGTTCTTTGGAGTATAAAACCCCCGCTTGTTCGTAGGATTAAACTGAGGTGAACGCGTCACTCTCTAACCTATTCCTCTCAACCTGCAAATTCACTGAGCGCCCGGAACTTTGACGAGAGATTCCACTTTCTATTCGTTGGACATAACGAACCATTAACTCCTTTCTTCAAACCGACAAAAGTAACTGCGATTTGCAATATTTCTTACTTGTGACATATTGGCATGTTGTGATTTAATTGTTGATGTTTGATTGTATTTTACAACTGATTTAACCTAACCATCGTTAGGTCAGTTGCCATTGATCGTCCATTGTTACTATAAAGGCCTACCTCTCCCTGTCTCCCACTCTCTCTCTCCCTCCCCCCTTCACACGCGCTCTACACAGCCATTGTGTAGCTCGCTCTCATTAGAATCTAGCCACTGTAATACTCAAGCCAAACTAACCCATAACTTATCTGGTATTTGTTCATTATAATTACATTTTCCGAAATAAATCATTGTGTATAATATTCGCATATCTCTCATGTTATCTGATCTTCCCTACTTTCATAGAATACACTACTTAAGATTAGACTGATTATTACGAAGGCTATTATTCAATAAGGTTAAACAAGGTTTCCTCTGTCCCTTTAACAAATAAGAGGTGGTGCCCCCAAGAACTACATACTTTATTACAAATTAAGTATTGCTAATCTTAAACGCGCAAACCCCGCTACACTACACATGGCCTTGTCCTAACCTTTTTGAGACGTGTTGCTGCCATCAAATAAAAGATTACCGTATATTATCCTTAAAATTTTACATTTCATCAGTTTAAACATTTGATATGTTTTCTATGTTTTATAGTGAATAACATATGGGTTTATGAGATTTGCAAATCATTGTATTCTGTTTTTGTATTTAATTTTTCCCAACATCCCAACTTTTTTGGAATTTTTTGGAAGAGGAATGTTCCCTCTATTTTAGAAGTGGTTATAGAGTGGTGCTCTGTAGGTATGCTGTTGGTAGTGTATATCTTGTTGATTAGATAGCAGTTAGGTAGCAGTGGATACTAATACTTTTAGATTCCTCAGTAAGGAGCTATGGATCTCCTCATCTCTATCTGGAAAGCATGGTGATTTGTAAATTCACTATAATTTATATGTAGGGATTGTTTCATGACCAAGAATGAGGTCATTTGTAGATGAAAGGGGGGACAGCTAAATAAACAAAAGGGGCAGCTCCTTCCACCGCCTCTCATCATTCTCTATCTTTAGCCCTCCTCCCCTCCTCCTGGTTTGCGCTCCTTTTCCTCTCACCTTCAGCCAGTCCTCCACATCCCCATCCTCGATCACCTGAAGCTCCTCCCCTTCGGTGATCGACAGCTCATCGGATTGGCTGGCCTGCAGGATATAATGGGAGACCAGGCAATTACACTTCAATTCCTTCAACATTACATGCCTGCCTCTCTGCAGAGGTAGTCATGTGGCGGGTCAGACAGAATGGTAGGTGTATGTATGCAGGTGTGGTCTTCACCTGATAGCTGTAGAGGACAATGCAGAGGAGAGGGTATCCACATGGTCCTGAACCAGATGGTGAGTCTACAAAAGTGTCACTGTTGTCATCATAATCCTCAAAGTCTGTGAACTCAAACTCCTCCTCCTGAGGAAGTAGGAATAGAGACAACTCTGAGGCTCTGAGGCAATTTCACACAGGAGGGGCATATTGTCATAGGCTAAAATCTCCTCTTCTCCTTTCCTATGGTGAAGGACAGGAGAATAGCAGAAAGAGGCCTCTCTGCCAGAATTGAGATCCACCCTAGCAGCAAATTCGAAGACTTGCACACAGGTTACATACCAGGTTGGAAATGTCACCGTTGGACATGCGAGCTTCACTCAGCCTCCTCTCTCTCTCCAGCTGCTCCTCCGCCTGGCTCATGGCACTGGTCAGCCACGGCTCCACATCCACCCCCGCCCCCTCCAGCAATGCCAGACAGGACTCTGCCTTCACATGGCTCACCTAGGGACATTTTTTCTTTATATTTATTTGGAGATAAATACTGTCCATCATAAAAAAGCTACCTGAAATTGCCATACATTATTATTCAAATATACTGTATATATTATAAAAATCTGTAATGGATTATTAGTTGGGTGTGCTTTGCCTTCGGCAAGGGCACAACCTTTGTTCTCTCACATATCTTCTTCTTATTATTTTCCCACCCCTAAGGATCAGTCAATATTTGGACTACATAGAAAACGGCGGTGTCAAAATGTTCGTCTTGGTCTCGATTGCGGTGCTTCTACTGGGATTTACGTTCCGTTGCACGGTTTAGGCTGAACTTAAGTTTTTGTGGCGAAAAGTGAAGCTAACGGTGGCTAATTTGCTAGCCACAGTCACTGACGCTACTTACGTCACTACGTCACTAACGTCACGAAAACACGCGTGACTACCTGTAGCAGAACATTCGTTTCGCATCTGTTAACTTGGGGGATAGCTAGGCTAACTATAGCTTTACTGCAAGGCAGCTGCAGAAACGCCACAAGCAAAGAGGCCAGGGTGATAACTATTTACTCATTTTACTTTGTGATGTGAAACACAATTGTGAAAACACGCTTGACTACCTGTAGCAGAACATTCGTTTCGCATCTGTTAACTTGGGGGATAGCTAGGCTAACTATAGCTTTACTGCAAGGCAGCTGCAGAAACGCCAAGCAAAGAGGCCAGGGTGATAACTATTTACTCATTTTACTTTGTGATGTGAAACACAATTGTGAAATGTAATGTACAATATTAGCTGATATTATTAAGGAAGTAGGCCCACATCTACTTTCGTAAACGGTAGTCTACTATTTCACTGAAGCATTAGCATGACATTAGCCTCTGTTGCCCGGGCAACACATACTACAGTGGTCTATGATGCATCTGTTTTCAATCGTTAAAATAAACATTCCTCACAAATACATTTTCGTTGTAGGATTTATTATGACATTACATTACAAGTAAATGATTTGTTGGTGAAATTATCATTACCTGTGGTTTCAAACCAGTGTTGCTCACTGCAACGCTGTAGCCTACGCGAGACACACTACAAAAACATCTACACAGCTGTTTAGGAAGTCAAACGGCGACAGAACATGTTCGGCACTCCCCTTACTTAAATCAAAAGTCTTTCAATAGGTGAAACTATCTGACTACCAACCTGAACTTCATTGCCACAGCCTAAACTTTGTCAATCTGTTAATGAAAATAATTAATTTCAGCCTAAACCGTACAACGGAACGTTAAATCGAATTCAAGCAACGCAATCGGTACCAAGACGAACACAGCAGTAGTCTAGTACTGTACTGTAGTAGTACAATTTACTACGAGAAGTGAGAAGAAATGAGAAGACATCTATTTCATTCTACACTTCTCTCGTATTTTGAGTGGTATATGAGCAGCAAAAAAAATTTGCTTTTAAATCTATGTAATCTTTATAAATAATAAGTATGCATTTTTATATAAAATATACAGAAATATTAGTTGTAAAAATGTCATTAAAAAACGGACCCCCCTGTGCAACCGACGCAAGCAAGCACACCCTACAATTTCACCAGAAATTGTACCCTCTAGTTTTTTGTTGTTGTTGCAGAAAACTAATAAAGCTGCAAAGTTGTTGCAGAAAACTAATCACTGTTCTGAGCTGCAGAGGGTGAGCTATGACTCACCCTGCTAGCAACATTTGCATGAGTCTCTCTTTGCCTATCCCTTCCACCACGCTCTCTCTTTCTCTCAGGCGCAGGACTTCTCTTCACAGAAACCCCCACCCCACACACCCACACACTGACTCATGCATTCCATGAAGAAAGCCTGGTTTGTCATCAGGTCCTTGTGAAGAGGAGGAAGGTGTAGGAGGCTTCACTTTGGAATAAATGCATCTAATAAAGTGAGTAACAGGTTTGGTGAACCACAGGTTGCATATTTGATTCCAACTGACCTTGGCCTTTCGGACGGCTTCTTGGACTTCCAGAAGCTTCTGCTCCACACTGGCCCCTGTGTCTCCAGACAGCAGCTTAACACGCTGCTCGAGAGTCTGCACCGCCTGAAACACACACGCACACAACACCCTGAAAATCAAAACTATGCTTGCTGTGACCGTCCCATGACCTCTGTGCCTACCCTCTCTCCTTGGGTGATGACCTTGTAGTCTTTCGCAGCCTTGGAGGACCACTTCCTGGCCTCTTTCTCCAGACAACTCTCTCCCTCTGGGTTGGTGCTCTGCTGCAGGACACACACCTTGGACGTGGAGGGAGATATCATTAATACAGGCTGGATTTATATTTTTCGTTACAGTTTAGTTACTTATGCCAGGACAGTGTGTTATGTATATTTATATCTGTACAGCTATGAGGTGTATTTGTTTTGTCTCACCTTATCATGTGGGGAGAGCTGGAATATGAAGTCTGTGATCTTGGTAAAAGCAGGAGCCTCCTGTAGAAAGAGCTGCAGGCTCCTTTCTCTGCTTACCTGGTAGACCAAAGAAGCACTCACTGAAGTTCAAATGTGGTAAAAAACAACCAGTCTGTCTCTGACATCCATCACTTATCCAGGTTTTCACTAGCACTAAGGTGAGGAATATTTCAGGTCTGGGGATCACAGAAGGCCTGTAATGAAATATTCCAGAATGTATGGGGATCACAGAGGGCCTTTTATGGAATATTCTAGAATGTCTGGAGATCAGAGAGCAAAGATATATCCATAGATATATATATCTATGTCAGAGAGGGCCTGTTGTGGAATATTCCAGAATGTCTCAAGTTCAATAGGGGCTACTATGGAACATTCTAGAACGCCTGGAGCTCACACAAGAAAAACTGGAAAGACACAGAAAGTCAAACGTGTTTACACTGCACAATGATAAAAAACATTTGCATCTCACTAAACCATCCTTTTGGGTACAAGCTCTGCATACCGCAATAACTAATAATCACAAGGTGATTTCTGGAGTCTAATACCTGGGCGGCGTGCTCCCACACCCTGCTGAAGGCTGCCTGAGAGGAGAGACACGCCTCTACCTCCGTAGAACACAGCAGACTGAAGAGGCCTCTCAACTGCTCGTACAGCTCCCCATCCAGCCTCTGGGAGACACACAAACATCACAGATACACACGCCAATATATATACACAGAGAAATACACACAAGCATACGTGCACACCAGGCGTGTAGCCAGTAATGGGCCAGGGCGGCAATGGCCCGCCCACATTACTCACCGGCCCGCCCAGGCATGTTTGATGAAAATATATTTTTAGCTTATTTTTATTATTCAAATGTATTAAGAAAATATATTAATATAAACCTGATTTATTGTTGACTGGTGTGTGTGTTTAATTTGTTTTCAGAATAAAATTGATCTGTTGAAGCAAGTTGTAGGAAGCCTCCGGAACGTAATTGGTTGCTATGGTTGCTAGGGGTTCCGAAAGGAAGATTCTCTGGGCGGCCGAGAATAAAGAGTAAAAATAGGCCCTGGACTTTGATCCAGACCGGCCCACCAGAACCGGCCCCCGTATACGCCACCACAGCTAACTTGTTAATGCATGCACATTCTGTGTTTGATGTGATGCTAGTTCGGGAGTTCGATAGTGAATGCATGAATTTTTTGGCCTTTATTTACATTTACATGTAGTTATTTAGCACACACTCTTATCCAGAGCGACTTACAGTAAGTACAGGGACATTCTCCCCGAGGCAAGTAGGGTGAAGTGCCTTGCCCAGGGACACAACGTCATTTTACCCAGCCGGGAATTGAACCAGCAACCTTCGGATTACTAACCCAATTCCCTAACCGCTCAGCCACCTGACTCCCTATTTGAGCGCAAAATAGTTTTTGAGCTTTGTGTAAAATAAACACACACCGTTTTTCAATTGTTAAAACCTTGTCTAGTGAAGGTCTTTTTGTCTCTTAATTTTTCAGCCCCACCCTTATGTTTATTAGCCTGGTTTTCCATCGTTATTCTTCTCCCGGTGCTCCCGATGGCCAGTCCGCTACTGCGGGGCTGTGTCCGTGGTGGTGGATTTTCAAGTCATATTATTTTAAATTCTCGTGCTGTCAGGGGGTGTTGCAGCATTCTCAACACCCATAGTTCCCGTGGCCATGGGAATTCCCTCTCCACTGAAATCCAAAACTCAGCCAGTGTCTTGGCTGAGAACGCTGCCTTTAACGTTTGGTCGCTTGACAGTTCAACTAATGCGTCCTCCTGGCTTTTTTATTTGCATGCATCAATTTAACTACTATTTTTAACTTGTTATAATTTTGGCTAAAATATGCTATTTCTAATCGTTTTAAAATGTTCCTTGATTTCTGGAAATCATCTTGCGGCAACCCCCCCGAGATCATCTCGCGACACACTTTGGGAACCACTGCAATACACGACCAGCAACCCCCCCCCCCCCCCTTATAGTCTGTCAAATTAGTTCTAGGGGAGTCAGGTGGCTGAGCGGTTAGGGAATTGGGCTAGGAATCCGAAGGTTGCCAGTTCGATTCCCGGCCGTGCCAAATGAAGTTGTGTCCTTGGGCAAGGCGCTTCACTCTACTTGCCTCGGGGGGAATGTCCCTGTACTTACTGTAAGTCGTTCTGGATAAGAGCGTCTGGTAAATGTAGTTATTGGTGTTTGTTGGCATACAAAGTTAGTCTTCTCTTATTAGCCTAGTACATCTGATTAGAGCTAGCAACAATGAATTGCAGATTAAGGGGTCCCCTATCGTCCAGATAGCTCTCAACGCTCGGCAGGAATTGCAGGTCCACTCACTAAAAACAAACTTGACCCTCTCACTGGCAGTGGCGGCTGGGAAGCCGCCGCAGCCCCCACGAGGCGGGGGGGCCCCAAGGGCGCTCATTGAGAGCCCCAAGTTTCAACTACGTGGTAAAGGAATCCCGTAATGTAGGCAACGTAACAGATCTTCATCCACTTCCATGGGCTAAATGGTCTCAAAATCCCTAAATCTGGCAACAATGGCTTTTGCGTATCTTACGTGCACTACTACACCATTATGCCTCTTGAACCGAATATAAAAAAAATGCTAATCATTACGTTTTGCTAGATGACGGTAGAGACATAGCCTAAGTAAAAGAAAATATGCAAGCGGTTCTCAAAAGCACAGCAATAAACTGTTGTCTGAACAAGGTAGAGCAAAACACCCAAAGATTACACACTTAATTAGACCAGCCAGAGAGGAAGCTATCATCAGCATCTCCACAGACGAAACACACAGACGCCACCACTGAAAAGTGATTGGCCACCACTGGTGCCACCCCTACCATGCGATCGGCTATTTGCTGACAGTCTTGTCCATATGTACTGGACAATGAAAACACTCTCAAATATGAGGGGTGGGAGTTCAGGCTGAGCGGCATGTTCAACAACCACACTGGAGAAGACTGAGAGAAGACGCTGATGATACTAACGTTGCATCTATCGGTAGCATGGATGTTATGTGACTGAAATCACAAAACGTGATTGGTGTGGTGTCACAGAAACAAGCAGTTAATCAGGAAGCTCCGATGAGAAAATGAATGCAAAACAAATCCCAGATGACCCAAATTCACCCTACACTAAAGGTATTTTCCATATTATGTGTGCTGGGAGAAATTTGTAAGGATATAAACATTCAGAAACTAAACATGAGCTAGAAATTAGTAGTACGTTATTCAACACCATGCAGCCCCTTTACTTTCGGTGTATGGAATACAGTTCGTTTTCCAAAAATAGCCTGACGTAAACTAAGTCTCTACAGACTGTAGCTTGCTTTGCTACAGTAGCATGCTAGCTAGCAAGCATTTTATTTTTAAGATGTTAAATACCCATGCCATTTGTCTTTAAGTGTTTCACATGATAATTGGTTTGTATAGTAGTTAACATCAGTAACAAAATTTGTATTGTTCTTCTGCTAAGCTTAGGATAAGTGGAAATCATGATCCTGGCTGACTTCAGTCAAAGCTGAGATCTATACTGACTCCATATTGTTTAGACATTTAGGCTACGTCAATTAAATTGAATGCAAATCCATAAATACTTGTCAGTATACAATACAAAAGAAAAAATACTCTGAATTCTAGGGCTGACGTGAGGTGAACATAATATTATTATTGAGCAATGTGAACTTTCTTCTTCAGGGTCTGACTCTGAGGCTCAGTCAGGGTTATAGGGAGAGAACAGCCAGGCAAAATGAAACGTTCCAAAAATATAGTTTGTTCCTTCTGAAGAAACAAAGAAATTACATTTTAATTATACCTCCATTTACTGTTCTAAAGATATTATATCTAAATGCACACTCAGGTATAAGAGTTTACAATCAAATTTGTGTTAAGAAACATTTATTTGGTACAAATGTGCCATATGTATTTAAATAAAACAATAATACAAAATGTGGGGGTTTAAAGTTATGGGTCGACAGGGGAGTCAGGGAAGTCAGGTGGCTGAGCGGTTATAGAATCGGGCAAGTAATCAGAAGGTCACTGGTTCGATTCCCGGCCGTGCAAAATGACGTTGTGTCCTTGGGCAAGGCACTTCACCCTACTTGCCTCAGGGGGAATGTCCCTGTACTTACTGTAATTCGATCTGGATAAGAGTGTCTGCTAAATGTAAATGTCGAACTTCAACTTTAGAAAATCACACTTTCCAATGCCCTATTACAGAATATATATTGTTTATGTTTGTTATTACTCTAGGAATCTATAAATAATGGTAACATTACTGAATAAAGGGTTCTAAATGTATGAGTAAGCCTACAAATAATACATCTGTCATTTCAAGTTTGCAGTTAGAATGTTTCTGGTGTGTATGACTTGTAGACTTTACGGAATCCATTGAAAAAACTGTAGACTTATTTCTAGATTGTATTTCTAGATTGATATTATAAATACATTAGAATAAATCATCAAGTATCAATCATGGTAGGCTCAAAATCCTACCATGAAGAAAAAGAACAATGGTTCCCAGTTGCCCCTGCCCGGAAGCGTGTCACCGGGAGCCAGGCCCGGGGGTGGGGCTCGATGGCGAGCGCCTGGTGGCCGGGCCTTTTCCCATGGGGCCCGGCCGGGCACAGCCCGAAGAGACATTGTGGGACCCCCTTCCAGTGGGCTCACCATCTGCAGGAGGGGTCATGGTGGTCGGGTGCAGTGTGAGACGGGCGGCGGCCGAAGGCGGGGGCCTTGGCGGTCCGATCCTCGGCTGCAGAAGCTAGCTCTAGGGACGTGGAACGTCACCTCGCTGGCGGGAAAGGAGCCTGAGCTGGTGCGCGAGGTAGATATAGTCGACCTCGCCTCAACGCACAGCATCGGCTCCAGAACCAGTCTCCTTGAGAGGGGCTGGACTCTCTTCCACTCTGGAGTTGCCCTCGGTGAGAGGCGTCGAGCTGGGGTGGGAATACTTGTTTCCCCTCGGTTCGGCGCCTGTACATTGGGGTTCACCCCGGTGGACGAGAGGGTAGCCTCCCTCCGCCTTCGGGTGGGGGGACGGGTCCTCACTGTTGTTTGTGCTTACGCACCAAACGGCAGCGCAGAGTACCCACCCTTTTTGGAGTCTCTGGGGGGGGTTCCCCGATCTGAACCCGAGCTGTGTTTTGTTGTTGGACTTCTGTGCTAGACACGGCTTGTCCATAACGAACACCATGTACAAGCATAAGGGTGTCCATATGTGCACTTGGCACCAGGACACCCGAGGTCTCAGTTCGATGATAGACTTTGTAGTCGTGTCGTCGGATCTGAGGCCGAATGTCTTGGACACTCGGGTGAGGAGAGGGGCGGAGCTGTCAACTGATCACCACCTGGTGGTGAGTTGGCTACGATGGTGGGGGAAGACGCCGGTCAGGCCTGGCAGGCCCAAACGTAATGTGAGGGTCTGCTGGGAACGGCTGGCAGAATCCCCTGTCAGAAGGAGTTTCAACTCCCACCTCCGGGAGAGCTTCGATCATGTCTCGGGTGGGCCCGGGGACATTGAGTCCGAATGGGCCATGTTCCGGGCCTCCATTGTTGAGGCGGCTGACCGGAGCTGCGGACACAAGGCGGTCGGTGCATGTCACGGCGGCAACCCTCGCACCCGGTGGTGGACGCCGGAGGTGAGGGATGCTGTCAAGCTGAAGAAGGAGGCCTATCGGACTTTATTGGCTGGTAGGACTCCAGAGGCAGCTGATGTGTACCGGAAGGCCAAGCAGAAGGCAGCTTTGGCGGTCACGGAGGCAAAAACCCGGGCGTGGCGTGGAGTTCGGCGTGGCCATGGAGGATGACACCCGAACGGTTTCGAAAAGGTTCTGGACCACCATCCGGCGACTCAGGAGGGGGAAGCAGTGCTTCCCCCCAGGAGGGTGTGCTCCAACTTTAGGGGGATCACACTCCTCAGCCTCCCTGGGAAAGTCTATTCAGGGGTCCTGGAGAGGAGGGTCCGTCGGATTCTGTTCATAACTTATATGAACAGAATTTCTAGGTGGACCAAGAGCGTTGAGGGGGTCCGGTTTGGTGACCTCAGGATTGGGTCGCTGCTTTTGCAGATGATGTGGTCCGTTGGCTTCATCGGGCCGTGACCTTCAGCTCCCACTGGAGCGGTTCGCAAACGAATGCGAAGCGGCTGGGATGGGAATCAGCACCTCCAAATCTGAGGCCATGGTTATCGACCGGAAAAGGGTGGAGTGCAATCTCTGGGTCGGGGAGGATATCTTGTCCCAAGCGGAGGAGTTCAAGTATCTCTGGGTCTTGTTCACGAGTGAGGGAAGGATGGAGCGCGAGATCGACAGGCGGATCGGTACGGCGTCCGCAGGGATGCGGGCTCTGCATCGGTCCGTCGTGGTGAAGAAGGAGCTGAGTCGAAAGGCGAAGCTCTTTATTTACCAGTCGATCTACATTCCTACCCTCACCTATGGTCACGAACTGTGGGTAGTGACCGAAAGAACGAGATCGCGAATACAAGCGGCCAAAATGAGTTTTCTCCGCAGGGTGTCCGGGCTCTCCCTTAGAGATAGGGTGAGAAGCTCGGTCATCCGGGAGGGGCTCAGAGTAGAACCGCTGCTCCTCCGCGTCAAGAGGGGCCAGTTGAGGTGGCTCAGGCATCTGATAAGGATGCCTCCTGGACGCCTCCCTGGTGAGGTGTTCTGGGCACGTCCCACTGGGAAGAGGCCCCGGGGAAGACCCAGGACACGCTGGAGGGACTATGTCTCTCGGCTGGCCTGGGAACGCCTCGAGGTCCCCCAGGAAGAGCTGGTGGAAGTGGCCGGGGAGAGGGAAGTCTGGGCCTCCCTGCTTAGGTTGCTGCCCCCGCGACCCGACCCGACCCAACCCCCGGAAAAGCGGCAGATGATGGATGGATGGATAGAATAAATCATAATTTGCCATAGGGAAATCCCATATGCGGGATGCTCGATTTAGATTAAGGATGTGACCATTTACTAATAACTACACACAGGAGGAAAATGTTCATATAATTTATTGAGATATAACACGCAGTGTTTCATTACCTACAACAGACAGGGTAGATAAACATTTTTTAACTCGAGTCGCGATACATGATTGATGGCCACCCTGCTCTGGGGTTGTGCCCCTGCCTGGCCACCCTGTTCAAAATGTTCTAGACACGCCCCTGACAACCGCAGCAGCAGGTAGCTAGCAGCACCATGTCTTCACCAGCAACCAATATCTTACTTATTGTCAAGAATGAATGTTTTCCTTTTCCTCTATTGATTGTGTTATTTCAGTGGCGGTGCTGAACTATCAGAAGGCTATAGCGCTGTCTTTGGTTTTTAACAATGACGAATAAGCTGCTGTTGTGCTGACGCAATTGTGCTTTTGTTATTTTTAAACTTTATTTCTCTCTCACATTGCTGAAAATATGCTATAGTTAAAGGTCGACAGCAATCAGTCTATTGGCAGTGGTATAAGTAGATGTAGATATATTTTGAATGGATTTAGGGGAGGGGCCTCGAGCTCCGACTCTGCGGGGAGGCCTCTGCAAAGTCCCAGCCGCCACTGCTCACTGGACATATTGTATAATAAAAAAAAATATTGAATGCAATTGGTTGCCTTGTATATTCTGTTCTATTTACCAAACTCCTTGTCTTAAATTGAGCAGTTGCTGGTGTGATTGCTATCTAGATTAGATTCAACTTGCATCAAGTACTACAAATATAATGTTAACTTAGTCAATTGTAAGTAGGCTGATGAATAAAAACACGTGTTTAACAAGTCCCAATTCAGGGCTCGATATTAAGGCTTGTCCGCTTGTCCAGGACAGGATTTTTTTGTAGGGCAAGTGGAAGAGAAATGTACTTGTCCCGCTGGACAAGTTAAAGATCCTGTAAAGTGGAATTGAAAACGAGTTTTAAGTTCACCACACCACAGAATGTGTTATTAACTACCCATCCAAATTCGAATGGAAAAAAAACACAGACAAGTTTGTTAAATTAGGCTTTGAAATCGTGAGAAAATCATCAGTCTTCTCTGCTTGAGACTGGGGGGGGTGTCGCCTGAAGGAGCTGAAGCTCCGCCCCTCGCTGCCTACCTACGACCCAGATAATGGACGCTACGTCAAGCCGAACAAAACCTTTAGAATTTATTTGTTCAATGAGTGAAACATACAGATGCATATAAATGAAATGTTCCCCTGAGCTGTAACAGTAAAATTGACACCAGAGACAGCAGACAGTGAGCTCTCCAAGTAGGCTACTTCTAGCACATTAGCTACCATTTCACCAAAATACCATCATTCTACAACGAGTAGCCTAATATCAAGTTAGCGGTTAGCACTAACTCATAGCAGAGATACCTCTGGAAAAGTTATCTAGTATAATTATAACAAGCACACAGAACTGAGTGATGAACTGCTGGCGGCGGTGCGACCGGAGGAGGAACGTCCGGGAGAGCGATGCTCAGTACGGCTCCTGCAAGAGAAGCCGTGTGTCCACGAACCCCATCTGTCTCTGGTCCATGTTAAAAGTATCCGCCGTGAAATGGTCACTGTAGAGGCGGCTGTTTATCCGAAGCTTTCCATCAGCGTGGCTCTTCACAAAATCAATCCACCTATTTTTCCTTTCCTCATCAATAGGGAAATTAAATAGTGTTGCAGCTGAAGTTTTTGCATTCAGGGAAGATGCAGTTGCGGGTGGAGGGAGACTTCCTGAAGCTGGCTAGCTAGCTGATGTAGGCTACAATAACAGTACAGCAGGAGGAGTCATTCAGTGATCTGATGTAGATGGGTCGAAATGACGTAGATGGGTAACTTTTTTAGCCTGGCTCTGCCCTCCTACGTACTTCCGCTCAATTTGGATTTTGCTTCTGTACTAGGTCTGGGATTTCAATGCATCAGTCGGTTTTCAGAAACAATTTTTTTGTAGGTCCAATCAGCGAACAGAGGGAGTGGCTGAGAACGATGACGTTGATGTTGTGCATTATTTTGAGTTGTAGTTCAGTAATGGCGGCGGAGAAAGATGCGAGCGAAGCTATTCTGCGGTTGTGGCAACGCAGCCGAATATCCATAAGTTAAAGCCGGAGCAAGAACAATCCTTGCTGAGTTTTGTTGGTGATCATGATGTTGTTGACCTCCTCCCCACGGGGTTCGGGAAAAGTTTGATTTTCCAGCTATGGCAGCTAGCTCCGTGGTGAAGGAGTTGGCTAAGGCGAACGCTACGCGAACGTTATGGCAGATCAGAGTGGCTCTGGGCAGATCCAATAGTTTTAAACTTCAACAGAGTACCCGCCTTCAAGGAAGTTAACGCTTGTCAATGGAGCGATCCCAGACCCTCTGTACAAATGAAATGTACGAGGGTCTGATTAGGACCAGGCTATAACTTTTTGGCCCCACCCATTAAAACCTGATCTGAAAATGCTTTCAGGAACTCATTTCACACGTATATAATGTACTGACAAGCAAATCATGGAATTTACTTTACAGGATCTTTAAACCTCAAACAAAATAAAATGCCATGTTACTTAACGTTATGTGCCACTCATTAGGCTACGTCTATTTAACCGATTTTAAAGTAGCTAGCTAGCTTTTTTCCTCTGTTTCGGTGAAATTGATACTTTCATCTCGGTGAATTCTGCAGCAAAAAGGTCGAGGAGGACTACCGTTTAGAGAGAAAGCGATTCCCCATTAATCTGTCGCATCAAAAGTTTTATTTGGGTCACAAAAGTCTTGAAATTTGAGTGAGAATGTGTCGCCCGCATAGTCTTAGGCGGCAGCCATGTCTTGGCCCCCGTTACACTGTTTTGACGTTAGCCTCAGTCAGACTCGGGTCACTCACTGGCAGTGAGTGTGTTCACAATGTTGTATTTCACCCCATTCTACACCAAAAACGTCAGGGAGGACTGCTTTTTGTAGATACGAGCTTGCTGAAAACTATAGGCCCACTCACTTTTGCACTGGCCCGCCTAAAATACAATTTCTGCCTACGCCCCTGGTGCACACACAAGGTCTGGTCAAGGTAGGGTTCTGGTTGTGTGGTTTTTTTTTATGGGTGAGTTCAATGTACGTGTGTGTGTGTGTGTGTGTGTTACCTGCATGATGCTAGGCAGCTCTACGGTGTAGTAGTATTGGTGATGAGAGTTGGTGGCTGCCAGAGAGAGATGGTACTCATTCCGTACCTCCATCAGTTTCTGGTCACACTCCCCCAGTCTGACACTCAGCTGGGGGGACAGAGGGAGAGAAGGAAGGAAGGAAGGAAGGAGAGGTAGAAGAGGGAAATTGGAGGAGTGGGGTTATGGTGAAGTAGGGATACAGAGAAGGACGGAAGGGGGGATGTAAGGGAGGATGGAAGGCTGTGTTAGAAGTGCTGGCCTGTTCTCACTTGCAGCCTAGGTCAGTTTACCTTTGGCCTGTATGAAGCCAGCCTACCAGCCTTCTATAGTCTACCTTGGTGCTTAACTTCTGCAGGCCTGTTCTGAAGTGGAAGATCCCATGCTCATTCCTCCGAGACCTGGAGAATGTCACACACACAGACAATACGTAACATGAACAGCTGTCAGACATGTTTCATACATCAACATGTATCCTGGCGTACAGCTGCCCTTTCCAGCCATAGCTATAAGATACTTAACAGACTATAATAAGAGGTGGTTAACTGGTTAGCAGGCTAACAGGCAGGCAGTCTATCAGGCCAAGAGCAGCCTCCCCACCTGGCCTGGGCATCAGCAGCCTTCTCCCTGGCTGTGTTAGCGATGTGGCTCAACTGGAAATACCTCTTCTTCAGTTTGTGGAGCTCCCTTAGAGCTCCCACCACCTCCCTCTGGACCCTCTGGAGCTGTTCCAGACCCTGCACACATACAAACACACACTCAACACACATGCAAGTACACACACAACAAACACACTTGCAACACTCACACACAACACACACACAGCACATGTAAGCACACACACACACACACACACACGACATATGCAAGCACACAAAATACACACATAACATACAGTACCAGTCAAAAGTTTGGACACATTTTCCCATTCAATTGGAAAATGTGTCCAAACTTTTGACTGGTACTGTATGCAAGCACGTACAACATACACACAACACAGGCAGAACCACATAACCACCACACACAGTACATGCAGGCACACACAACACCCACATACAAGCAAACAAATAAAATCACATTAATTTGCAAAAATTACACTGGGTAGGTCCAGTGAATGGTCCATTCGTGTTTTAATTTTGACTGACAGTTTACAAGTAGTCATAGTGATACCACAGTGCAGTCTGTGCTAACCCAGCTCACAACACCCACACAGCAGCGCCTGACACAACATAATCCTTGTCTGTCTTTCTATCTTGAGAAAGTGATGGGTGGTAAACATGTGACACATAAATAAAGTGTTTCCTTGAGAATAATTTACAGCACAACTGAGAGAGAGAAAGAGAAAATAAAGAAAGTTAATCTCTGGTTAGCATCTTTGTGGTTTGATGAGGGGAATCTCTGTGGGTGTCAAAAAGATTTACCTACTAAGGTAATCGGTGAATCAATTCTGCAAATCGCTATTATTGACTGTTTCAGTTCATTTCAACAAATGTATTTTATCTCTACATTCCTACAGACTCCATTGTATATTTCCCCAATGCGTGTCAGAATAAAGTGAGAAAATAATGGTTGGTGTGTGTGCCAATGTGTGTATTTGTGTGTGTGCCAGTGTCTTTGGGAGAGAGAGTGTGTGAGTGTGTGTCTATGTGTGTGTCAGTATACACCCGTGCGTGCCAGTGTCTCTGTGTGTCTCACCCTCTTGGCGCGAGGCTCTTTGGCGTTGCGAATGCTCTTCAAGGCGTCGGTTGACAGGGAGCGATACCCCTCAGCCGCATTCAGCCGAGACACTGCGGTCTGAGCTGTAGCGTCCACCAGTGACCTCCACACTGAGAACACACTCCTGGGGCACACACACATATTGTCCTTCTGAGGTGGGAGAGCACAGTCTACATGTAATACGTAAATGATTCAGTGGACTCTGCTGCTAACCCACCCAGAACTGAGTGAGTCTCCCTTGCCTCTCTGCCAGTCTCTCTTCTGGTACTGAAGTGCCAGCCTCTGAAGAGCCTGGAAGAGACACACAACACACCTCAACATATCCCTCAATATATATAAACGCATGGCCAACTCCTTCCCAATGAACACACAGATACCCCAACAACACACTGTACATGTAACACAGCTTACACCAGCAACACACTCTTTACCAACAACAGCAACAGATCAACTTCAACATACACTTCAGTACACAGAACTTACCTGTAAAACACACAACATACCTTAACCAACATCTACTTTACACACTATTCACCACACACTCACTTTACCAACACACACTCATCTCTCGAGACCAGCAGAAGACTGGTAGCTGTTTTGAGTAAAAGCAGTAGAGACTTTCATCATCAGCATACTAGTCTGAACACCAGCACCTAAGTGTCAACACATACACACACAAGCGCAAACAAACATACGCCTACTGTTTACTTCCTATTCAAAGTACACAAGAGCTACCTGTGTAACTGACCCCAGCAGGGTCAGAAACACACACAAACGCGCACACACACACACAAAGCTCTCTAGTCCCTGAAGCTCCTGGTTCACAAGGTCTTTGCTCCCCATCACCTGCTTGCTACATTCCATAGTCTTTCCCTAGGTCTTCCCCTCTCTATTCCCCTCTCTCTTCCCCCCTCTCTCTCCTTTGTATGAATTATTCCTCTTTCAATCTCTCTTGCACTCTCTGTTTGTTTCTCTCCTTCAGTATCTCACAATCTCTCATCTCCACAGTCCATCTCTCTCTCTGTCTCTGGTCTATTTTTTCCTGGGCGAAAGTGTGTGTGTGTGTGTGTGGGGTGGGGGGGGGCATTCTCTTCAAGGACAGCCATCTCCATCGTCCCTCCACTTCCTCACCTCTGGACACCAACACACCACTCAGGAACTGAAATAGTCACCAGAGGGTCAATATTTGGGCAAGCAACATTACAGTAAAGTGAGGGCTTCCAGGAAAGGTTCTGGAGTCGGGGAAGAGAGCTGCTCCAAATAGCCCAGTAGGAGAAGACACAAACACACATTGTTCACTATGTAATTACTCGAGGGGGGGGGGGGGCAGACGTGATGTTATGGTTAACACACACACACACATTACAGATCTCCCACCTGAGCATACTCTTTCTCTATGGCAGCCCGTTGTTTACTGAAGGACCTTAAGGGGGAACAAAAAATTGATATTAGCACACATTCAGTACACAGGAGGATACTGATCTCCTCTTCCGCTTTCTTCTAAGTTTCTAGATGGTGATAGGGGAACAGGGGAGATATGGTGCAGAGCGGGGAGGGTTGGGGAGGAGCAAGCATGAGATAGGGTGGGTGAAGATGAGTGAGGTATAGGGGGTAAAATTGCGGGAGGATGGGTGTGGTAAGGGGTGAGGGACTGGTAGAACATGGGTCAGGGGAGTTTCTAGACCATTCCCACTGGGGGGGGGGCAAGCTGAGGCCAGTTGTACTGTTAGAGGGGCCAGTTACATTAAACATTATTGTTGTCATAGTTTTCTTCACTGCATTGCAGGCATGGGCAAAAGACCACGTTTACAATTATTTAGACTCTATGTTTAGGGGGGCCACAAGGGGGTCCGGGTCCAAGCCTATTGTCAAAGGGGTACTGACAGAGGGGAGACAGGGGGAGATAAGGGGTGAGGGCAGGCTAAGGAGTCAGACCTAATGTCCTCCAGGAGCTCTCCTTCCTGCTGCTGCTTGGTGTGCAGACGACCCAGCTGCTCTGCAAACACTAGCTTCGCCTGCTGGGTCTCCTTCACCTGTACACCCACACAACACAAAAATAGACAGACAAATACCGTACATATCATCAAAAATACACGTGGTAAAAAATATTTGCATTACTCTCTACATTTAAATGCACTGCAATTTAGCATAAATCTGACTTCTGTTCCGTTGCTACACACATTGAGGCATGATCGACTGCAGATGTTTGTATTTTATTCACATTATGATTCGTCTTACACAACGTAATCGTTTTTTTAATCGACATTATTACTTCTGATTATTGTTACAAAGTTCCGCATTAACATTGGACAGGAGTCAGACTTCGGAACCTCTCTGGCTACTCTTTGCTGTTCACCTCGCTTTAGATTAGATTATAGATTATGATGTCTTCTTACCTTTCTCGGAGGTGGTTGCATTCTACTTCACCAAGCTAGTATACCTTTGACAACAGTTCGCCCAAACTTATTATTGTCCTTCATGCCGCTATTAACGTTTGCAGCAGCAAGGAGACAGTACCACTTCCCGTGTGTTTCTGACAGCGGGCGGTGAGAGCATAGATATAGTCTTTATATATATCTATGGGTACGAGAGCATCACTGACTGCTTCTACATTCAACGCACTGGCGCCACCTAGCGGACATGCCATGCCACTGACAACCGCGTAATAGAGGTTATGCGCAACATTCTTCTTATAGGCTTCACTATTCCCGGTGTTCTGCCGGTTTTCATACCTTGTTAGATTTTCCTAATGCAGGGCAAAAGCGAACTTTAACTTGATGGGCTTTGTAGGACCATTCGATGGCTAGAATATAATGTTATGACACCGGGAAAGCACAAATAAATTATAGTAGACCATACACAGGGTGAAAATATGACCCCTTGGGTCCTGTTCAAAAAGTTTAAAGATCGGAATTATCTGGATTTTGAAATCCCTTGTTTTGCTATATAGGATCAAGTAATCAAACTTACGTTTGTGCTGTTTTTTCAAAGCAATATTGAATTGGATCACCCTGAGCCAGATACAAACTTTTCAAGATCACCAAATTTGGATTCCTAGTGTTATAAATAGGACTATAACAATGCAGGCAGAGCCATTATCTGACCCACAAACAAAAACAAACAAATATACATTCTTCACAAATAGCCTACAATGTGAATATTTTGAACTGTGTTTCAAAATCAGATAAAGGCTAAATATCCAATAGTTAACTAAAGATCTTTCAGATTTCGTCTTCGGTTGTGGAGAGACCAGCTTTTTGAAACTCTTCTTTTAGGAAACTGATCTCAAGTCTGACTTTGGTTTGCTGAAATTGGAAAAAAGAGATTTGTTCCTCTGCCAGACGAATCTGTACTTCTGCTCTTTCATATACATTTATGAATATGAACTACATGACCAATTTCAAGTTTTATTATATTCGGCTCCTTAAATCCACCCTGAATCCATGTCAGAAATATTAATCTTTATCAAGTGTTGCACAGTCAGTGCAACACTTGTCAGTCAGTCTGTGAAGAAGTAAAGAAAGCTTTATTGCTTGCGGCCGGCTGCAAGGAGACAAAAACATCATGGTGGTCACAAAGTTTGTCTGTTAGAATGTTGTGTTAGCTAACCATTTAAACGAAACCGCTCTCCACAGTCATTGGTTCATACACAGACATGCAACTGTCACATGGCTCTTCTTTCATTGGCTCCTTTGCATAGATCTTGCACGTGTGTGTGTGAGTGTGTGCGTGTCTGCGTGTGTGCGTCTTGACGTGGCCCTGCTTAAAAAACGGACACATGGGAACGCCCTCCTCTACGGGGAACGCCCTCTCTGAGCTCTCCGAGAGCCCTCGGAGAGCCCCGGAGAGCTCGACGTGCACCTCCTGAATTTTCTAACTATCTGTCGTAATTTTGGATAGTTACGGATACCCCCTTGGCTGTGATTGGTCAGTATTAAGAACCGCTTGCGTCAGGGGCGGGGTTGCCGTGATAAACAGGACGAACAGAATCATTTGACCGCCATTGCTGTAAGTTTTTACAATTCATATTTCAGCTAAACAGTACATGTAAATCAGCATCTGAATTCAAATGTGCCGAGAAATGGGCAGTGTAGTTGCTGAAAATGTGTGTATTTTATTGATGAAACGGCTAATTTGTCAATTTGCTCCGACTTCTCGATAACCTAGGTAAATAAACACTCGACGATGACTTACAAAAAAACGTTGCGCCACCTACTCTTCTGGCGGTGAATTGTTTTCAGCACCCACAGCCCTCGGAGTACTATAAATTCAACGAATCCGTCCGACTCCGTCCGTATGTCTGTCCGTAACGGAGTCGGAGTAGTATAATTCGGCCTTAAGAGTGAGAGGAGGAAGAGGAGGACAAGGAAGAGGACAAGGAAGAGGACAAGGAAGAGGAGGGAGAGGATGACAAGGAGGAGGATAAGGAGGAGGAAGACAAGAAGAAGGAGGATGAGGAGGAAGAGGAGAAGAAGAAGGAGGAGGAGGAGAAAAAAGAAGGAGAACGGTGATCTCTAATGAGATTTGGGGCACCGTGGTTGACCATGTGCTCAACCATGGTTTGAGCATGAGGGAGGCTGGCCAGAGGGTCCAACCAAATCTCAGCCGCTTCACAGTTGCTGCCATCATTAGAATCTTTAGAATGGAGAACAGGTATGAATTATATTTGCCTTGTGTACTGAAATACTGCATATCAATAGAATACAGTGTGCTCATTGTATTTGTATTTTGCAGGACTGAAAGAAAACCACACCGTGGAGGAAGAACATGCACTTTCACAGCCGAACAGGAGACTGACATTGTGAAAATGGTTCTTGAAAACAATACTATCACACTCCGACAGATACAAACCAGGATCCTGGCTGACCATGCCACATTCAGAAACATCCAGACCGTCAGCCTCTCTACACTGGACCGTGTTCTCCGAAGGAATGCCATGCGGATGAAACAAGTGTACAGGGTCCTATTCGACCGGAACACAGACCACATCAAGGAGTTACGCCAAGAGTTTGTGCTTTTAAGTCCCATACATTCAGCACTGACATGTATTGTACCTGTAATCCAATATTGTTCCTTTTCTACAGTGTCTCACTGTAGTTCACTGTGTTGACCCATCTGTGTCCATACTATAACTTGCATTATCATGCTGTCTGTTCCAGCGGATCCAGGAGCATGACACAGGTAATGAGCTATATGAATACATATTCATTGATGAGGTTGGATTCAACCTGGTGAAGAGGAGGCGCCGGGGCAGAAATGTCATTGGCCAGCGCGCCATTGTTGAGGTCCCCGGCCAGCGTGATGGGAACATCACTTTGTGTGCTGCAATGGGTTGAGCAGGCCCGTTGACAGTACTGTACTGTTCAGAAATAAAACTTTTTTTGCCTTAGGCCTACACTGAGACATTTTACAAAAGTTGAAATGACTCATTCTCCAGAGTCATTGTCATTCATATGGTGTGTTCCATTTCTAGAATTGTGTTTTCAATGTTGCACTACTGTGTGCTGTGAATGCTTGGTAGTTTGCAGCAAATGCTTATTGTGTGTTCTGTTATGAATGGTATGTGTGTGTCATTTGAAAATATGGCTGTGTGTACCAAATGAGAACACGAGTTGCACTTTGTGAACAGGTAAGAGATTTGATGGCAAAGAGTCATCTTGCAAAGGGAGTGTCAGGTTTAGCATTTTGTGTGTGAGGTTTTCAGTTTTGTGTGTGCAGTTTTTAGAAAGCCGTTATTGTTTTGAGAAATGTGTGTTAACAATTGTGAAAAACTGTAACAAGACGCTGTCCATTGTACTGAAATGTGATCCTTCAGACAAAACTTTAAGACTTTAAAATTAAAACGTTAACCAAAATAATTGACGAATTACGGTACACAAAAAATATTTTCTGTCGCTACAGAAAAGTTTTACATTTATTATAGGCTACTTATTTTAGTACTTTTCAATGTACATTGTTTGATGCTACATGAAGGCAAAGAAAACTAGAGAGGGTACAATTTCTGGGGAAATGTAGGGTAGGGTGTGTAGGGTGTGCTTGCTTGCGTCGGTTGCACAGGGGTCCGTTTTTTAATGACATTTTTACAACTGATATTTCTGTATATTTTATATAAAAATGCATACTTATTATTTATAAAGATTACATAGATTTAAAAGCATCTTTTTTTTGCTCCTCATTTACAACTCAAAATACGAGTGAAGTGTAGAATTAAATAGATGTCTTCTCATACTGTACTGTCCTGTCACTGTACATACTGTCCTGTCACTGTAGGCTACATACGTTTGCACTGGCACCAATTACTGTTATATGTTGTTTTATATGGCATCATGGTCCTGGGGAAATAAGTTTCGTCCTGTGGTCCTATAGGTTTAGTATACTCTATTGTTTATTTTGTATTTATTTAGGAGGTTTATTACATTATATGTTTGCTTGTCATAGGTGTAAACTTGTTCTGAGTACTTATATGTCATGTTATTTCCTTCTGAGTAGCCTACTTATATGTCATGTTATGCCAGGTTGCTTTGCGTTATCTTGTCCTAAGAATTTCAGTGCCCAGTCTGACCCTGTGTTGGTCTGTGCATCTTGAACTTGAAACTCTGTTTCATTTTTAGTATGTACAACCATATGTAATTGAAAATGACAATAAAATACACTTGACCTGAATAGTAGCCAGTATCCAACAACAGTTGTATATTGCCACCAACTGAGTTTGCGCATTGCCTCTTACATTAAGGGATGTTGGCAGTGAAACCAAATTGCGCACAATACTGAGGCAACGCAAACGCAGCGCAAGGGAAGTTCACAAAGCTCCAAGCCAGACAGCCAGCCAGCCTGATATTACTGCATTTATTTGTCTGCACCCCTTTTTATATCCTACAGTATTGCAATTGTGACCACCAACTTCATACTAATAGCTAACTAGCTAACCAACATTGTATTTGATAGTAGCTGGCACGAGCATCCTTAGACCTACTTTACGTATTAGTTGTTACAATTATTGTCATAATTTCCCATCGGAGATTCAAGCCAGCAGACTTTAATTTAGGAAAACCAGACGCTGATTGAGCCAAACCAGGCGTTAATTTTGTGTGGTTTGCTAGACACGTCTCAAAAAAGCACGCGTTTATTTAGACGCGTGCTTTGAACGTGTCACGTGACACGGTTCGATTTGAGGCGATAAAGACGCCGACTTTGTATGGAAGTCTATGGAAGGCCAAAAGGACAAGTATTATGACGTCTCCGTGTGTCAACCACGCGTAATTGACGCCGACTTTGCATGCAAAGACGGCGTCCATTACGCCGACTTCCATACAAAGTCGGCGTCTTTTTCGCCTCAAATTGAACCGTGTCACGTGACACGTTCAAAGCACGCGTTTATTTAGACGCGTGATTTTAACCCTAACCCAAACAAGTTAACCTAGACGCAAAACTGTACGTCCAATCCCAAAAATAAGGATATTTTCCGAGACCCAAGACTCTGCCGAAACCAGAGATGTCCTTTATATTTCTGTGCGGTCAGAAATACGACTCTACCGGCAGTTTCAAAATCTTGTTCTTTTTGCTTTCTCTGACGATTTTGTCACCAGATTTGCATTGGTCTCTATGGGGCGAGAGTTGGACTTTGTCTCGCTTTCGTGGGGCTCTGAACAAATGTGTACGTCTGTTGGATTCAACAGACAACTGTCTACGACCAGCACAAAATTAGCTATCTATTGATCCAAAAATGAAGCATGAAGAGCGAAAATTGTGGCAATGCTGGCAAACTAGAAATATTTTTTCAACGACATCCGAAGCTGCCCTCCACTCTAAGCGTTTCAGTCTGCACTCTAGGGTTTCACGTACACACCCATGTAAATCTCAGAAACGGCTTGAAAAAGTCATGAAACATAATCAGTGATATTGAAAAAGGTTGAATAGATATCAAAAAGATGAATTATTTAAAAATAGTTTAGGGTTTTGTCAACATTTTAAAGTTTAAATGGTGGCTCTAGCTGAAAGATTGAGGAAGAAGAAGGATTTGGAAGTTGAAGAAGTTTAAAGAAGTTTGAGAGGATTTGAAAGAAAACTCCATTGGAAACCCATGTTAAAAATATTATGAATATTGATTTATATTAATTCAAGCATAAGAGGTACAAAGCTTAAAAGTCATAGCAGGAAAGGCCTGAAACTGCTGAATGTTTTTGATAGCTGAACGGTTTTAATAGCTGAAGATTTGAAGGCGCTGAAACGTGCCACGGAAGAAATAGAATAAGAAGTTGAACTAGAAAAGCATTTCCTGCTGAAAATGCGTTGGAATGCTGAAAGATGAAATTATTTTTCTTAAATTGCAGAAAATACAGAAATGAGAAAATACCCGCAAGCTGAAATGAATGTCAAAAATGTGTGAGTCACACAAAAGAGGCAGTGTGGAAACTGAACTGCATCTTCTAACAACGCTAAGAGCTGAAATACGATGCGAGAGAAGCTGAAAGCTGAACTGTTAAACAGAAGAAGAAGTAGGCATAGGCTAGCTAGTCATAAAAAGAATATTATAGTCTTAACAGCTGAAATTATAGTTGGGATAGTAATAGCAGTAGCAGCTGTGTGCATTGAGTGCGTTTACTCGGCTTTCTTAGTAGGATTCAATGTGTTGATTGAATGAAACATACAGCAGTAGGGCCGATACAGGAAGACACGGCGACACTTTGTTGCAGAAGGATGATGGTGCAAGTTTTGGCCGTGGAGCATACAACGATTAATAAAAAAGAAGACGCGTTTATTGAGTAATCGCATAACTAATTACACATGTAAACGGAGTAATCGTATTATTGGCATAAACCGACAATTACTAGTAATCGTGTTTCTCATGGTCAAGTAAACGTACCAACATATAAAGGACATCTCTGGTTTCGGCAGAGTCTTGGGTCTCGGAAAATAACCTTATATTTTGGATTGGACGTATAGTTTTGCGTCTAGGTCAACTTGTTTGAGGTGTGGATGCTAGGTAAATGTTCGTTTTTCTCTCTGCCTAGCTCGTTAGCTATCACAGCTGCGCCATCACCGTGGCAACCAATCAAACAAGCACCAGGAAAGCAAAAGGAACACGTTTTTGAAACTGCAGGTAGAGTCGTGTTTCTGACTGCACAGACATATAAAGAATATCTCTGGTTTCGGCAGAGTCTTGGGTCTCGGAAAATATCCTTATATTTTGGATTGGACGTACAGTTTTGCGTCTAGGTTATCTTGTTTGAGGTGTGGATTCTAGCTACATTTCTCTTATTCTCTGCCCTCAGCGCGTTAGCAATCATAGCTGCACCATCACCGTAACGACAGACACGCACCACTCAGTCTCTCACACAGGTGATTGGTACGTTTACTTGACCATGAGAAACACGATTACTAGCAATTGTCGGTTTATGCCAATAATACGATTACTCCGTTTACATGTGTAATTAGTTATGCGATTACTCAATAAACGCGTCTACATGATTCTTTTTTATTAATCGTTGTATGCTCCACGGACAAAACTTGCACCATCATCCTTCTGCAACAAAGTGTCGCCGTGTCTTCCTCTATCGGCTCTACTGCTGTATGTTTCATTCCATCAACACATTGAATCCTACTAAGAAAGCCGAGTAAACGCACTCAATGGTAGGCTACATCTGCTACTGCTATTACTATCCCAACTATAATTTCAGCTGGTAAAACGATAATATTCTTGTTCCGACTAGCTAGCCTACTTCTTCTGTTTAACAGTTCAGCTTTCAGCTTCTCCCGCATTGTAGGCTATTTTAGCTCTTAGCTTTGTTAAGATGATGCAGATGATGCAGTTCAGCTTCCACACTGCCTCTTTTGTGTCACTCACACATTTTTGAAATTCATTTCAGCTTGCGGGTATTTTCTCATTTCTCACTTTTATACTTTTTAAAATATAAAGGTTTTTGTGCAAATTATTCTCCCTTTAAAAGTAATGGTAAATCCTTTCAAATCATTGTTGGAATGCTGCTCCAGCCCCTTTCAAAAATACCTTTCGGTTGCTTTGAAGCTTCAGCTTATAACTTTCTACTAAATGTTCACTATTTTCAGCTTTTTTAGCATGGTCAGCTATCCCCATTCAGGTTTTCAGCATTCTCACTGCTGTTTCGCAGGAACAGCCTTTTCTAGTTATTATTGTGAGAATGCTGTTAAGCATTCTCACTATTGTTTTTCTGTTTCTCTTTATTGTGAGAATGCTGTTAAGCATTCTCACTATTGTTTTCCTGTTTCTCTTTATTATTATTATTATTATATCAACTTCTTAGTTCTTCCGCCGTTTTTTGGCCTTTAACTCGTTCTGCATACTTTAACCGATTCCTACAACTTTTGTATCAAAACGTTCAGCTCCTTCAGGAGATGATGGCTATGACTTTTGGTATTTCTCACTTTTATACTTTTTAAGACATTAAGGTTTTTGTGCAAATTATTCTCCCATTAAAAGTAATGGTAAATCCTTTCAAATCATTAAAAAGCTTCCTCCTCTTTCAAACGTAACTACTTCAGCTTACTTTCAGCTAGAGACACCATTCAACCTTTAAAATGTTCCCAAGACATTCAGCTATTCCCAAATGATTCAGCTTTTTCAAATGTTCAGCCAATTTTGAATTATGACAGTTTGAAATACATTAAAATGTTTGCTCCTTCTTGATTTGTATGAATGAGCAGCAAGCAGAGTGTGCCACTCTGCTTGCTGCTCTTTTTCTGATATTCAACTAATTTGTCAAACAAATTCCTCTAACGTTCATATAGTTTAACTTACAGAAACAAGTTATACCTTAAAATGTAGGAAAGATTGTCCTCTTTCAGCCAATGTAACTACTAAAGAGCTCACATTTACAGATTTTCAGCTATGAGCCTTGAAGCGAGAGCAGCCTTTCAAATTCTCTCACTAACTTCAATGGAGAGGTGAGTAAAATCAGTCAGAGAAAGCAAGAAGGAACAAGATTTTGAAACTGCCGATAGAGTCGTATTTCTGACCGCACAGACATATAAAGGACATCTCTGGTTTCGGCAGAGTCTTGGGTCTCGGAAAATATCCTTATATTTTGGATTGGACGTATAGTTTTGCGTCTAGGTCAACTTGTTTGAGGTGTGGATGCTAGGTAAATGTTCGTTTTTCTCTCTGCCTAGCTCGTTAGCTATCACAGCTGCGCCATCACCGTGGCAACCAAACAAACAAGCACCAGGAAAGCAAAAGGAACACGTCTAGGTTATCTTGTTTGAGGTGTGGATTCTAGCTACATTTCTCTTATTCTCTGCCCTCAGCGCGTTAGCAATCATAGCTGCACCATCACCGTAACGACAGACACGCACCACTCAGTCTCTCACACAGGTGATTGGTACGTTTACTTGACCATGAGAAACACGATTACTAGCAATTGTCGGTTTATGCCAATAATACGATTACTCCGTTTACATGTGTAATTAGTTATGCGATTACTCAATAAACGCGTCTACATGATTCTTTTTTATTAATCGTTGTATGCTCCACGGACAAAACTTGCACCATCATCCTTCTGCAACAAAGTGTCGCCGTGTCTTCCTGTATCGGCTCTACTGCTGTATGTTTCATTCCATCAACACATTGAATCCAACTAAGAAAGCCGAGTAAACGCATAGGCTACATCTGCTACTGCTAATACTATCCCAACTATAATTTAATCTGTTAAAACGATAATATTCTTGTTACGACTAGCTAGCCTACTTCTTCTTCTGTTTAACAGTTCAGCTTTCAGCTTCTCCCACATTGTAGGCTATTTTAGCTCTTAGCTTTGTTAAGATGATGCAGTTCAGCTTCCACACTGCCTCTTTTGTGTGACTCACACATTTTTGAAATTCATTTCAGCTTGCGGGTATTTTCTCATTTCTCACTTTTATACTTTTTAAAATATTAAGGTTTTTGTGCAAATTATTCTCCCTTTAAAAGTAATGGTAAATCCTTTCAAATCATTGTTGGAATGCTGCTCCAGTCCCTTTCAAAAATACCTTTCGGTTGCTTTGAAGCTTCAGCTTATAACTTTCTACTAAATTTTCACTATTTTCAGCTTTTTTAGCATGGTCAGCTATCCCCATTCAGGTTTTCAGCATTCTCACTGCTGTTTCGCAGGAACAGCCGTTTCTAGTATCAACTTCTTAGTTCTTCCGCCGTTTTTTGGCCTTTAACTCGTTCTGCATACTTTAACCGATTCCTACAACTTTTGTATCAAAACGTTCAGCTCCTTCAGGAGATGATGGCTATGACTTTTGGTATTTCTCACTTTTATACTTTTTAAGACATTAAGGTTTTTGTGCAAATTATTCTCCCATTAAAAGTAATGGTAAATCCTTTCAAATCATTAAAAAGCTTCCTCCTCTTTCAAACGTAACTACTTCAGCTTACTTTCAGCTAGAGACACCATTCAACCTTTAAAATGTTCACAAGACATTCAGCTATTCCCAAATGATTCAGCTTTTTCAAATGTTCAGCCAATTTTGAATTATGACAGTTTGAAATACATTAAAATGTTTGCTCCTTCTTGATTTTTATGAATGAGCAGCAGAGTGGCACACTCTGCTTGCTGCTCTTTTTCTGATATTCAACTAATTTGTCAAACAAATTCCTCTAACGTTCATATAGTTTAACTTACAGAAACAAGTTATACCTTAAAATGTAGGAAAAATTGTCCTCTTTCAGCCAATGTAACTACTAAAGAGCTCACATTTACAGATTTTCAGCTATGAGCCTTGAAGCGAGAGCAGCCTTTCAAATTCTCTCACTAACTTCAATGGAGAGGTGAGTAAAATCAGTCAGAGAAAGCAAGAAGGAACAAGATTTTGAAACTGCCGATAGAGTCGTATTTCTGACCGCACAGACATATAAAGGACATCTCTGGTTTCGGCAGAGTCTTGGGTCTCGGAAAATATCCTTATATTTTGGATTGGACGTATAGTTTTGCGTCTAGGTCAACTTGTTTGAGGTGTGGATGCTAGGTAAATGTTCGTTTTTCTCTCTGCCTAGCTGTTAGCTATCACAGCTGCGCCATCACCGTGGCAACCAAACAAACAAGCACCAGGAAAGCAAAAGGAACACGTTTTTGAAACTGCAGGTAGAGTCGTATTTCTGACTGCACAGACATATAAAGAATATCTCTGGTTTCGGCAGAGTCTTGGGTCTCGGAAAATATCCTTATATTTTGGATTGGACGTACAGTTTTGCGTCTAGGTTATCTTGTTTGAGGTGTGGATTCTAGCTACATTTCTCTTATTCTCTGCCCTCAGCGCGTTAGCAATCATAGCTGCACCATCACCGTAACGACAGACACGCGCCACTCAGTCTCTCACACAGGTGATTGGTACGTTTACATGACCATGAGAAACACGATTACTAGCAATTGTCGGTTTATGCCAATAATACGATTACTCCGTTTACATGTGTAATTAGTTATGCGATTACTCAATAAACGCGTCTACATGATTCTTTTTTATTAATCGTTGTATGCTCCACGGACAAAACTTGCACCATCATCCTTCTGCAACAAAGTGTCGCCGTGTCTTCCTGTATCGGCTCTACTGCTGTATGTTTCATTCCATCAACACATTGAATCCTACTAAGAAAGCCGAGTAAACGCACTCAATGGTAGGTTACATCTGCTACTGCTATTACTATCCCAACTATAATTTCAGCTGTTAAAACGATAATATTCTTGTTCCGACTAGCTAGCCTACTTCTTCTGTTTAACAGTTCAGCTTTCAGCTTCTCCCGCATTGTAGGCTATTTTAGCTCTTAGCTTTGTTAAGATGATGCAGATGATGCAGTTCAGCTTCCACACTGCCTCTTTTGTGTCACTCACACATTTTTGAAATTCATTTCAGCTTGCGGGTATTTTCTCATTTTTCACTTTTATACTTTTTAAAATATAAAGGTTTTTGTGCAAATTATTCTCCCTTTAAAAGTAATGGTAAATCCTTTCAAATCATTGTTGGAATGCTGCTCCAGCCCCTTTCAAAAATACCTTTCGGTTGCTTTGAAGCTTCAGCTTATAACTTTCTACTAAATTTTCACTATTTTCAGCTTTTTTAGCATGGTCAGCTATCCCCATTCAGGTTTTCAGCATTCTCACTGCTGTTTCGCAGGAACAGCCTTTTCTAGTTATTATCATATCAACTTCTTAGTTCTTCCGCCGCTTTTTGGCCTTTAACTAGTTCTGCATACTTTCACCGATTCCTACAATTTATGTATCAAAACGTTCAGCTCCTTCAGGAGATGTTGGCTATGACTTCTGGTATTTCTCACTTTTATACTTTTTAAGACATTAAGGTTTTTGTGCAAATTATTCTCCCATTAAAAGTAATGGTAAATCCTTTCAAATCATTAAAAAGCTTCCTCCTCTTTCAAACGTAACTACTTCAGCATACTTTCAGCTAGAGACACCATTCAACCTTTAAAATGTTCACAAGACATTCAGCTATTCCCAAATGATTCAGCTTTTTCAAATATTCAACCAATTTTGAATTATGACAGTTTGAAATACATTAAAATGTTTGCTCCTTCTTGATTTTTATGAATGAGCAGCCAGCAGAGTGGCACACTCTCTGCTGGCTGCTCTTTTTCTGATATTCAACTAATTTGTCAAACAAATTCCTCTAACGTTCATATAGTTTAACTTACAGAAACAAGTTATACCTTAAAATGTAGGAAAGATTGTCCTCTTTCAGCCAATGTAACTACTAAAGAGCTCACATTTACAGATTTTCAGCTATGAGCCTTGAAGCGAGAGCAGCCTTTCAAATTCTCTCACTAACTTCAATGGAGAGGTGAGTAAAATCAGTCAGAGAAAGCAAGAAGGAACAAGATTTTGAAACTGCCGATAGAGTCGTATTTCTGACCGCACAGACATATAAAGGACATCTCTGGTTTCGGCAGAGTCTTGGGTCTCGGAAAATATCCTTATATTTTGGATTGGACGTATAGTTTTGCGTCTAGGTCAACTTGTTTGAGGTGTGGATGCTAGGTAAATGTTCGTTTTTCTCTCTGCCTAGCTCGTTAGCTATCACAGCTGCGCCATCACCGTGGCAACCAAACAAACAAGCGCCAGGAAAGCAAAAGGAACACGTTTTTGAAACTGCAGGTAGAGTCGTATTTCTGACTGCACAGACATATAAAGAATATCTCTGGTTTCGGCAGAGTCTTGGGTCTCGGAAAATATTCTTACATTTTGGATTGGACGTACAGTTTTGCGTCTAGGTTATCTTGTTTGAGGTGTGGATTCTAGCTACATTTCTCTTATTCTCTGCCCTCAGCGCGTTAGCAATCATAGCTGCACCATCACCGTAACGACAGACACGCACCACTCACCCAGCTAACACATGACGTTGCGGCAAAGTTGCCAGTAAGTGCTCAGTTGGTAACCCGCGACGTTACCTTCTGGCAACATCGTGGCAACGTCGTAGCTAAGTTATAAAGGGAATGTTGCCAGTTGGTCCCATGGACAACGTTGCCACGACGTTGTACCTTGGTCGGCTGGTTACGTTATTTTTAGACCCGTGGGCAACGTTGCCGCGACGTCGTACCTTGGTCGGCTGGTTACGTTATTTGTTGGTCCCCTGGACAACGTTGCCGCAACGTCGTACCTTGGTCGGCTGGTTACGTTATTTTTTGGTCCCCTGGACAACGTTGCCGCGACGTTGTACCTTGGTCGGCTGGTTACGTTATTTTTAGACCCGTGGGCAACGTTGCCGCGACGTCGTACCTTGGTCGGCTGGTTACGTTATTTGTTGGTCCCCTGGACAACGTTGCCGCGACCTCGTACCTTGGTCGGCTGGTTACGTTATTTTTTGGTCCCCTGGACAACGTTGCCGCGACGTCGTACCTTGGTCGGCTGGTTACGTTATTTTTAGACCCGTGGGCAGCGTTGCCGCGACGTCGTACCTTGGTCGGCTGGTTACGTTATTTGTTGGTCCCCTGGACAACGTTGCCGCGACGTCGTACCTTGGTCGGCTGGTTACGTTATTTTTTGGTCCCCTGGACAACGTTGCCGCGACGTTGTACCTTGGTCGGCTGGTTACGTTATTTTTTGGTCCCATGGACAACGTTGCCGCGATGTTGTACATTGGTCGGCTAATTACCTTATTTTTAGACCCGTGGACAACGTTGCCGCGACGTCGTACCTTGGTCGGCTGGTTACGTTATTTTTTGGTCCCGTGGACAACGTTGCCGAGACGTTGTACCTTGGTCGGCTGGATACATTAATTTTGGTACCATGGGTTAAGTTGCGGCTAAGTCGCTCTTTGGTCGCAGGACAAAGGATCTCGAGTGCATATAGTGGTTTATCCAGAGATGGAGAGATCACACTGGACTGCTCTCAGTTCTGACACTTTTGCAATGTACCCATAGTCTACATGAATTTCAATCACACACAATATTAAATGTTGCACCCAGCACGTATAAATGTAGACAATGCATGTAATTCATGTGCAGCTCAGCCCCAGCATGTCATTGGTCATCAATTTTCTCATATGCAGAAACATAGCTTTAATAAATAAGACTGAATCTGGAATATAATTTAGTCTTTCATTCTTTACTATAAACATGTACAAAAGCAATCAATGTGTGATGTGTAACATGATTAAGCAAACATTCTTTGTATAGCACACCAAAGCTGTATGACACACAATGCAAATTTGTGCTCCAATAATTTTTGTGATACAAAATTGTTCAATGTGACCAAAAGGTAAGCGACTCTTAAGAGTTTCATTTCCAAAGACAAGTCATCACAGAATATTACAATTCTTCCTTAGCAAACCTGCCCCTCAGTCTGCCCCTGAGCAACAACTTTGCGCATGCCCATTTCAACGCATCGCTCAAATTGGGGTTTCAGAAGAGATTTTGCAGGGGTTCAACACCGTCTTGTACGCATTGGATTTCAACTGGAAATTAGCTACTTCAAAGGTGAGTTTCTTTACAGAAATATATAAACATATTTTAAGAAATTTGATGGGGCATACTTATACGTATATGTTTGAAATGTAGGCCATTTAGCCTGTTTATGTGCTATCAGATTCACATTGTTTACGTTAGGATTTCGATAGCTACAGTACAGTAGAGGTTAAACCCTCCAGAAAGTTATGTTGAAATACTGAAAATGCATAGGCCTACATGTTTTCAAAGTTTAGCTTCTCACAAATCACCCACAAAAGAATCAGTGAAAATAAACGTTCAGAACTGTTAAAAAACCTTGTCCCAAAATAGTTTATTTAGCCCGGAATTTTCAAAGACTGTGGAGCTAGGCGTGGCTGATCACGTTTTAATCACAGCAATGGCGTCTATAAAAGTATCATGTCACTAATTTTTCCAATTTGTACATGACATCTTTTTTTGGATAAGTTTATTCGTTTTAACCTTTTAGATGCGTGAGTTTTAAATATTTCCGACGCTTCCACCAGTTATTTTTCCAAAACGGCAGCTAGGTTGCTTTAATTAGCTTCCGTTACCTAGCAACCTAGCATAATACTCGTAGCAATGCTACTACCTGCTAGTGTTACTTGTTAGCCTACTAATTGTAAATTTTGAAGCCATACTATAGCGTTTGTCATAGTTTTTGTCTATCGGAAAACAGTCGGTTGGAATGTTCAGAATCACACATGTGCGACGCTACGATGTGGGGCCCTGCTTTCGAACGATCACATATGTGCAATGCTACTCCTTTTATATCAATATGCTATAACTATGTACATAAACTACATTCCATTTTCATTTCTGTACAGATTATCCTACCACCGTCACACGGCCTAGCACTGTGTCCCTGGGAAATGATGGTAAAGTAATGAATGACCGTTTAAAACAGTGACAATAATTGTATGAGCCATGGCAACCTAAAGGCTATGTTTTGAAGCAAAAGCATGACTTAAAACTTTTGCATCACCAGATTCCATACCCCTAGATGTCAACTCTGGTTTGGTGGAGGTGAACCAATTGGGGGCCCAGGAAAACAGCTGGCAGCCAGGCAAGTGCAAATATAAGACACTCAAAAAAATATATGCTTTGTATACAACCATTCAAGGTAACATTTGTTATTTACATAAATGTTACAGCTAATCTAGAAAAACCACAGTGTATGCCAATCATGCTAACTCTTGTAAACTTGTTTTACTTGTCTTTAATGACAGACACATTACAGGTTATGCTCCGGGAGATGGAGACATTGGAAGAGAACCAGCGAGAGGCTCTCCTATTCAGGCGACTACAGGGCAGACACACTGCCAGTGCCAGTGATGGACCTACAGGTGGCCCAAACACAGGCTGAACTCCAAGACGCCTTAAGCGAGGAGCGCCTTAAGGTGCTGGAGTTGCGAAAGAGAGTGGTAAGTGTTTGGAGATGCCATGAACTATGGCTTACACGCAGCGTTCAACATTCACATTGGTGCTGACAATAAGTTCATGACTTCTAATTCCAGACGCTGTGATGAAGTGGGACTGGGAGAGAAAGCTGTGGAGCTCCTCATAGAGGAGACACTCAAACACAACCCGGCAGCCCATTCAAAACAAGCCAGGTGAATGAATCATGATTGCAGCTTCCATATCCAACCTTTCACATGGCTATGTGACACAAATCTAGAATCACATGTTTTTTTGATGATGTATATTATTTTAGATGTGATTTTTTTATGACTTGTATAGCGCCTTTTTACACGTGCAATTATGTTGATAGAACACTAACTTATTTTGTGCTTCATTGTCAGGGGCCAACAGACAGGACCTGTAGCGGGGACTGGCAGAAGATTTTAATTCACTGTTTGGCACTTTGTTTGAAATAAAATGACAATGTTACATGGAAATGCTGCCTTGTTTATGATTAGCTGGAGTTAGGCTACACATCACACAAACCTCCTAAAGTTGGCTACCATGTAGCCTATTATACAAGAACAAGTAGCATTTTGGGCAAATGAGGTCTGCATATGAACCGCCCCAATATAAGCAGTAGAATTGAGAAATATAGGTTACTTAGTTAACGTTGCAGTTACGGACTGGCAACGTCACAAAATTACGTTGCTAGGAGGTCGCGGTTACGGACTGGCAACGTCGGAAAATGACGTTGCTAGGAGGTCGCGGTTACAGACTGGCAACGTCGGAAAATTACGTTGCTAGGAGGTCGCGGTTACGGACTGGCAACGTCGGAAAATGACGTTGCTAGGAGGTCGCGGTTACGGACTGGCAACGTCGGAAAATTACGTTGCTAGGAGGTCGCGGTTACAGACTGGCAATGTCGGAAAATTACGTTGCTAGGAGGTCGCGGTTACGGACTGGCAACGTCGGAAAATGACTTTGCTAGGAGGTCGCGGTTACAGACTGGCAACGTCGGAAAAATAACGTTGCCACGACGTTGCGGTTACGGACTGGCAACGTCACAAGATTACGTTGCGGTTACGTTCTGGCGTCCCACAGATGCACGGTCCCGCAACGTCGCCAAAGACGTTGCGGCAACGTATGTTTGGTCATCGAGTGACGTTGCGGCAACGTAAGGGAAACGTAACAGTGTTAGCTGGGCAGTCTCTCACACAGGTGATTGGTACGTTTACTTGACCATGAGAAACACGATTACTAGCAATTGTCGGTTTATGCCAATAATACGATTACTCCATTTACATGTGTAATTAGTTATGCGATTACTCAATAAACACGTCTACATGATTCTTTTTTATTAATCGTTGTATGCTCCACGGACAAAACTTGCACCATCATCCTTCTGCAACAAAGTGTCGCCGTGTCTTCCTGTATCGGCCCTACTGCTGTATGTTTCATTCCATCAACACATTGAATCCAACTAAGAAAGCCGAGTAAACACATAGGCTACATCTGCTACTGCTAATACTATCCCAACTATAATTTAATCTGTTAAAACGATAATATTCTTGTTACGACTAGCTAGCCTACTTCTTCTTCTGTTTAACCTTTCAGCTTCTCCCACATTGTAGGCTATTTTAGCTCTTAGCTTTGTTAAGATGATGCAGTTCAGCTTCCACACTGCCTCTTTTGTGTGACTCACACATTTTTGAAAATCATTTCAGCTTGCGGGTATTTTCTCATTTCTCACTTTTATACTATTAAGGCTTTTGTGCAAATTATTCTCCCTTTTAAAGTAATGGTAAATCCTTTCAAATCATTGTTGGAATGCTACTCCAGCCCCTTTCAAAAATACCTTTCGGTTGCTTTGAAGCTTCAGCTTATAACTTTCTACTAAATTTTCACTATTTTCAGCTTTTTTTTTAGCATGGTCAGCTATCCCCATTCAGGTTTTCAGCATTCTCACTATTGTTTTTTAACTTCTTAGTTCTTCCGCCGTTTTTTGGCCTTTAACTCGTTCTGCATACTTTAACCGATTCCTACAACTTTTGTATCAAAACGTTCAGCTCCTTCAGGAGATGATGGCTATGACTTTTGGTATTTCTCACTTTTATACTTTTTAAGACATTAAGGTTTTTGTGCAAATTATTCTCCCATTAAAAGTAATGGTAAAGTCTTTCAAATCATTAAAAAGCTTCCTCCTCTTTCAAACGTAACTACTTCAGCATACTTTCAGCTAGACACCATTCAACCTTTAAAATGTTCACAAGACATTCAGCTATTCCCAAATGATTCAGCTTTTTCAAATGTTCAGCCAATTTTGAATTATGACAGTTTGAAATACATTAAAATGTTTGCTCCTTCTTGATTTTTATGAATGAGCAGCAGAGTGGCACACTCTGCTTGCTGCTCTTTTTCTGATATTCAACTAATTTGTCAAACAAATTCCTCTAACGTTCATATAGTTTAACTTACAGAAACAAGTTATACCTTAAAATGTAGGAAAAATTGTCCTCTTTCAGCCAATGTAACTACTAAAGAGCTCACATTTACAGATTTTCAGCTATGAGCCTTGAAGCGAGAGCAGCCTTTCAAATTCTCTCACTAACTTCAATGGAGAGGTGAGTAAAATCAGTCAGAGAAAGCAAGAAGGAACACGATTTTGAAACTGCCGATAGAGTCGTATTTCTGACCGCACAGACATATAAAGGACATCTCTGGTTTCGGCAGAGTCTTGGGTCTCGGAAAATATCCTTATATTTTGGATTGGACGTATAGTTTTGCGTCTAGGTCATCTTGTTTGAGGTGTGGATGCTAGGTAAATGTTCGTTTTTCTCTCTGCCTAGCTCGTTAGCTATCACAGCTGCGCCATCACCGTGGCAACCAAACAAACAAGCACCAGGAAAGCAAAAGGAACACGTTTTTGAAACTGCAGGTAGAGTCTATTTCTGACTGCACAGACATATAAAGAATATCTCTGGTTTCGGCAGAGTCTTGGGTCTCGGAAAATATCCTTATATTTTGGATTGGACGTACAGTTTTGCGTCTAGGTTATCTTGTTTGAGGTGTGGATTCTAGCTACATTTCTCTTATTCTCTGCCCTCAGCGCGTTAGCAATCATAGCTGCACCATCACCGTAACGACAGACACGCACCACTCAGTCTCTCACACAGGTGATTATGTCTGTGCGGTCAGAAATACGACTCTATAGGCAGTTTCAAAATCTTGTTCCTTCTTGCTTTCTCTGACTGATTTTACTCACCTCTGCTTAACAGCATTCTCACAATAATAATAATAATAAAGAGAAACAGGAAAACAATAGTGAGAATGCTTAACAGCATTCTCACAACTAGAGAGGGTACAATTTCTGGGGAAATTGTAGGGTGTGCTTGCTTGCGTCGGTTGCACAGGGGTCCGTTTTTGAATGACATTTTTACAACTGATATTTCTTTATATTTTATATAAAAATGCATACTTATTATTTATAAAGATGACATAGATTGAAAAGCATTTTTTTTTTGCTGCTCATTTACAACTGAAAATACGAGTGAAGTGTAGAATGAAATAGATGTCTTCTCATTTCCCCTGCAAGAGGCAGCCTCATCGTTGAAACAAAACGAATAAATTGGGCAGACCGGTGTAAAAATTGACCTAATCTCTATGACTTAAACGTCCTTAAAAGTTTTTCCCTTCTCATGATATTTTCAGGCATTTAGTCTACTCATTGCATTCATTCGTTAATAAAGAACCCCCTTTGAAGATTATTCTACGACGTTACCGGCAGTAGAAGATGGAATCGCGATTCAAACAGTACCATCTGCTAACGGAAAATATGCCCCCCAAAACGTAAATAAGCTTGACATTTATTTAGAGGAAAATCACTCATTCATAAAAAGCTCACTGGTAGCGATCATTGTCAGTAACAACGCAAAATGCGATATAGCCCTGTGTGGAGAAGCTGCCCCGGTAAATTATACTACTACGGCACAGTACTAGACTACTGCTGTGTTCGTCTTGGTAGCGATTGCGTTGGTTGAATTGGATTTAACGTTCCGTTGTACGGTTTAAGATGAAATTAATTATTTTCATGAACAGATTGACAATGTTTAGGCTGTGGCAATGAAGTTCAGGTTAGTAGTTAGATAGACTTTTGATTTAAGTAAGGGGAGTGCCGAACATGTTCTGTCGCCGTTTGACTTCCTAAACAGCTGTGTAGTGTAGATGTTTTTGTAGTGTGTCTCACGTAAGCTACAGCGTTGCAGTGAGCTACACTGGTTTGAAACCACAGGTAATGGTAATTTCACCAACAAATCGTTTACTAATGTCAGAATAAATCCTACAACGAAAATGTATATGTGAGGAATGTTTATTTTAACGATTGAAAACAGATAACGCTACATCATAGACCACTGTAGTATGTGTTGCCCGGGCAACACAGGCTAATGTCATGATGCTAATACTTCAGTGAAATAGTAGACTACTGTTTCCGAAAGTAGATGTACTTCCTTAATAATATCAGCTTATACTGTACATTACACATGACAATTGTGTGTCATATCACAAAGTAAAATGAGTAAATAGTTATCACCCTGGCCTCTTTGCTTGTGGCGTTTCTGCAGCTGCCTTGAAGTAAAGCTATAGTTAGCCTAGCTATCCCCCAAGTTAACAGATGCGAAAACGAATGTTCTGCCAAAGGTAGTCACGCGTGTTTTCGTGACGTTAGTGACGTTAGTAACGTCAGTGACTGTGGCTAGCAAATTAGCCACCGTTAGCTTCACTTTTTGCCACAAAAACTTAACTTCAGCCTAAACCATGCAACGGAACGTAAATTCCAATAGAAGCAACTCAATCGCTACCAAGACGAAACTTTTGACACCTACTTTGTCTATGTAGGCCAAATATTGACTGAGTTTTAGGGGGGCAAAAAGAATAATAATAATAATATATATGTGAGAGAACAAAGGTTGTGCCCTTGCCAAAGGCAAAGCACACCCAATAACATTACAACAAAACAGGTTAGGAATACACAGGGTTTAAGACAGCTGGACAGTACACAGAGTAGCCTTATTCAAGAAATAAAACATGTAATACCCATAGAGTAATATCCAACACAGGGAATGTACAAAACCTTTAATGTAAATTGTAATTGAGATTAAATGGAAATGTACAGGGTCTGTTTTTTTCCCATGGATAGGGATGGGAACCTATCAGTAGTGGTAGTGGTTCCCAACCCTGGTCCTCAGGGCACCCCTGTCCTGCGTGTTTGAGATGTTACCCTGCTCCGACACACCTGATTCAAATGAATTGTTATTAGCAGGCTTTTGCAGAGCTGGTTAACGACTCATTCATTTGAATCAGGGCCCCGTTTGTCGTAAGGGTTGAAGCTAAGTTAATCAATTGTCCCTTTAGCCCGTTAACATTAGCGAGATGAGTGAGAACAGCAAATATCGGTTCGTCTACGGCTGATCCGCATCCAAATCATGTGGTTAATTTCAATCAGGCTAAACTTATCAGGGAAATTGCACGTGCACGTCCTACTTCAAAAGGCAGGAAAGGTCGATCACCAAAACCGTGATTTTCTAACGGTATGATGGCGGAAAAGACGAAAGAGAGAGCGGTGATAGGCTATTCTCGCCATCCGAGCAAACTATTATAATGAGTCTGTCTCTGCGAAGACAATAGCATATTATCATGGCTAAGTCAAACACCGCCGCTGCCAGAGCAAGACAAGCAGCTTGGCAAAAAAATTGCCGATAAGCTATAAATGCGAAAGTTTTGGGGAAATGTATAGGCTCATCTTAAGTGCCTCATTACCCCAATCAGATCACATTTCTTTAAATGTGCCTGCTGGCAGTAGGCTTAATGGAAATTAATAATCGAATGAGATCTTGCAAGCGAAAATAATGATCTCAACTCTTTCAGAATAAGTAGGCTAGATAAAAACAAGGCCAAAGAGTATCTAATTGATACGAATTCATAGACACTTATGAGGATATATGTAGGCTACTGAGCTTATATAATGTACTATATATGTGTATATGCATGTAGGCCTATGTGTAAATCCCTCTTTGATTTCATTGACTGGGACATGGCCAGGGAATATGATGAATTGATTCATCAGCTGGTTAAGCTGATGAATCAATGCTGCGGCTTTGCCAATGTTTTCTGCATCGCCTATACTGTATAAAAATGTAGCCTATACGCAAAAAAACTCAAGGCTGTGCAGAGTCTGAAGCACAGTTGAAGTTTATTGTCAATTTCTTCACATGTCAAGACATAAAAAGGAATCGATATGACGTTTCCCACTCTCCCACAGTGAAACATATAAAAAGCACAGGCACAACAGATAAGACAAGACATTTCCTAAAACATAGCGTTACATATTCACATACAGCAGCATAAGCTCATAATAAAGCATAAAGCTTGCTGCGGCGTGTGATATTTGCAATGTACAGCCCGGGAAGGTCTTGCAAATAAATGAGTCCTTGTCCGCTGAATCGATATCGCTCAAACAAGAACTCATCCGTGTGAAATAAAGGATCTTGGCAATCGCGAAGAACTCTATTGGTATGGAAAGCTAATCGAACTAAAATATAGCTCCTTGGTCAACTGGGTCTCTCAAAAAGGGAGCTGCCATGTTATTTTCCGGGGGTGTGGCAAGCTTATCCAGCTACACTTACGTTAGCCTGCTCTGGAGCAGGTTAGTGCTAATTGATATGTTACTATGGTGATTTATCGAAAGTTGCTTCCACGAACCAAAAAGAGGGGCGTTTTTTTTTTAATCTTAGCCTGAAAATTAGCTCGCTAAACCGCTTAGCAAGCTACGACGAATACCCCCCAGGAGGACAGGACTAGCCAAACAGCTATACAAAACAAGTGACTTGGCTTAATATGAATCAAAATCAGAATAGGTTTTATTCGCCATGAAAGTTTGCACAGACAAGGAATTTGTTTTGGTAGGAAGGTGCATACATTAAACATATAGGAATCTTAAATTTAAACATGAGGACTAACTATACTAAGGGTACATAACTAGAAATACTAAGTGGAATTAGAATTAAAGTCAAATATACAATAAAATATAAGTTGCCGTAATTTACAATATAAAACGTTGCTAATTGATAACTTTCCTGGTTAGAACAGTCTGTATAGAATCCTGGTCATCTGAAGACAAAAGTCGGGTACATTCTGCAAAAGTCTGTGCAGAAAGTTTGTGGTCTCATTTTCTGCTATTTGCATCCACCAGAATTCCAAATCACACACAACGTGTTCGTCTTCTTCTTTGGTTCTTTTAATGGCGGTTAGCAAACAAGGTATAGGTGCATCATCGCTACCTACTGGACTGGAGTGTGATACAGGATAAACCGCACAAGTTGTTCTTCCCCACACAAATGGACTGTCCCAAATACTAAATGATAGCTACGTAAGAGCCCACATGATCACAGTAGAACTACGTACAGCCTAGCGCAGACACTAGGTCAAAATGGGGGGTGGCTATGTTGGTCCCAACCAATAGCATGGAAGCATATATGGTCCAAACGTGTACAGACGTTAAAAACGGCCGTGTACAGACTAGTGATGGGCATTCCGGCTCTTTTTCGTGAGCTGGCTCGTATGGCTCAGCTCACCAAAAAGAGCCGGCTCTTTTGGCTCCCGAACGGCTCTTTAAAAAATACATGTTTCAACTATGAATTTGACTATGATGGGTGTGAAAACAATTTGAATTAAATTATGAAATGAAATATACTCGACCGTAACCACATATCTTTAAAAATGCATTGATTTGTCATCTCCTCCGAGTTTTGACTACTCTCTGACTGTGTGAGTTGGCTCGGCCCTCCCTCATGCAGGATTGACAGGAACAGAATGTGAGGATGATCGTGTGCGCCTTTAAGCCTACAAGTATTTTTTTGTTGTTCTTTGAATTAGTCAATTATTTTAAATACAATTAAAATTCATTCTTTCATAATCATTTAGTTTTTATAGCCTGTATTAATCTATTAAAAATAGAGTCGGCTCTTCAGATATGCGAGCCACCTCCCGATGTTCACCTTCAAGAGCCGGCTCTTAGAGCCGGATCGTTCGCGAACGACCCATCACTAGTACAGACGTCAAAACGTGTACAGACGTTAAAAACGGCCGTGTACAGACGGCAATTTTGACGTCTGTACATGGCCGTTTATAACGTTAAAATGTAACGTCTATACACAAACGACAATTCAGACATTTGGGCACAGTTGGCGTTCCATACTTCGGCGCCGTCTCAAGTCGGACAAAAAGTCTAACCAGAATTCACTGTTTCAAGTCAGCCGCCTGCAGCCGGTTGCAGCGCTGCATGAAGTCAGTCCATGTCGAACACACTTAAAGACACGCTCCCCCAAATGGGAAACGACATTCTACTACTATAGTAGTTAGTAAAAGAGATATTAGCAGCATCTGCAGAATTAGTAGGTGCTCTTAGTCTTTTAATGAGACGAGTTGACTGAATAGCTTATCTTGTGTCTCCACTAATAAGCCAATACCAGAGAATGTCTAATATAGAGAGAACTGCCACTCTCTGGAAACTTCCGGGTTCTGAACTGGTTGCAGTTCCACTCTAGTTCCATATGAGGGCGCTAACGGTCGAGTGCAGAATGAATGGAGGTCTATGGAGCTATACCCCTCAAAATCCATATAATTTTTTTTCTAGTAATTTGAATTTTGAATTCGAAAAGGGAGGCAAAACAAATACGAACTGCTGGGTGTTAGATTTTTTTGAAGTCGCCTTTCTGTTCTAAAAAGCCTTTTAAAATGTCATTGACGTCATACAAATCGTACGACCAGAGATATTGTTTTACGGCAAGCTCTGATCACTTCCTTTTTTCTCTCAAGCTATCGACAACACAGCTGACAGGTTAGGCTCTCCTTGTCAATACACATGCTAGAAAGAGTTTTGGGTTGCTAATGTTGTTGCTAATGTTGCTAATGCTCTGACATTCTGATTCTGCTTCGGATGCCATCAAGCGGGATCTCTGGTCGTAGTCAGTCCTTCACTAACCAATCAGCATTCATTAGCAGAATGCTAGCGTGTTATGGGCAACAACGACTCACCCTGTAAGAAATAGAAAGGACATAAGTGCTCGTTCATTCAATTTTCGACCTATAATCCATGTTAAACAATCAGGTGAAAGAGACAAATTTAGCCGTTTAGCTCCATAGACTCCCATTCATTCTGCACTCAACCGCGATCACTCCCAGTGGAACTCTGGTGGAACTGCAACAAAATTCGGTACAATAGAGCTTAATAGGGAGTGGCCAGGCTCTCCTTAAACAGGCTCTGCTAATTGACCTTATTCTGCCCCACCCACTGTTTTCATCCTGTTGCACTTTCGTCGTATTGGCACTTCCTGTTTACCGGGGATATCATTCAATTCAATGGAGAACTGCCGAGAAGTCCCGCTGCTAAAATATTAAATAATTAGGTAGATTTGTGCCAGATGTGCTATGTTCGTGTGCTACAACAAGTCAGCAATACACCCTTTCACTGGATGGCTTGAAAATGACTTTTAAGTGTTTATATAATTTAGACATCCCAACCTGCAGAAACTCATTTCCGGGAGGTTTATCAATTCTTTATTTCTTTATTTAACACCAACTATTTCCACACAGTACTTAGCCACGCTAATGCAAATAGCTACTTATTTTGTACACTTTCATTGTACTGTGCAGCAGCTTGTTTGGCAGCTTTCAGCATTTTTTGGGAAGTCTCAACCTCATAGCAATCTGTGTCAATAAATTTGTTGATTTTGCAAGACATCAGATTCACAAGAGTTGTGTGAGACAGCTGATTTCTGTATTCCGTCTTAATGTGACGCACAATGCTGAATGCCCTTTCCACATCACAATTGGAATTTGGCAGCACCAAAAGCAGCTTCATCAACTGGCAGAGCTCTTTGAATCTCAACTGCCCTGTGCTCACAGATTTGACTTTGGACAGCTTCCCCCAGAATTCATCAACTGGCAAACTTTTGTACTTTGGCACCAGTCCCTCAAGGTTAGTTGAGACATAATCCAGGACTTCCAAGTGGAGCTATTCTCTGGCATCTTCCTTGATCACATTTGCAAATCTCTCTGCCAAAAACAAAATCAGCTCTGGAGTCACCTCATCTTGGTTCTCCATATTGACCACTGACAGATTCTTCAAGATTTGGTCTGTCATTGGGAACTTCTCCAAGATTTTTTTAAAGCTCCTGACATAGAATGCTCTGGCATCTTTAAAGAACTGCTTTGTCTTGTAAGGGGGTATCTCTTGTCCTTCCTCACTTAGCAACTGCCTCCTTGCCAGGTACCCGATAAAAAGCTCTTCATCTGGGAGGTGAATTTCAGTGTTGCTTACATCTATCTCCTTAATGGTGTGTTCTCTCAATACCTTCGACTTAATAAATCTGCTTGCCATGTCATGCAGGAGCTCTTGTACGCTCTGATCCAACTTGAAGAGGACAGGTGCCTTGTTTTGAAAAATCAAATTGAATTTGTCAAAGCATTGTGTGACATGGAGAAAGCTAGCATATAGTTTCATTTGGGGGTCTTTCAGCCCTTTCTGAATATGAGATGACTTCTGATTCTCACTCTTTGACTCAAAATATGAAAGAAAAGCTGGCCATTGGTGGAGCAGATGGTCCAAAGCTTTTCCTAAAGAAAGCCAGCGTGTAGGACAATGCTTTTGTACTCTCTGCTGGGCAACATTGCAGAACTCTTGAAACTGTTTTAGGTCTTCTCTTCGTTTGGAACTTTTCTCAAAGTAGTAGTAGATGTCAATGATCAGTTCTTCAGGTGACATTGAGAGCTCCTTAGCAGCAGTTTTGGCACAAATGTTGACCAGGACAGCCAACTTGGACTTGGACAGCCAACACTGTAAATATGAGGGGCCTGTGCTTTCACTCTTGACAATACAGAGTTGTTTTTGCCAATCATCACATTGCAGTTGTCACTGCTAAATCCTACACAATTAGACCATTCAAGGCCTTTGTCATGCATGGATGATGAAATGCAGTTGAATATGTTTTCAGCTTTGGCATCATTGCACACTGGCATGTCTACAAATCCAACTGTTACCTTATCCTGTGTTTCATGATAGTACCTGGCTAAAATGGCACATTCCTTCTCACACATGATGTCGTTGCTTTCGTCAACCAAAATACTGTATGGCCTTTTTTCTGTCCGGATGAACTTGTACAGATCCTCTGAACATTCAGGTTCCAGTGCCATGTTCACAATAGCTACTGTCTTGGTTGAGGAGCAGGCATACTTTTTTGCTATATCTGAATCTGGAAACATTTGCCTGAAAAGCTTGCCTGCGTGCTTACACACCTGGAATGGCAGATTATGCTCAACAATGAAAGATGTAAAGTACACCTCTGCTCTTGTGACCTTCTCTGTCAGACTTTGGTTTTCTACTGAAAAGAACTGTGAAATACTTGAGCAGCCTTCCCTGCGCTGAGCCTCCCTAGTATGTAGTGGTCCCTAAAATAAATAAAAGCATGAGGTGTATCCTTATTATATTGTCTTATGTAATAGGTTACATACATACTTTGTTTTTGTGATTTCACCTAATCTAAGTCTGGTATATGCAGAGACTGTTACATTAAAATATATACTTACACTTTCGTATTATATTATACTATTATATTACTGTATTATTCAACTCATGGAGTATTTTTTTATTCAGTAACTACTTTACACATGTCTACAGGGAGTTTGGCCTCATCACCTAGACATCAATACAGTAGCTCCTTATAGCAGCTAGTTAAAATAACGTTAGCTATGCTAATATCCCAATGACACCTATTAAACTCACCTCAACATGTCTTTTGCAGTCATTTAACCCACCATGGGCAATCGAAAAATCACTGCTGCAAACAGTGCAGCGAGCTACACTATCGTTGTGTTTTACTCCTATTAAACATGGGTACATTTTAGTGTAGTCTGGGGTGAAGTGTGTTTCGTATTTCTTTTTTTTACTTGAACCCTCTGCCATGGCTCTGCCGAACCGAACCGAATTGATGGATGAACTGGAGAGGTCGACTGTAAAGCCCGCCTACCGAGAACTGATTGGTCTCTCTATGCTAACTAACCTATCAGGACGCATGCTGTGTCACTCTCACCACGTCTGTCACTCGCTCTCGGTTTCTCCAAAGGCCATCTACCAGAAATCATTACCATTGAACTGTCGCTCGCTCTCCAAAAAAATAAAAATAATAATAAATTCAATTTCCGGGAGATTGTATAGCATTTGCGGGCGTCAGGGAGCCGCTATTGAAATGCAGGAGACTCCCGGAACTTCTGGGAGACTTGGGATGTCTGTATAATTTGTTTGCTGGTCAGATCGCTGCCCTGCGCTCTGCTGTGCTGCGATAAGTTACATTAGCCACAAACATAAGATGTTCTAACGATTTCACTGCAGGGCATATGCATTTGCTATACTTTGTTTGAAAGCTTTAGGTCCTCTAGAATTCAGTCGTTTGATTAATTTTACAGTCAGTACATGTATTTGAGATTCCCCCGCAAAACCGACCAGCTAACATTGTTAGCAGTAGAACGTTAGCTTCTTGATTATCTACTTGAGGCTCTAGTTTTTACATCAGGTCTCTGCTATTAGCCATGAACTGCAAATGTATGATTGACAAATTACACAAATTATGCTGTAATAATAAATAGTAACAACTTTTTCATCGAGGGTCTTTGGTACAAGCTTTATGCAACGTGTTAAAACTTACATGATATAGGGTGTGCACTAGTAATCTTCCCTCCTATCTAATGGCAATTAGAAAGACTATTAAATAATTTTAATGCTGCGTTGTTTCAAAAGCTTTACATTACATTTAGATGCACTGCAGCAGTTGTTTTGCTCACAGCCATGCCCATACATTTGGTTATAATCTTGTATCTACTAATATCATACATCGAGAATACCAAAACATACTAAAATATAACCTAGCTAGTTTATCTCTTATTACACACTTGATGTTGCAAGTGATATGAGCAGACAAAAGGAAACTTTGGTGGGTCTTTTAAATTCAGCGCCTTCAGCCAGGGACGCAGATCCTTAACTTTGGTTGGAGGTCGATGCAAAGTATGTTGGCCCACAACACTCGCACCTCTTCTTTTCATGGTCAAAACAATGATAATACAGGGTCTGATTCCGTTTTCTCCAGCTGTTATGGCAGCCACGAACTGCAGTTGATGCTGGGCATCTCTATTAGCCTTAAATTAGTACCAGAGCCTGTTTAAGACATTCTCTTTTAGTACCGTTATAAAGCGGAAAGTATCTCAACCGGAAATGAGAATAAGACATGTTTAAGACATTCTCATGAGAATGACTTCCAGAATAAGGTGAATACCAATCACCTGTGTAGGAGACTGAGTGGCGCGTGTCTGTTTGGTTGCCACGGTGATGGTGCAGCTATGATTGCTAACGCGCTGAGGGTAGAGCGAATAACAGAAATTTAGCTAGAATCCACACCTCAAACAAGTTAACGTAGACGCCAAACTATACATCCAATCCAAAAAATAAGGATATTTTCCAAGACCCAAGACTTTGCCGAAACCAGAGATATCCTTTATATGTCTGTGCGGTCAGAAATACGACTCTACCGGCATTTTCAAAAACGTGTAACTTCTGCTTTCTCTGAGAAATGTGTCACCAGATTTGCGTTGGGCTCTATGGGGCGAGAGTTGGACTTTGTCTCGCTTTCGTGGGGCTCTGAACAAATGTGTACGTCTGTTGGATTCCACAGACAACTGTCTATGACCAACACAAAATTAGCTATCTATTGATCAAAAAATGACGCATGAAGAGTGAAAATTGTGGCAATGCTGGCAAACTAGAAATACTTTTTGAAACTGATTTCGAAGCTTCCCTCCACTCTAAAGGCCGATATATATGGAAGCAAATCGTGACCAAAATTAAAATGCATTTGCAGAAATGGTTTTTCATTTTAAGAATGTGTATGCATTATTTGACTCATAAATGAAATTAGTAATCAATCATCCTATTTGCATATTAATTTCCTTCTTCAAGAGTGCTCAATCTTTCACTTAATTAAAATGAAAAAGAAATAGACATTTGAGATTTAATTTTCAAAATATGCCCTAGCAAATAGTCACCAAAATTCAATTTGAAATGTAAAATTTGAAAATTAAAATGCATTTGCAGAAATACTAAATGAACGAAAAAGCATTCTGAGCGGCGCAGCAGAGTGATGTCAGTAGCCGCTCTTCTTCAGCTCCCTGCTGACCGAGCTACCCATCTTGTTCGGTAGGGGGCGGTGTGCACATCTGCATTGCATTACATTGCAAATGTGCCGGGAAATTGATTGAATTGCCGGGTCTTTAGAGGACGCATCACAGACTGAGCAACTTGATGTCAAACAATGACTAAAACAGATGCTGAAGCAGCATTCCAACAATAATAATACCTATATATGTGAGAGAACAAAGGTTGTGCTCTTGCCGAAGGCAAGCACACTCAATTATATACAACATAATTCAGACAAAAAAGACATACGTGCACATGAAGAGACATCACATACAATATGTTAGCCCTTGGTGCAACTCACAGCTCTCGGGAACCTGCGTGAGCACATGGAAACTTAAACTCTGTCCCCACAAATTACAATAGGTACCTTAGTTAGCAAGCTCAGTGATACTTGTTAACGTACATTTTCATATTGTCCACATGGTAGCAAAACTTATGTTTGCTTAACAGCACATTGTGTAACATTACCACTGTTTTCTATTGAACCATTTTCGAAGCCAAGGACAACATATCTTGCTAACCGAAGGTCAGGCCGAAGAGAACAATAGGGAGATGTGAAAATACAGGTCAAACCAATATATACAAATCTTTGACAATTACGTGTATGTAGGGGAGACTGGGGACAGTTGCAATAGGGGACAGTTGCAACAAGTCTTATTCCTCCAATCAGAAACATGCGAGAGGGATGACAATCATACTGCACATGCACGGTTAGAAAGAATACATATTCAGAATCTGAATTCGGTTTATTCGCCATGTATGTTATACAAACACAGAATTTACTGTGGCAGGGAGGTGCAAAACACTAAACATATACGAATCTTAAATTAAGTAAAAGTACAAAAGTTTAACTATTTCTAAGAACTAAACAATCTAAGAATACAACAATTTAAATATAAAATAAAATATATATAAAAATAAGAATAAGAATGAGCAGCGTGAGTGGTCAACATAGTGCAATCGGATACTGCGATAAGGTGGCTTATGCATACTGTAATTGCCATTACATGGACTTATAATAGTTAAATAATTGAATGAATGTCAATGGGAGTCCTTGGCCTTGTTGAAGAGGCCAGTAGCAGATGGAAAGAAACTGTTCTTATGGCATGAGGTTTTGGTCCTGATGGACCGCAGCCTTCTGCCAGAGGGGAGTAGCTGGAACAGGGAGTGACCAGGGTGGGAGGGGTCGGCCACAATCTTCCTCACACGCCTCAGGGTCCTCGAGGTGTGCAGGTCCTCGAGGGTAGGCAGATTGCAGCCGATCACCTTCTCAGCAGTGCGGATGATACGCTGCAGTCTGCTCTTGTCCTTGGCAGTGGCAGCAGTGTACCAGATGGTGATGGAGGAGGTGAGGATGGACTCAATGATGGCTGTGTAGAAGTGCACCATAATTGTCTTTGGCAGGTTGAATTTCGTCAGCTGCCGTAGGAAGTACATCCTCTATTGTTCTTTTTTGGTGAGGGAGCTGATGTTCAGTTCCCACTTGAGGTCCTGGGAGAGGATGGTGCCCAGGAAGCGGAAGGACTCCACAGTGTTGACTGGGGAGTCGCACAGGGTGATGGGGGTGAGTGGGGCTGTATTCTTCCTGAAGTCCACAACCATCTCCACTGTCTTAAGAGCATTGAGCTCTAAGTTGTTCTGGCTACACCAGGTCACCGGGTTGTCAGCTTCCCACCTATAGTCAGACTCATCCCCGTCAGAGATGAGCCCAATGAGGGTGGTGTCGTCCGCAAACTTCAGAAGTTTGACAGACGGATGACTGGAGGTGCAGCTGTTGGTGTACAGGGAGAAGAGCAGAGGGGAAAGGACGCAGCCCTGAGGAGATCCGGTGCTGATGGACCGGGAGTCAGAGACTTGTGTTCCCAGCTTAACGCACTGCTTCCTGTCAGACAAGTCTGTGATCCACCTGCAGGTGGAGTCGGACACGTTCAGCTGGGAGAGCTTGTCCTGAAGCAGGGCGGGGATGATGGTGTTGAAGGCAGAGCTGATCCTATCAAAGCATGCTTTATTGTCCTTTATCGCCCACCAGGACCGCTAGCCGACTTTGTGGAGGAGCTGGACATGCTCCTCAGCGTCCTCCCGGATGATGGAACCCCCCTGATAGTCCTTGGGGACTTCAACATCCACCTCCAAGGAACGCAAGCCGTCGACTTCTTGTCTCTCCTGACCTCCTTCGACCTGACGCTGCTGAGCACACCGGCGACCCACAAGGCAGGCAAACAGCTAGACCTCATCCTGACACGTAACTGTATCACTGACTTAACCTCTGTAACCCCACTGCATATTTCTGATCACTACTTTATCCAATTCTCTGTCTCTCTCCCTCCAACTCCTCCTACCTCCCCTCCTCTTGTAACTTTCCGGCGCAACCTCCGCTCCCTATCCCCCTCCCATTTCTCCTCTATTGTAACATCCTCCCTCCCTCCCATTGACGAGATCTCGTCCCACCCCACTAACACTGCCACCGACACCTTGTTAACCACTTTAAATCACTTGACTCTCTCTGTCCCCTGTCAACCAGGCCTGCACAATCTTCTCCCTCCTGCCCGTGGCTTACGGATGTTATTCGTGAAGAACGGTCCACCCTTCGGGCAGCTGAGAGGAGATGGCGCAAGTCCAAAGGTGGTCTGGACCTTGATAAGTATCACTCCCTCCTCAAATCCTTCTCTTCTCACATAACTGGTGCTAAAACCCTCTACTTTCTGAACAAAATTAATTCCGCTTCAAACCCCCACAAACTTTTTTCTACCTTCTCCACCCTTCTTAACCCACCTCCCCCACCCCCTCCCTCCACCCTGACAGCAGACGACTTCTCCTCCTTCTTTGAGAAAAAAGTCGCCGACATTAGCAGTCGGTTCCCTAAACCCACCTTTCCTACCCTCTCACCCTCCATGACTGACCCAACTAAATGTCTAAACTCTTTTTCTCCCAGAGATCTCTGACCTCATTCTCTCTCATCGCCCCACCTCCTGTCCCCTTGATCCTATCCCCTCCCCTCTTTTTCAAACCATCTCCCCCTCCATCATAACTTTTCTTCTCCATGTCCTAAACTCCTCTCTTACCTCCGGCACCTTCTTCTGCCTTCAAACAGGCTAGAGTTACCCCTCTACTCAAAAACCCCTCCCTTAACCATGCCGTCCTCCAGAACTACAGATCAGTATCACTGTTACCCTTCTTTTCAAAAACAATTGAACGTGCTGTATCTAACCAACTGTCAAACTTTCTCTCTCAGAACAACCTGCTTGACCCCAACCAATCGGGCTTCAAGACTGGCCACTCCACAGAGACTGCCCTCCTTTCAGTCACCACTGCCCTCCAGTCTGCCAGAGCGTCTTCCAGGTCATCCGTCATCATTATGCTGGACCTTTCTGCAGCGTTTGATACGGTTAACCACCAGATCCTGCTCTCCAGACTTTCTGAGATGGGGATCACTGGCACTGCATGCCAGTGGATCTCATCCTACCTGTCGGGAAGATCCTACCAGGTCTCCTGGGGAGGCAAACTGTCAGGCCCTAGCCAGCTCTCCACTGGTGTCCCACAGGGCTCCGTCCTTGGACCCCTCCTCTTCTCTCTGTACACCACCTCACTTGGACCAATCATCACCTCCCATGGCTTCTCCTACCACTGCTACGCTGATGACACGCAGCTGTACCTGTCGTTCCCCCCGACCGATCCGGGGATCTCAGCTAGGATTGAGGCCTGCCTCACAGACATCTCCGCCTGGATGACCGAGCACCACCTCCAGCTGAACCTCGCCAAAACAGAACTTCTCATCATCCCGGCTAAACCCTCCATCTCCCACGATCTCTCAATCACCCTGGGATCTGCGACGGTGACCCCTTCATCCTCTGCCAGGAACCTTGGTGTTACCATGGACGACGAGCTCTCCCTCACGGCCCACATTGCTGCAGTCTCCCGGTCGTGTAGATTCACCCTCTACAACATCCGGAAGATCAGGAGATACCTGTCTGAGCACTCCACCCAGCTGCTAGTCCAAGCACTTGTCCTCTCCAAGTTGGACTACTGGAACTCGCTGCTCGCTGGTCTCCCAGCATGTGCAACCCGCCCTCTTCAGAGGATTCAGAACGCAGCGGCCCGCCTGGTCTACAATCTACCCAGACGCTCCCATGTTACCCCGCTCCTCATCTCTCCACTGGCTACCTATCATGGTCCTTATCAGATTCAAGACCCTGGTACTGACCTTCCGAACAGTGAACGGGACTGCACCCGTCTACATCAAGTCTCTCCTGCAGCCTTACACCCCCACCCGTCACCTACGGTCTTCTTCAGACAACCGCCTGGTGGTCCCACCGCTCAAGACCGCCCGGTCCCAACAAAAGCTCTTCTCCTGTCTGATCCCCCAGTGGTGGAATCAACTCCCCACCTCCATCAGAGACACTGACTGTCTCCACCTTCAAGAAAAGGCTCAAGACGCACTTGTTCCGGGAGTACAACGGTACTTAGGAATGGTTCGCTTGACCCGATGTTAGTTTCCTCAAGGATCACAAAGACTCTTGCTTAGAGACTTGTTGCTCTTGTGGTAACTGATTTCAATTTTTGTACTCGCTGTGATATATTGAATTTATTATTGTTGCTTGTTTTTTCTACAGGTACACTTGCACTTATAGCGGTTCATGTTGTTTAATTGTAACTTGTTTAACTACATGCTCTTATGGTTCTTCCCTTTGGCACTTACTTTGGTTGTTCACAATGTGTGCTTCATGTTTTGGCTACTTGCAATGTTTTTGTTGCTATCTTGTTGTTATTATCAGTGACCTATGCACTTTGTAAAGCTCTCTCTTGGAAGTCGCTTTGGATAAAAGCGTCTGCTAAATAAATAAATGTAAATGTAATGTAAGTCCACAAACAGGATCCTGGCATAGGATGCTGGGGAATCCAGGTGCTGTAGGGTGAAGTGGAGGGCCATGTTAACGGCATCATCCACAGATCTGTTGGCTCTGTAGGAAAACTGCAGTGGGTCCAGGAAAGGGTCTGTGATGGATTTGAGGTGTGCCAGCACAAGGCGCTCAAAATACTTCATTACCACAGAGGTCAGGGCGACGGGTCTGTAGTTATTGAGTCCTGATGGCCTTGGCTTTTTGGGCACAGGGATGATGGTGGAGGACTTGAGACAGGCTGGCACATGGCATGTGTCCAGGGAGGTGTTAAAGATGTAGGTGAACACCAGACATCTTCAACATCTGCTGCTGCATTTATTGAACAAAACTTGTTTTGGAGGTATGAAAACATTTGTTTTCAGGAGCTGTATTTTTGTCATACTGTCCTGTCCTTTTTGTATGAATCAAAACGTACTTAGTTTGAATTATTGTTTTACTTCTAAGTGACATGGTAAGCATGTCTCAAGTTCAGTGTGTTTAGCTAGCACATGATGTTCTGTCATGGCTGATAGGGTTGGGGATGGTTGCAACAAGTTGTTGCAACTGTCCCCAAGCTAAGTAGCCATATCAAAACAGACCACACAACAGTATTTTTCAACATAAACAAGTCATTGTGGGGTCATAAAAGTCATAAAAGGATAGTAAGAATATGACAGCCAGCCCAATGCTGCGCTGTTGTAGTGTTGCCCCAGGCTCTGGTACGACGCGCTAGGCGGCTATTGGTTTACCTGGTGCTCGTCTTTAATAAGTCCAAAGGCCGGCTAAGGAGATAATACCTTTTATTCCAGGATGGCTGGTGCAAACAAGACATATACATGAGACAATACTCCGCCGAAAACCATTTGCACTTCCGGGGTCAACACCTGGCTCTACCTGTCTCCCCCTGGCTCATATAGCCGAGCCAAACAGCGCCACCCAGTGTACAGCCATAACCATTACAATACAAATATTTGGCTCTTACAAAGAAGGATAGTTTTATTCTGTTTGTTTTCAGTATGCCAAGAGTGGGGAATAGGGTTACTAACAGAGGGGTTCCCCTCAATATTTTGGAACGAGCTTCAGATGTAATCAGGGATGAGGGCAGGACAGTCAGGGCAGTGGCCATCTGTCACACCACCTTATTCCGATTCAATAAAAAAAGAGAGAAACTTACGGACGAGGGATCGGATAAGTTACCGAGAGCAGGGCACTGGACCAGCAGAAAATTCTCTCAGAGGACCAAGAGAGGAGCCTCGGAGAGTATTTAAAAAGGGCAGCTGACTTATACTATGGGTTAAATCCCAAAGAGGTAAGAGAAAAACACATTTTAACAAGAGAATTATGTAGCCTATACAGAAGCGGAGCTAGCGTGGGTGCAGCCACCCCAGGGCCCCTCAAACGCCGCTTGCATCGGTTGCAGGTGGGTCCGTCCCCTTAAGTTTTTCCCTGCTAGTGATATTTTCAAGCATTTAGCCTATTCATATTTGCATATTGCATAATTCATTAAGAACCCCTTTTGAAACAAGCTGAACCCCCTTTGAAACAAACTATTGTAACAACGTTGTCACTGCCGGTATTTCAGATGGAATCGCAATACATGTAAGTGTACGCAGTTTAAACATGTAAAATGTTTAAACTGATGAAATGTACAATTTTAAGGAAAAAATATGGTAATTTTTTATTTGATGGCAGCAACACGTCTCAAAAAAGTTGGGACAAGGTTCAGCACCCGGACTCTTCTATAACGAAGCCATGCAGTTGTAACAGAAGCAGGATGTGGTTTAACATTGTCTTCCTAAAATATGCAAGGCCTTCCCTGAAACAGATATCGCCTGGATGCAAGCAAATGTTGCTCTAAAACCTGTATATACCTTTCAGCATTGATGTTGCCTTTCCAGATGTGCAAGCTGACCATTCTATAGGCACTAATGCACCCCCATACCATCAGAAATGCAGGCTTTTGAACTGAGCGCTGATAACAAGCCGGTTGATCCCTCCTCTTTAGTCCGGAGGACGCAGCGTCCAAGGTTTCCAAAAATAATTTCTAATTTAAATTTGTCTGACCACAGAACAGTTTTCCCACTTTGCCTCAGTCCATTTTAAATTAGCTTTAGCCCAGAGAAGATGGCAGTGATTCTGGATCATGTTCATGTGTGGGTTCTTCTTTGCATGATAGAGCTTTAACCTGCATTTGTGGATGGCACAGCAAACTGTGTTTACAGACAATGAGTTCTGGAAGTGTTTCTGAGCCCATGCAATGATTTCCATTACAGAATCATGCCTGTTTTTTATGCAGTGCCGCCTGAGTGCCTGCAGATCACAGGCATGCAGAATTTATTTTCCCCCATGTCCCTTACACATAGAGATTTCTCCAGATTCTGAGAATAATTATATTATATTATGTACTGTAGATGAAAATATATTCAAAGTCTGCAATTTTACGTTGAGGAACATTATTCTGAAATGGTTCCACAATATGTAGATGCAGGTTTTTGCAAATTGGTGAACCTCTGCTCATCTTTACTTCTGAGAGACTCTGCCTCTCTAAGATACTCTTTTTATACCCAGTCATGTTACTGACCTGTTTGAAATTAACCTAGTTAGTTGCAAAATGTTCCTCCAGCTGTTTTTTTTTAGTAACACTTACTTTTTCCAGCCTTTTGTTGCCCCCCATCTCAACTTTTTTGAGACGTGTTGCTGCCATCAAATTCAAAATTACATTTTTCCTTAGAATTGAACATTTCATCAGTTTAAACATTTGACATGTTTTATATGTTCTATTGTGAATAACATAATGGGTTTAGGAGATTTGTAAATCATTGTATTCTATTTTTTATTTTATTTTACACACCGTCCCAACTTTTTTGGAATTGGGGTTGTACATGCAAGTCTTGATTTGCTTAAATGTAAATGTTTGATGCTGCTACACCACGGCACGATACGATAATGTCCTAAAATAAACAAAACAAATTATAATAAATATATATGTGAGAGAACAATAGTTGTGCTCGCCGAAGGCGTGATCACACCCAATAAAAAGAAAAGGTAGAAACACTTAAGTGTGTGGAAGAAATTGCGATTTCCGGTGTGCTTACATTATTCACTAATCAATATAACTAGTCATTGGATACTAGTTAGTATGTTCTCATGTAAGCTTGCTATTAATAAGAGTAGATGGTGTCTATGTGTCAGGGTTAATAGATGTTCGTGATCAGGAGAAAGTACTGGGTAAACGTCCTTGGTCATGACTACAAGGAGAGCGCCAACTATGATCTCTCTAGTCTGAGTGGTCATGTGTTGGGAGCTGTGAATCTCTTCCTCTGAGACTGTTGTAACGTCATTACTGCCTGACTGTCACTATCTATGTTTACATTCCTGTGCCCTATAAAAGATGGTCCTCCGGCTTTCAGAGCTGAGAGAGACATGATTGAGACCTAAGCCTGGTGTTGTGTGGTCATTTATTGTCAGAGGTCTGGTTTTCTCTCCCAATCTGCAGATTGATAATACTTATTAAAATCCAGAACTCAACTGAACTTAGTCACTCCGTTTATGAAGAGACGGACAAAACACTTTCTTCATCAATTGGCGTTGTCGAGCGGCAGGATTGCAGAACCAGATCCAGGAGAGACCCACGGCAGCACCAGTATAAAGCAGAACCCGTGGTGCACAAAACTAAATGGTAAGGGGATCCTTTTCCAAAACCCCATTCACGGACTGCTTTATGCTTGGTGCGCCTGCTGTCCCTCTGCGATGCTGGTAACGTAAACAATTTAAGAACCTTTTATTGTGACGTTCAGTTGGGAGCCTGGTCTTAGCAGACCAGAGTCTGCTAGGCCTCAACAGGAGGAAGATAATATTAGAGTTTTGGTTTAGTAAATTTGGGTCATTAATTGACTTTCTATTTTTACTTTGTCTTGGTCAGAGTTGGCAAACTCTGATAGCGTACAAGAACTCTGGTCGTGTGAAGTATTGAAAAAGTATGTAAAACAATCTGTGTTCTTGATCTGAGGCAAAGGATCTGTTAAGAGAATACGTCCCATACTCTTGATCTGGGGAAAAGGATCTGATAACAGAGAGTATGGTTTTACAGATGCAGACCAGGGGTGAACCAAACAAGGAAAGGTATGTGTTTCTTTTAAAATGCACGTTTACAGCTGAAAACTTTAGTTGAACAGACATCTTATGTTGGTTTGAATTGTATTAAGTTGAATTGTAACTGTATTAAGTTTTGTGTTGGGCTTTTCTCTTTTGAACAGAGATCTTAGTGGGACTTTTATTTTGGTTTGAATTGTAACTGTATTAAGTTTTGTTTTGGGCTTTTCTTAAGACCAAGCACAGTAGGTGGGCGGTCATAATGTATCAGGGTCACAGGCTTTATGCGAGAGACCAACTTTTAAGGGTAAAGTGGTTTTAAACAAGTTAGGGATACTTTGACAATGTAAAGGGGCAGTTAGGCTTTTAACTGACAAGCTTGGCATTTAATTATCAGCGAGGGACACAATCAAATACTAAGGGAAAGATATAGACTGGCAGTTTATGAATTAACTCGTCCCTTTTAAGCACGAATTGTGGTTATTTTGTTACTTATGGAGTTGAGGAAATTATTGTATGCGCGTTCCCAAAGGGTTGGGTCTTTGTAGGCGCGTCCCATGATCGAGCGCCGGAGGGCGAGGATAGTTTGGCTTGAAAAAGGCCATATTTGTAGTTCACTACCACATGATATTGTAGTTCTTTTATTCTTCAATATTGTGACCGTTTTACAGTGCTATGAGATTGTGCGACTGTTTTATAGTGCCATGTGATTTTGTGACTATATTCTAAAGTGCTGTGTGATTCTTGCTGCAGTAAATCATAAGAGCCTACCGTTATGAGATTTGTTACAGATACTTTGTAATTCAGTATGGGTAATCTAGCTTTCAGTACAGGAGCGATAGAGACGTTGTTAGTCCAGCCCGATATATGATTTGATTTACATGGAATTCAAGCAGTGTCAAGCATTGAGAGATGGCATGCGTGGATTAATCATGACCCGAGACATTGTTTTCCGCTGGAGTGAACGTTTGATAAAAAATATATATAGGAGAGTTTAAAAGCGGTTTTGAAAGACAAGGAAACAAGTCGGACGTGTAAACAATTTGTCAGCTGGCCAATGTTTATGATATGGTTAACTGAAGCTATGAGACGACGTGGCATTGTCTATCTTGAGAAAATACAATCAGATCAAGCTAAAACGGATTCTGATAGAGAAGCAAGAAATGACCCGGAGCGTCTTGAGACAGAGAAAAGATGATCAGACTGAACAAAGTCATAAAGTGAGGGAACTCAAGACATTGCTCGAACATGTTAACATGAAGTTGCTTGAACAGACTAACAGTGCCAAAACTAATTGTGAGAAGTCAGTAGTTGTGAAACAGGCTGAAGGTAGCGCTAATTCTCAAGGGAAACAAGAGAGTCTACCAAAGATTTGTAGCCTATTTACCTACAATGAAGATGATGTTGTTGCTATAGCTGTGGCTATGCAGAGGAGAGCCAGAGACAGGGAAAATGCATTATTAGGGGAAGCAGCGGGTCAGGTGCAGCCAGAACAGAACCTACAAGAGAAGGTTTATATCACAGCAAAACATGATGGGTGAGGTTAACCAGGAAGGCCTGTCAGTTGAACCCCCAGGTATCAATGAACCCTATGTGTGCATATCCAGGTCCTGATGTATGACAGCCTATGTAACTTTATCGCCCATGGTCAGTGACTGAGCTGAGGGAGCTAGGAAAGGGATTTCCTGACATGAGAGGACTCAGCAACATTTCTAAGAGATTTGCAAATATAGCTATCAATGCCAACATACCTACTTTTATTGATTTGAATCAAGGCTTAGAGGGTGAACTCCAGACCGGTATGTTGAGAAAACTTAAAGCATAGGTTTCTGATGGTGTTTAATGGCAGTAATACTGGAGGGGTGTTGCTTGACTGGAGCAAAGTGTATGATCGCAAACAGAAAAGATGAGGATCCTACAGATGATCTGGAAAGACTTACTAGGATTTTTTTTTGTTGAAAAAAAAAAAAAAAAACATTCTGGTTTTACAGCAGCTGCATCCCCATGCCACTTTATCATGTGTTCATATGTGGATTGCTTCCTGAACTCCAGGTAGAAGTTAAGAAACAGGTTCTAAATTGGGAGAACAAAAACTGTTGATATGATTATGGATTATGTCAAACATAATTGTACATTGATGCAGGAGAATGCAGAAAAGAAAGTTGAGAAATTAATGACATTGCAAATGAATGTCTTACAGAAAGAAAATAATATGTTTAAAGGAAAAAGGAGAGCCAGGGGCAGGCAGCAAGGGGAGTAAGAGATAGACAGGGATATGTGCATACTCTGTAAACAGATACGCCACAGGGCAGGCTATTGTCACAGTATACAGAAATAGTCAGTACCCTTCAGTCATATACTCCATACTACTGCACTCAACCCCTCCCGTTTTCTTCAGAACAAAGAGCTTGCTGTGGCCTGCTCAAGGACACTCAGACAGTAAACAGCCACCATCAAAAATAATAATAATCAAGAATAGGGGAGGCAGAGAGCTCCTCTTTTTTTCAAGTAAGACACAGAGCTACTAGGTTAGCCAATTCAACAGTACACAGTACCCAAATCAATGAGATGATAGTGGTAGTTTCTGGGGTTCCTGTGGACACAACTGTCAGTTAGCTCTTATGGGTGGATAGATGGATCTTTGAAAGATGAACATGTATTTCTTTCAACTATGTAAAAGTAAGTAACAAGTAAATCTGTTGGAAAGGAATTTGTTGTGCAAACTGAACCGAAATGAAATGCACTACTGACTTTTTCTTATCTATTCCTTAGGATAAAAGAACACTTGGCCTAGCAATCCCATACACATCCCCCAGCAGTGGAATGCAGAGATTTTAGCGACCGCAGATGTGGCCTTGCTAGAAGCTGGGCCTGAGCTACTGTGGTCCACACACGCTTATCATATTGGGCGCATTAAGAATGCTACCCCAGTTGTTATCATTGTTTGTAGTACGACTCTTGAGAACCGTACCTCAGTATGCTAGTAATAGAGAAGTAGGGAAAGGTATTGTCCCAGTTATTAATGCTTTGTTGAAACAAGGAGTCATAGGTAGACTTTAGGTCAATTTGATCCTTTAATGCTAATAAAATACTTGGAAGTTTATTATGGGTTTATAAGCAGGTAATGCCTGTGTTATACATCCTGTTGTGCCTAACCCTGTTACGATACTTAGCAAGTAACCCTGTTACTTTCTAGCTCTGTGAATGACTATTGTTTGCTTTCTTTTCTGTTACCATTGCAGAAGAGAGCCAGTATCTGTTTGCATTCACGTTTCGCCAGGTCCACTATACATTTCAGTTCTACCACAGGGGTACACCGAATCACCTACGTTGTTTAGTCAAGCATTACGAGAGGACCTCCAGGATGTCACCTTAGCAGCCGGCTCTACTCTGGTGCAGTATATTAATGACCTTTTTGATATGTTCTAAGAATCTTGCCTCCTGCCAACAGGACACTATTGCTGTGCTACAGGCACTGGCTGAGAAGGGCCACAAGGCCTCAAAGGCAAAACTGCAGTTATGGTCTTAGGAGGTCAAGTATCTGGGCCATACACTCAAAGGTACAGAGCATCTATTGACGCCTGATAGAGTGGAGGCCATCCGATGGATACCGAAGCCTAGAACACCAAAACAACTCAAGTCTTTTTCTAGGTTCAGCCGGGTATTGTCGTTAGTAGATCCTTGATTATGCTGTGTTGGCTAGACCTATCCTTGACTTAAGGAAGGAGACTGATACTCATTTGTTGTGGAAAACTGAAGCTGATAAATCATTTGTATCTCTCAAGCAGGCCTGGGCCCAGGCGCTAGCAGCTCTCGGTCTGCCAGACTACACCAGGGTGTACTGACCCAGCAGTATGGTAATCTTAAGAGGCCTATTGCCTATGTGAGTTCTTCTTTAGATACTGTGGCAGCAGGTTTCCCCCCGTGCTTACGAGCAGTCTGTGCTGCGGCAACATGTGTGTAAGCAACTTCAGATATAGTGCTGGGGTCGCCCTTGGCAGTGATGGTTCCTCATGCAGTAAGTGCTTTTCTGTTACGCACCAAAACTCAACACCTGTCAGCCACTAGAGCTACAAAGTATGAACTGTAATTGTTGACTAAAAGTAACATTACAATCCATAGATGCTCCCCATTGAATCCAGCTTCATTGTTGCCCAACCCTGATGATGGTGAACCACATAACAGTGAGATGGTTGTCGATAAAGTGCTAACACCCAGACCTGATATGTTTGACAAACCTATGGATAATGCTGAACTTGTGTTGTACGTAGATGGATCTTTGTCCCGAGAATGGGATGGCTCTCTAAACTCCGGATATGCGGTCTGCACGGACAGTGAGACATTCAAATCTGGTAAACTGTCTCCACAATGCACTGCACAGCAGGCAGAGTTTTGCTTTGACAAGGGCATGTTGTTTGTCAGAAGGCAAGGTCGTAAATATTCACACTGACTCAAGGTATGGATTTGGAGTTACTTACGATTTTGGTGCCATATGGCGAGAAAGAGGTTTCATTAACTCCTCAGGTGGAGCAATCAAGAATGGAAAGATGATTGATAATTTGTTGTCTGCAATACTACTACAGAGAAAGCTAGCTATTGTTACTAAGTGTGAGGCTCATACTAACAATACAGATGATGTTTCAAGAGGAAATGCTAGAGCTGATTTAGCAGCAAAGGCTGCGGCCAACTCCTCTGATGTGTCCCAGGTCTCTATTTGTTTGTGTCTCAGCAACCAGAAACACGCACTCCCTCTCTTCATGTTGTGGCGGACCTTTGAGCCGCTGCTGATAACACTGAGAGGGATGATTGGTTATCTGTTGGCTGTGCGAAAGATTCCATGTGCATTGTTCCCTTGGTTGGCTCGCATGGCGCACGGATGTGCCCATACGAGCAAGGGGGGTATGGTCTCAATAGTAAATACAGATTGGTTTGCACCTGTTTTTTTCCACAAAGGCTTAGCAACATTGTGCTCAGTGTCATATTTACCAGCAGCATAATCCCGAAAAGGGACCAAAGAGAAGAGCCCACCCACCACCAAGTGGTCCTTTTATTAATTTACAAAATGTTGTACAACAACAAGTGTTGTAATTTTGAGTATGTACTTGTAATTGTTGACATGATCTCGAAATGGGTAGAAGCCTACCCATGTCGGAAAGTTGATTCTACCACGATAGCCAAGATTCTTATTATTAGAGATGTGATCTGTAGATATGGGATCCTCACAAGACTGTCCAGTGATAGAGGTTCACATTTCACGGGTCAAATTGTTCAGGAACTTTGTAAAGCGCTCCAGATCAACCAGCATTTTCACTGTCCCTACCACCCACAGTCTGCAGGGGCAGTGGAGAGGCAAAATGGAACTTTGAAAAACAAACTAGCCAAGATATGTGAAGAGACTGGCCTAAAATGGCCTGATGCACTCCCACTAGCTCATATGGCCATGTGCCCAGAGGAGGAATGGACTTTCCCCACACAAGATAGTTTTAGGGAGACCAATGAAATTGCCTGTCTCTCCCCCACTATCATTGAAACAGATGGATATCCACCAGATGGATGATACAATGTTAAACTTTTGTTTTGCCCTAACTAGAGCAACCAGGGTTGTGCATTCACAGGTGAAAGCTGCCCGCTGGGGAGCCATGTCATCCCTATCAACCGGGAGACTATGTGAAAGTGCACAAACGGAGGACTGCCCTCTCACCAAGATGGACCGGTCCATACCTGGTTTTCTCTTGGTGACTCACACAGCTGTAAAAGTGGAAGGTCGTCCGACATGGATTCATGCAACGGAGTGCAAAATGGCCCCTCCACCGAACAACACGGTGGAGGGTCCCAACGGAGAGCCAGGGGCCGGTGGAGGAGCAGGTGCACCTCCAAATGGTGCCTGCTCCAACTTGTCATTTGTCTCATCCCCACTGGGTTACTCCTCCAGGAGTACACCAAGGGGGGTGGAGACCCGTTTGCAGCGGCTGATCCGGGAGCAGGCTCCAGTCCAGCTGACCGATTTGAGCCAAAACCAGGATCCCGCCATCCAGCACTCCAATCCAGGGGCGCTGAGAAGGAGGTCCCAAAGAGCACCCACCCGGAGGTGTTGAAGACGTCGAAAGGTGAGTCACATGAGGAGAAAGCCAGAGAGGGGCTGCTGTTGCTACCATGCCTCTCTCCCCCATGTGTGATTCATGAAGCAGATGACAGCACCCAGACGGGAAACCAGAGAGAGGAGCCTGGAGAGGGGAAGACACTTTCAGTCTTCCTCCGGCCTCTACATGAAGCAGATGACAGCACCCAGAATGGGGACGAGAGGATACTGTGGTGGAGGCCCTCGGCTGTTTCAAGGAAACCGAGGCCGCTGCCGGAGCTACGATGAGAGATGAGATCCAGACATACTGACGCACACACCTGACAGACATTTACTGATACTGGACGCACGAGTCCACAGACATCGCATACATGAGCCACACCGAGAGTCACTATTGCACGCTCCCAATTATACTGATGTGAACATTGAGATTCATCATAAAGCACACATGAAGAACAATCTGTGCAACAACACCTTTCCGTGGACGGGAAAAAATGACTGGACGCAGCATTAGAGGGGACAGACCTTGCAGGGTTTGTGGTTAGAGTCCCAAGCATTCTGGAGGTTATCCAGGGATATCTGTCCCTCTGTCAATGGCTGATATGTGTAAGGTCAAGAAGTGGTCTTGTGTAGGGTTGGATGTAACAAATGTGACTGTTCTGTCGAACAAGTCAGTCATCTCTTGAATATGCCCCACCTGCATTGTTTTGTGTATGGCATAGTGGTACAGTGAGAGTGAAAAAATACATGCAAGGATACGGTTTCTATGTATGCTCACACTCTACTGGATGATTTGTAAGTTCAATTGTATCTGAGTTCAATGTTACTTGTCCTGTATACCATTTGGGCGGGTGACATAAATTCCTGATGTTGCTGACTATGCTATTCCTACACTTTTAGCATACTACAGAAGATGTAGTATATGGTTGATTAAATGTTTAAATAATTATGGGAAGGTATTTGGTAAAAATACATGTAACCACACTGTGGTATGTATGCTAACAGCCTGTTGCATGATTTGCCTGTTGCAGATGGACCTGTAAGTATAAGGGCATCACCATTTTGGTCTCGTCGTGCAGCTAACAATGGCACCATGTGGGTATGTGTTAAGAGTGCTTATTATTTCCTGCCGGCCGTCTGGTCAGGAACGTGTTACCTTGGGTTTATTGTAGGAGCCCTCAGACCTGTAGATGGGTTGCCCCTGCACCCCTTTCCCAAACATTGGTGGCACCGCCACAAGAGAAGTATTATTAATGCAGATGCTAAGAAGCTGGGATCACATCACGTGGATTCAATAGTACTCAGTCACTTTTCACGTTTTCAGTTGCCATTCTCCCTGTGTATGGTGTTATCACTGCCTTTAGAGATATTAGGAGCTTAGCAGTAGGGTTGGAGTCCATTGGTAATGAGACAGCCGACGCCTTAACTGCAGTTGCGTCTGAGATGAAGGCCATGAGGCAGGTAGTGCTCCAGAACCGTATGGCACTGGATTATCTGTTGTCAGCTCAGGGAGGTAGCTGTGCTGTGATAGGTCATGACTGTTGTACTTTTATCCACGATGAATCTGCTAATATCACAAGTATGGCTGCTTACATTAAAACATAATGTCAGCTTTGGGGGGAACCTGAAGCTAGGAATTGTGCTGACTGACCTCCTCTGTTCGGGGTTTCTTTTTCGACTATCATTCAAATAGGAATCACTGGATTGGGCATGTTAATCGTTGTTGTGCTGATTGTGGTTTGCGCTTGGAAGATGTGTACTGCCTGCTGTGTACAGTGCTGTGCAGTAGGTTTTCGTAAGGCTGCCAATAAGATTATGGTAGCCCAAATCAAGCCACAGACAAAAGCAAGCAAGACTGATGATAACTTTATTGCCCTGGGAATGACTGAAATGTCTGATATGTAATCTCAAGTACCAAGTGACTATTTTGCCAATGTAATAAAGATGGCCATTTGCCTCCTTCTATTTTCCAACTGATATACAATGCTGTATGCAATGTGAATAGATCTGTCCTTGACCACAGATCAGTTAACAATAATTAAAGATGGTTACTTTATTACTTTTTATACTGTTTGAAATACTCTGAATTTAATGAACAGTGTTTGACCTATAACCTGATGTGTTGAGCTCACGAGAGCATGACCAGTGGGTATGTCCAGCAGAGAAATATGCCTATGTTTCTAGAACTATTGATAAACTAAGCAAAAAGCTATTCACTTCAATGACTTTGTACCTTTTCACCTGTGATTGGGTACTACCTAATATTTCTTCAAATCCTATAATCATGTATGCTGTGCTGAGTAGTTACAGATACTGTATTGTTTGATTGTTAAGGTTTTTAAATGGTATGAAACTTGTGAAATGTAAGGCACTACAGCAGGCCCCAGATAAACAGTTGATGAATGGTTGTTGTGTTGACGTTAAACGTCAAAAGGGGGGGACTGTGGAAGAAATTGCGATTTCCGGTGTGCTTACATTATTCACTAATCAATATAACTAGTCATTGGATACTAGTTAGTATGTTCTCATGTAAGCTTGCTATTAATAAGAGTAAATGGTGTCTATGTGTCAGGGTTAATAGATGTTCGTGATCAGGAGAAAGTACTGGGTAAACGTCCTTGGTCATGACTACAAGGAGAGCGCCAACTATGATCTCTCTAGTCTGAGTGGTCATGTGTTGGGAGCTGTGAATCTCTTTCTCTGAGACTGTTGTAACGTCATTACTGCCTGACTGTCACTATCTATGTTTACATTCCTGTGCCCTATAAAAGATGGTCCTCCGGCTTTCAGAGCTGAGAGAGACATGATTGAGACCTAAGCCTGGTGTTGTGTGGTCATTTATTGTCAGAGGTCTGGTTTTCTCTCCCAATCTGCAGATTGATAATACTTATTAAAATCCAGAACTCAACTGAACTTAGTCACTCCGTTTATGAAGAGACGGACAAAACACTTTCTTCATCAAGTGGCTCTGTCAGGCCAAATAGCGTCCTAGGGCCAAATAGTATCCTACCTGACGTCACAATGCCGTTCCGAAGCAAGGACGCGTCCGTCGCTATGCCGACCTTAAATTCCTGAGATATCTACGTGTGCTAGCAGGAAACTGTCATGGTTGCTATACTGGTTACTAGGTAGGAAGTTTTTTATTTAGGCTTATTTAAACCAGTTTATTCTACTCTACGATTTAAAGTTTCAGTCCTTCAATAGCTAGTGCTAGCTAACTAGTTGTTTTCATAGAAAAAATTACTTATTTAGCATCAATTTTAACAGACCGGGAAGGCAACACGTATAGTATTCTAACTGCGCGCGTTGCTGTCTCGGGAATGTCGAACGAGTGAAAGCTTTTAAAAAAAAATATTTACAAATGGAACATTTTGCTCTTTTAGTTTTAAGATAAAGTTTTGTGATCTTATTTTAATAATAATATGAGCCATACTTCATAAATGGTTTCAGTTCCACTTTAATTATCTGCAGTGATACCGGGTCCTAACTGGACGGGGCGCGAGGACGGGGCGCGAGCGACGGGGCGCGAGCGACGGGGCGCGTTAGATTGTCTTGATTTCTATTGGAATGTCCTAACTGGACGCGATGCGACGCAACGTTTTGGCTGAACGTTTTGTCAGACACCCTGTTTCTATTTATTTTTTGTAGCTTGCGTTTTAAGCTCTGTAGCACATGAAGTCATAGTAACGTGGTTAGTGTACATGACGTAACAGAAGTGAATTTGGCGGATTCAGTGTGGACAGAGAGCGTCCGATGTTACGCAACAGTCGTACGCTCGCATCCAGTTAGGTCCAGTTCTGGTTTCCTTCTGGCACAATGGGCCTCATTCACCAAATGTTCTTAAGAACAAATTTGCTCTTAAACCCCACTTACGCATTTTTCACGAAGATTCTGGCATTCACCAATGTTTTCTTATTTGGGATTTGTTCTTAGGTAAAAACAGAATGTACGCACACCCAAGAGCACTCTTACGCACAATTGAAAGCTGACATGTTTGCACAAAATAAGTAGTTATACCGTTTTCGTACGTTCTAATTTAAAATTGAATATTTTGTCTCCTTTGTAATCTTGCAACTAATTTTTATTTTTATTTTACACATAATTAAATGTTTGTTTGTTTTAATAAATACACACTACACTTACAGTTCTGCTCATTTGTAAAGCACTTTGAATTGCCATGGTGTATGAATTGTGCTAGGCCTATTTAACTATCCTTGCTTTGCCTTCAATTCACATCAATTATGTTAACGGGGAACCTTGCCATCCAATAATAAGTGACTTATCACGGTATTTATAGGCCCAAAGTAGTCTTATTCCGCACACTAAGACAACATCACACAATGGCGTGTTTATTGCTGCTGCAAAATTTTGCAGATCGTTCCCTGAGGAGGGAACGCATCTTCCGTGACCATACCGATTTATTTGCAGAGAGTGACGAGTACCTGTTGGGACGCTTTAGGCTACCAAGAGAAGTCCTTATGGATATTTTGTAACAGTCAACTGTCTTCTAGGCTATGTTTTGAAATATGTTTTTTTGCTTCAGAATTCAGATTAAAGTTAAACCATTTCATTTCACTTCATCAGTTCAGCGCACTTCTCCAGATACAGCGTTCACTGCATGAGTAATTGCATTCCATGCATCGGTTTTATTTACTGCTTTGTATCCACAGCTGACGCTATTAAATATGATGTGTTGTTTGTCGCTAACTTCTTGCAGCTGTACCTCCACTGTAAAGGTGCAAATTCAAGCGGCACTGTGTAGATCTGAGTAGTCAAGAGATGTGGGTTTATTACAATTTATTTAGATTATACAATTACGTAATATTAAACAAAGCTTTGCTGATCAGTCATTACGAAGGAGGTGCTAGCCACAGGTCGTTCGCAAGAGTGATGAAGAACAATAATAAAGCTTGTGCTTTTATACACTTAAAACAGATGCCCTAATAAATGATCAATTCATCAATGCAGTGGTCTCTGTGATTGGCTAACACTGGTCAGTGACAGTTAAGACAATATAACCCCCCAGGTCAAGATACCAAAGTCTTTTGATGTCACGGCTCTTTCTCTAAATGGGGACAGTAAGGATACCCTTAATGAAACACAAACAGGACACAGGACACAATCTCCTTGGCCAAAAGGTCAGAGCTGCTAGATCAACTGATCCATCTACCCTTCTCCCTTTAGGCCACAGAACTCAAACATCCCCCAACCTCCGTGCCCCTAGCTTCTCAATCAGGCATCATAAACCAACACCATAAATACCTTAAGACCAACTGCAACATCCATTTGTGTAAACATAACCTCAGTCTATTAAAAATACACTCTTAGTAACTATATCAAAAAATGCCATCACACCACTTCAGAATTATTAAAGTTTTTCGTCGAGGCCTCCACCGTCTTTACCACGTCGTTTTGACATTTCTCTGAGTGTGCACACGGCCCTGCCATATCATGCCCTTTTATGGGAATTAACCGGGCGTTTACCTATGCTAAATAGGAGCAACGGGGCACAAGCTTTTAACTTACGAAATATTGGGATTCATCATTCTAATGTAGCCTGCCGAACTGAGACCGACACAGGACACAATTACTTTTCCCGGGTTCGTTTATTAACTGTTACGCAGAAAGCACACCCCAAGAAATGATTTAAAACAAAATAATACAAAACAATACGGCAGTGGACTTAGGAACACTAGATGTTTACACGGTTTACTCCGGCAGTTTCCAAAGGTGCTGCTTTCATGTTCGGACGAAAAAGAAAAGAAAGAACGACCAAGATGCACCACGTGCTCACCTGGTTCGCGACACCGCCACCCAGTGGCCGAAACAAACAACCCAAAATGTACCCCTCAGGTCCACAACAAATGTTTTAGTCATTTACATACACATGCATTCACCCATAAACTAAAATGACGGGGGTGCTACAACTTATTCACCACCCGGCTACACTAAGAACACACCTGCGAACAATTCTGCTGTTTAAGAACATGTCATGAATCACACGTAGATTTCTCTTAGGAACTTTCTTAAGAACAAATTTAAGAAATAATTTAGAAAGATATTGGTGAATGATAATGGCCCAATGTCACCAAAAATCTAAGGAATGTTTCTTACCAGACAAAGAGTCTGAATAGAGTCCTATTATAGGAGCCATGCTTATCATGTACACAGGAACCGGGTATAATTACGTATGTTTATGGTTTGTGTTACCTATACGTCATTATAGGACGTCACGGGGGGTGGTCAGACAATCAGTAGCCTATTTAAACACCTGTCCACCTGCATGGTGGAAGAGAGGGGGTGAGTTTGGGTTTCGCATTTTTTGTTGACCGCAGTTTCCCCGTAGTTTAAGCAATATTTATCATGAAACTGGATTTTGTTTCGAATTGTTTTATTTTCAATTCAAACGGACAATAAAGACTCGAATGCATATCACTGAGTGGAACGGACTTATTCAAGTGCGTCATACCAATGATTGTGCCCTGACAGCCTCTCGCCGGCTTATGGAGGTCACAATGAGCTACATTTAGTCATCAAAAAATTCTAAGACGGACAAACACTGGATCAGGGAAGGACTCTGTTGGACTCAGCGCTCACACTGATTGAACGATTGGAAAGCGCCTAATGGAACGGGAGGATTAATCAGACTGACTGTCAAATGAAACTGCTGGCGAACACAGTCTATTGGAACTCCTTTGGATGTTCGTTTATTAACGATCGCTAACAGCATGCATACACTTTATCACATGTCATGAACTCCATACAACTGGCAACTTCCTACTTCTAGCCACTAGGCTGTGAAGGATTTAATTTATTTTTGTCTATTCCAATATGTAATGATGGTATTCAATGACACAAGTCTGTGTTCTAGAAAGAGTGATCTGGAGTCGCAGAGGTCCGATAATATCAGCTTTAATGCAGCAGTTGGAAATCAACAAGTACAGAGCTCTGGGGTTGTCTACGTTTTCCTACCCACAACAGAGTTTGGGTTGGTTCAAGAAGTCCAACTGGCTATCTGTCCCTGCCCCAGCATATATTATACAGTGCAGTAAAACAAAAACACAAGAAGAGGGTTGAGCTTGTTCTCCTGTGCAGCAGGGAGTTGTTCTTGCCTACGCGTCCCACCTGCTCGGGTGCCGTCTCCACCCGGTTTCAAGGTTGTTTCTGAAAATGAAGAGATAGAGACACAAAATACAGCCTTTTTCCCACACTCTGTGGTCGAAACTCGTCTGGATTGTTCCTCTTTCTCCGCCCGCACCTATGACTCCGCCCGCCCTGTGTGAGACACAATGTTTAAGCCTGAGCACACTTCTAAGTTCATAAGACAGAACTTTAATAAGCACAATGCATAACTTTAATAAGCACAATATATTCTTTACTCCCTCTTTTGATCTCTGAAAACACCAGAGATCAATCAACATAGCCCGGACCAACCACCGTCTCCTCGTCCTGGTCAGCCAGCCCCAGCAACGGCATTTGGAACCCCGTCTTTGGGTTCTCCACAGCCGAGACAATGATCCGGTGGCACAGGGACCTGATACACGGGATACAGCAACAATCATGTTGATATTGATATAGCACACTCTTAAGTAAAATAGCGGAAACCTTCTTAGTCCAGTACAATTCTAGTGTGGTCAAGCAGTATCACTCTTGACCTAGTCGTAACCCTCTCTTCCGGACTCTCACATTCGTAGCAATAGCAAACGGTTCACTGGCCCTCCTGTCCCTTCTCCACCAACTCCTGCAACGTACGACTGGATTCTGGAGCAGCACAACACATGCTCCAGTGGTACCACGTACTTCCTTTCCCCAGCACCCTTAGGGCGTGCAAGGTTCTCTCGATGACCTTGAATGGTCCTGTCCATAAATGTACAACAGGCTTCCCCGAACATCTGATGATGTATTGGGGCAGGTGGGGCAGGGTCTCCAATGGGAAGGGGTAGATCATCCAGTGAAAAAGGGGGGGACAGGGTCTCCAGGGGGAATGGGGCCTTAGAACAGGGGTTGTATATCCAAAGGTAGTCAGACCCGCCGGTCTGACTCGTCCTGAAGCAGAAAAGAGTTACAGTCCCAGCATCCAGTGTGCGAATTACGGGGGGGTTTGGGGGGTCTGACCCCCCCAATTAAGGCTCGGACCCCCTAAAAGAGGTAAAAACCAAAGGTCAGGGGGGTCGATACATTTATATATAGTTCTTACCTGTAATCGTAAATATTACAATATGTTTACCATATTCATTCAGTAACAGGTTGGCGATACACAGAAATGTTGACTTTATGGCAGGGAATATCACACACAGTATTACACTGACTGCCATCTAGTCAAAATTCACTCAATAAACACAGCGCGAGTGACAAGTGCCCAATACAACTCAAGAAACAGCGCCAGTGACCAGACAGTGTGCTGGTTCAATCACCTCAGTGCACCCACCAACTTAAAAGATAGCTATCGCTAGCTCTGTATCAAGCAATATACTGTAGCTTAATTTATCTGTCTCATTGCTTGTCAGAATCTGGAGAGATTTCCAACTACCGTATTTTGTGATGAACAGTCACAGTCACAGAGATATGTTCCTCTGGTAGTTTTGTAAAGATCAACTTTTTTATTTCAGAAAGAAATGTCTACAATAGTATTTGTAGTTTTAGTAGTGCGTGTGTGTGTGCCATTGCTGTTTACTTGGTTGTGGCGGCGGCAGGGGTGAACATTGTTCCGGAGGCGGGGCGGGGGGGGGGGGCACTGAGTTGACCCCCCCGATTGTCATTGTATAATTCGCACACTGCCAGCATCACCTTATCTCCCATGATCAAGCAGTAACTGAGTCAAATGAGATGCGAACAGTCAAACACCAATGATTAAACACAGATATTGAAATCAAGAACCCATTTGAGGATTTAAAGTGGATATTTTTAAAGTTCAAATAAATCCCTCCTTTCACACCCTTTTAGGGTGTGACAACAAACACAAATTTAAAAATATCCCATTACTGATTACACAATGTTGACATACAAATCAACAATAATGATGAGACTATGCAGCGTTATGGCCAAGTGGTGTGGACACACTGGACACAGTGGGAAAACCCTAATGATGTTATAGGGGAAAACCCACCGTCACTCCACAGAGTGGACATTCGACATCCATGTATCCACGGCAGACCTGGACATACTCACAGGCCTCCTTCACCACATACATACAACTTTAGCCAAGCTTTTTAGAATTGTAATATAGAAAAAATAAAAGAAATTATCAAAAGAAATGTAATTCAAAATGTAACCGTCAAACCAATCTCCTGGTTTAACTCCTCCACTCTTTGGTTTACAGCTTCACCTGGAACAGAATTTAGCAGAAGATGTCTCTTTTCTAGTTAGCATTTTTTTATTAAATTGGTTAACCATTTGATTCGCCTATTCATCAGGCTATGTGAAAGGTTTAAGTTGTGGTATTGCATATGATCTCCAATAAATCAATTCAAATGGTGTTATGCATCTGGTATAGGACTGGCAAAGACTTCAATTCACATAGTAAACATACTGTATCTATAATTACCAGGCAGTATTTTCCCCTTCACATTTCTTTAGTTCACTAAAGTTAATGCCTATCATGTTTGCACAAATAGGGTATGCTAAAAAAGTTTTTTCTAAAAGTTTTCTTGAATAATTTTTAAATCCATATGCTATAAACACTCTTTCGTTATCTCCATCCCTCCTGTTTGAGACATGATTCATCCCATTCATGCAAACTGACGTTGTATCCTTGGGCAAGGCACTTCACCCTACTTGCCTCGGGGGAATGTCCCTGTACTTACTGTAAGTCGCTCTGGATAAGAGTGTCTGCTAAATGACTAAATGTAACATAAAGTCCTCTTGTGACTATTTTACCAAATCACATCTATTTTTATCAAAGATATGATAAAAACAATTTTCATTACATTACAGAATCCATATGCTTCTTAAATGAAATATAGACCAAATAATGTTCTTAATGTAGCTATTAACCAAACATTTTTCCCCTCTTCATGCACTAATACCATTTATTAATACAACATTATCACAGCCTAACTGTTTATCCCCCCCTCCTTGAGTCACCACCTTACCGCGGTGGAGGGGTTTGCGTGTCCTAATGATCCTGAAAGCTATGTTGTCGGGGGCTTTATGCCCCTGGTAGGGTCACCCAAGGCAAACAGGTTCCAGGCGAAGGATCAGACAAAGCGTGGCTCAAAAAACTACCATGAAGAAAACAAACAATGGTTCTCAGTTGCCCCTGCCCGGAAGCGGGTCACCGGGCCCCCCCCCTGGAGCCAGGCCCGGGGGTGGGGCTTGATGGCGAGCGCCTGGTGGCGGGCCTTTTCCCATGGGGCAGCCCGACCGGGCAGCCCGACCGGGTTGGCTCACCATCCGCAGGAGGGGTCATGGGGGTCGGGTGCAGTGCGAGACGGGCGGCGGCCGAAGGCGGGGGCCTTGGCGGTCCGATCCTCGGCTGCAGAAGCTAGCTCTAGGGACGTGGAACGTCACCTCGCTGGCGGGAAAGGAGCCGGAGCTGGTGCGCAAGGTAGAGAATTTCCGGCTAGATATAGTTGGCCTCGCCTCGACGCACAGCATCGGCTCCGGAACCAGTCTCCTTGAGAGGGGCTGGACTCTCTTCCACTCTGGAGTTGCCCTCGGTGAGAGGCGTTGAGCTGGGGTGGGAATACTTGTTTCCCCTCGGTTCGGCGCCTGTACGTTGGGGTTCACCCCGGTGGACGAGAGGGTAGCCTCCCTCCGCCTTCGGGTGGGGGGACGGGTCCTCACTGTTGTTTGTGCTTATGCACCAAATGGCAGTGCAGAGTACCCACCCTTCTTGGAGTCTCTGGGAGGGGTGCTGGAAAGCGCTCCTCCCAGAGATTCCCTCGTCCTCCTGGGGGACTTCAATGCTCATGTGGGCAATGACAGTGAGACCTGGAGGGGCGTGATTGGGAGGAACGGCCCTCCCAATCCGAACCCGAGCGGTGTTTTGTTGTTGGACTTCTGTGCTAGACACGGATTGTTCATAACGAACACCATGTTCAAGCATAAGGGTGTCCATATGTGCACTTGGCACCAGGACACCCGAGGTCTCAGTTCGATGATAGACTTTGTAGTCGTGTCGTCGGATCTGAGGCCGAATGTCTTGGACACTCGGGTGAGGAGAGGGGCGGAGCTGTCAACTGATCACCACCTGGTGGTGAGTTGGCTACGATGGTGGGGGAAGACGCCGGTCAGGCCTGGCAGGCCCAAACGTAATGTGAGGGTCTGCTGGGAACGGCTGGCAGAATCCCCTGTCAGAAGGAGCTTCAACTCCCACCTCCGGGAGAGCTTCGATCATGTCTCGGGTGGGGCCGGGGACATTGAGTCCGAATGGGCCATGTTCCGGGCCTCCATTGTTGAGGCGGCTGACCGGAGCTGCGGACGCAAGGCGGTTGGTGCATGTCGCGGCGGCAACCCTCGGACCCGGTGGTGGACGCCGGAGGTGAGGGAAGCCGTCAAGCTGAAGAAGGAGGCCTATCGGACTTTGTTGGCTGGTAGGACTCCAGAGGCAGCTGATGTGTACCAGCAGGCCAAGCGGAATGCGGCTTTGGCGGTCACGGAGGCAAAAACCCGGGAGTGGGAGGAGTTCGGCGAGGCCATGGAGAATGACTTCCGAACGGCTTCGAAAAGGTTCTGGACCACCATCCGGCAACTCAGGAGGGGGAAGCAGTGCACTGTCAACGCTGTATATGGTGGGGATGGTGCGCTGCTGACCTCGATGGGGGACGTCCTGGATCGGTGGAAGGAATACTTTGAAGACCTCCTTAATCCCACCAACACGCGTTCCGACGTGGAGGCAGAGTCTGGGGACATTGGGGGGGGCCCTTCTATCTCTGGGGCTGAGGTCGCCGAGGTGGTTGAAAAGCTCCGCGGTGGCAAGGCCCCTGGGGTGGATGAGGTCCGCCCGGAGTTCCTTAAGGCTCTGGATGTTGTAGGGCTGTCTTGGTTGACACGACTCTGCAACATCGCGTGGACATCGGGGACAGTGCCTCTGGACTGGCAGACCGGGGTGGTGGTTCCCCTCTTTAAAAAGGGGGACCGGAGGGTGTGCTCCAACTTTAGGGGGATCACACTCCTCAGCCTCCCTGGGAAAGTCTATTCAGGGGTGCTGGAGAGGAGGGTCCGTCGGATTGTCGAACCTCGGATTCAGTAGGAGCAATGTGGTTTTCGTCCTGGCCGTGGAACTGTGGACCAGCTCTATACCCTCGGCAGGGTTCTGGAGGGTGCATGGGAGTTCGCCCAACCAGTCTACACATGTTTTGTGGATTTGGAAAAGGCGTTCGACCGTGTCCCTCTGGGGCTCATGTGGGGGGTGCTCCGGGAGTACGGGGTACCGGACTCCCTGATCGGGGCTGTTTGGTCCCTGTACGACTGGTGCCAGAGCTTGGTCCGCATTGCCGGTAGTAAGTCGAACTTGTTCCCGGTGAGGGTTGGACTCAGCCAGGGCTGCCCTTTGTCACCGATTCTGTTCATAACTTATATGGACAGAATTTCTAGGCGCAGCCAGGGCGTTGAGGGGGTCCGGTTTGGTGACCTCAGGATCGGGTCGCTGCTTTTTGCGGATGATGTGGTCCTGTTGGCTTCATCGGGCCGTGACCTCCAGCTCTCACTGGAGCGGTTCGCAACCGAATGCGAAGCGGCTGGGATGGGAATCAGCACCTCCAAATCTGAGGCCATGGTTATCGACCGGAAAAAGGTGGAGTGCAATCTCCGGGTCGGGGAGGAGATCTTGTCCCAAGCGGAGGAGTTCAAGTATCTCAGGGTCTTGTTCACGAGTGAGGGAAGGATGGAGCGTGAGATCGACAGGCGGATCGGTGCGGCGTCCACAGTGATGCGGGCTCTGCATCGGTCCGTCGTGGTGAAGAAGGAGCTGAGTCAAAAGGTGAAGCTCTCTATTTACCAGTCGATCTACGTTCCTACCCTCACCTATGGTCACGAACTGTGGGTAGTGACCGAAAGAACGAGATTGCGAATACAAGCGGACGAAATGAGTTTTCTCCGCAGGGTGTGATAAAACTGTCAAATAAAACTTAAAACCAAATTACAATTAAACTCCAAATAAAAATACATTTAGTTTTTTCTCTTGCTCATTTTTAACCAAATTACATCTAATACCTCTGGGATCACCTTTGTAAGATCTCAAGTAACGGTACTCTTTTAGCCCCCACCTTTCTCCATCTCTCCTCTGGATTTCTGTAACTTCTTGGTCAAAGAAAAAAACCACACCACGGCCTTAGAAAAGCATTTTATTTCCCAGTGTCCTCTCTTGCCACACTCTTCCCAGTGTCCTCTCTTGTCCTCACTTGCCACACAGATTCCATGGCTGGGCATTTGGTTGCATTTTTGTGCCTTTCTTTACCAACGGCACTTGTAGTCCCCTGCGTTGTTCTGCTGCGGCCTTTCGCTCCCCTCGGCCTGCGGTCTTCTTCCTTTCTTTGCCTGTCCTCTTCGTTCCACTGCTTGCACGCTGAGGGATGTTTGTTGCTCTTGTTGTGTTATCTGTTCTGCTACTTCTTTGGTTTGCCTCGCCATTAGCACTGCTTCTTCCAGCGTGAGGTCTGCCCTCAACTGTAGCCTTCTGGACAATTCTTTATCCCGTATTCCAACAACAAGTCTATCTCTAATGTGTTAATTTTTCTTTTCGCCAAAATCACAATTTTCACTCAATTCGTGCAGTGCTCGAATGAACATTTCCGACGTTTCGCCTGGCTTTTGATGTCTCTGATGAAAGCATGCTCTCACGTGAATTATGTTTCTTTTTGGTATGAAATATTCATTAAACTTCTCTAGCACTATCTCATAATCATCATCCTCTTCTTCCTCCGCGAAGGCGAATGTCTTGAATATATTTTCGGCCTCATTGCCCATAGCATAAATGAGTGTGCTAACCTGAACGTCACCTTCTTCATAGCTTAGCTTTGTCGCCGACCTGAATCGTGTGAACCTCTGTCTCCACGCAGGCCACTCTCCCAGCTTCTCAAAGTTGAAGTTTTGTGGTGGTTTAAACTTCGCCATCGCGTTGAGTCTTCCTCAGAATACTTCTGACACCATGTCAAATGAAACTGCTGGCGAAAACAGTCTATTTCAACTCCTTTGGATGTTCGTTTATCAACGATCGCTAACAGCATGCATACACTTTATCACATGTCATGAACTCCATACCAACTGGCAACTTCCTACTTCTAGCCACTAGGCTGCCTCGCAGCTCACTCATTGATTGGCTACTGAAGTGGCGCATGCATATTAGGTATCCTATGCGATACCTTGACACTGACAAATAACGCACTACCAGCGCGGTATGTAACTTTGTTTGATCCTGGCTGCCTACTGTTGTGTGGAAACAGCTTAGGAATTGTTACTGCCACTGGTCCATTGGGGACAAATTGGTTGTTGGTACGTGCGCGCTACATTCATCAGAAGCTCGGATCATTATTTATTGGCTTGGCGCTGTGGTCCGCTTGGGCAGTGGATTCATGTGTTGCTGGATCGTAGGAAGTGGACGTCCTTCATGACAGCGTGGTCGAAGCGGAATCAAACGTTGTTTCTTGGCTAGATGCTTGGACGCAATCATCGTACAAATATCATTCAGGGAAATGCCAATGATGAGTGAATCAAAGGCTGGTTCGGACGTCATTGACTCTGGAATGGAAGGAAAAAAGAGACAACTCATTTACAAGGCTTTGGAAGGACTACTACATAAACTTCAGAAGGACCGGCAAGCAAACGTTAACAAAATCAAAGCTCTCATCCACTCTACAAAGGATTTGATGCAAACGGATGATAACTCTTCAATTGTACGATCACAACTGGAAAAGATAATACTATTGTTAGGGTTCCTCCGGTAGGAGGGAACCTATTGTTTTTGTTAGTATTCCTATTATTATTATTATTTCCTCTTCTCCATGAAATGTTTCAATAGCTCAAAAAGTCCTCAACCCAATTTTTTCAAATTTGGACCAGTGATACAACAGGTCACTCACTACTCCCAGACGGCTAGTGGTCCACGTACGCTCATAGGTGGCGCTATAAGCCACGCCCAAATTCTACGTGATTTCCCCAGCGCCCCATTTCTCCAAAATGCCTGAAAATTGGTGTACATCCCTTATTTCTCATGGGGAACAAAAAAGCCTCAAGGACCCATAAGGTCCGCCATGATGGATTTTCCTGTACAGTGACATTTTGCAAAAGCCTTCAAAACTGGTCTCCTCTTAAACCAAAGGTCCAATTGACTTGAAATGTTATACAGATGTGTAGAACTGATGTTATCAAAACGTTATGAATCAACGGAAATGAATCAAATACAAAATGGCTGAAAGATGTGTATTTATGTAAATGTCCACATTGCCTCAATTTATTTGTGTCAATAAATCAAATATAATTTTGACGTATGGTTTTTCAAACCTAATAGGGTTCAAGCTGACATCACTCTGAAGTACCATAAACAATTTCACCTTGGTATGTCAAAATATGATTGAATTAAAGCTGTTTCAACTTTTACTGAATATAACAACGCTTACCACAGGAGAAACAACTTGGGGAGTCAGGTGGCTGAGCGGTTAGGGAGTCGGGCTAGTAATCTGAAGGTTACCGGTTCGATTCCTGGCTGTGCAAAATAACGTTGTGTCCTTGGGCAAGGCACTTCACCCTACTTGCCTCGGGGGGAATGTCCCTGTACTTACTGTAAGTCGCTCTGGATAAGAGCGTCTACTAAATGTAAACTTACTTTTTTATACAGTAACTAAACATGACAATATTCAACACTTAGAATAGCTCAATGGCCTGGGATGGTGACCTGCAAAGTATAAGGTCGTAGGCTAGAATGCAGCCACTATCTTTTGGCCTGTCATGATTTTGATTATCTGTTTAGTTAAACAGGATGACATCATTCTGAAATACCATGCGCAATTTCATGCAATTTCACCTTGAAATGTCAACCGTTTCTTAACCTTTGTCCCAAAGCTGACCAAAGCTAATAGTCTGCCTTTTCTATTCATACACTCTCAACAGTTGGTGTGTAGCAGAGAGGATAGAGAGACTGGCTTGGAACCTAATGCTCATGAGTTCAAATCCCCATTCAGCCTGTTGTTCTTGGCCAAACATGAAGTAGTTTTGCTCTCTTGTTGTCCAACTCTCGATCTTTATAATATTTTGCCATTTTGCGGAGGAACCCGCATCGCTGCTTGCAGCTATATTTTGAAGATGTAACCCTACAACAAACAGCAGTAATTCCCTTACTTCCTGAAGAAGAAAAGGAAAAAAAGGGAATGGTTTGCACGCATCAAAGAATGCACCGCTGGATTTATTCACGGGACGGGATAAAGGAGCTGCTACGGAACAGGCAAGAACAGCTTACGCTTAAAGTTGAAATTGCAGCAGACAGGGCTAAGGTGAATGTGCTCAGAGGGTCTTCTAACCCAAGTGTCGTATCTAATGGCATGGAATCGTATTTTGAGAGAGGAAGACATGAAACACAAGCTCTCAATGCTGAAGCTGATTTATTCTTGCCTCTAAGCATTCAATGGGGTGGAGAAGGCCAGCCGGCAGGTGGCAACGCTGACCCTCACTTGATGGGAGCAGGATCTGAGGATGGGCATGGAGAGCGTAGACCTAGGTCCACATTGCTTAGCCATGCTGGGCCACAGGGTGCTTCACGGCGCCGAGGCGCGTAGCAGCGTTCTTTGAATGTGGCCTTGCACAGTGCAGGGGCAGCGACAAGAAGCAGCGAACAAGATCCCGTGTTTTCAATAATGGGATAACAAAATGAAATAACGGCTTTGTTAGCTCAGCAACAGTGTCTCTCATCTTTGCCTAAGAGAGAGATTGAGGTCTTTGATGGTGATCCTCTACAATATCAAACTTTTATAAGAGCTTTTGAACAAAGCATTGAAAGCAAAACTAACAATGCAAGAGACCGCTTACACTTCCTTGAACAGTAAACCAGGGGACAGCCAAGAGAGCTTGTTAGAAGCTGTCAGCATATGGCCTCTGATAAAGGACATGCCAAGGCCAAAGCTTTGTTACAAGAGCTTTTTGGAAACAAACAGAAGATGGCGACAGCCTACATGAACAAAGTTCTTTCATTGACATCAATAAAATCTGATGATACAAAGGCTCTGCAAGTATACAGTCTCTTTCTCAGAGGATGCTGCAACGCTATGGAAGAAATTCAGTACATGTCTGAGTTGGATATGCCCGCCAATATGTTAGCTGTTATAAAGAAACTGCCCTACAAACTAAGGGACAGATGGAGAACAGTAGCCTGTGAGCTGCAGGAAAGGCACAACCGCAGAGCTACATTTGCAGACATCGTCCACTTTATCGGAAGACAAGTGAGGATTGAATCCAATCCAGTGTTCGGGGACATAAAAGATACTCATGCGTTTACGGCAACAAGGACGTGACACAATTTAAGTCACCGCCGCATTATAAGGTGCAGAGGAGTAGCTTCGCAACTACCATGTTGGCTGTGGAGAAGAAAGAGGACACAGTAACTATAAGGATAGAGAGTGGTTCGTACACTGAGAATAAATGTTTGTTCTGTGATGGTGGACATGCATTGGAGTTGTGCCCTCTATTGCAGAAGAAGGCACATAGCGAGAAGATTGGCTTCTTAAAGGAAGGTGGTGTGTGTTTCGGCCGCCTGTGCATTGGGCACAGGCGGCCCAATGCACAGATCTTTTGCTTCAAAGACATTACATCTCAGATGTAAAGTATGCAGTCAAAAGCATCCCAGCATTCTTCATATCTTCCAAAGGGGGAACGAAAGATATGCAGAACGACCAAAACACCAAGCTGAGGCAGCAAAGAGCAGTGCCACAATCGTTGTTCAAACCAGTGGTCTTACTGGGGCCGGTGACCATAACTGCAAACTTTCCATAGTACCTGTGCAAGTCAAATCCAAAAAAGGACAAGACAGTGCATATTTATGCTTTCCTAGACCATGGGAGCACAGCATCGTTCTGTTCAGTGGGACTAATGAATAAGCTAAATCTCTCTGGAAGAAGATCAAGCATTTTCTTGCAGACTATGGGCCAGGAGAAGATCGTGGAAACCCACATAGTTCCTGATCTACTAGTACCTGGATTAGGCAGTGACTGTTACTGTGAGCTACCCAACACGTACACACAGAAGACTATGCCAGTGAACAGAGGTAATATTCCTCGGCAGGAAGATACTTACAGATGGCCTCATCTGAGACATGTTCTTATACCTGTAATTGATTCAGAGATTGAGCTGTTAATCGTCTCAAATGTGCCTAAGGCATTGGAACCTTTGGAAGTCATCCAAAGTGTAGATGACGGACCCTACGCTGTCAAAACAATTCTAGGATGGACTGTGAATGGACCTTTAGGTAGTGTTGTTTTTGGCGGCCCGTTTTAATTTTAGTTTTAGTCTAGTCTTTGTGTCAAGCTGTCATTTTAGTTTTTATTAGTTTTAGTCACGTTCATACTCTTTTTAGTCTAGTCAAGTTTCAGTCAACTAAAAGTCTCAGCATTTTAGTCTTATTTTAGTCTACGAAAACTGATGACATTTAGTCTAGTTTAAGTCAATTTTTAAATTTATTTTAGTGTCTTTTTAATCAAAACAGAAGTAGTCTGCAGTAGTCTCGGGAGGCATGTTAATACCAAAACCATTTGTTTAAATGCAGACGTCATCTTCAAAATGAGCGATATTGATAGACATCAAAAGCCATGAGGAAATTCAGAAGCAGCGAAAATGTGTTATTGAAAGTGATGATGACTAGACTAGAAACTATAGTTTGAATCACTTGTGTTACTGTAAATTAATGCCATTTTAGCTGAGCCGTGTTGTCCGTTTTCTATTGATCATTGTAACTTGAAGTTAGCAAGTAATTGGTTGCTGAAACACATTGTGTCGTGAGAAAATTTGAGAGCTGAACAAAACAACATGTTTTCTATTAACAATTACCATTTCTTTTCATTTACAAAATGAAAGGAGCGAAAAATGCCATATAATAAACAACTTACTAACCTCGACCGTTCGGCCACACTGAAATGTATTGAAACTTTGTTGCAGTGTTTCAGGTCGTTTTCACACCTGTAGTTCGTTTGCTTTGTTCCGATTCAGGGATTCATATGATAAAATGTTGCAGTTGCCCCTTTGTTCGGTTTGTGTTTACACTGCAACATTTAACAGCGGACTAAATCTTGTAAACAAACTCCACGCGCTAGCAAACTGTTCTCATTGGTCTGATTTTGATGTAGCTATAAATAAGCTCTTTTGCTTTTTTTTTTAAGGTGTGGGGGAGTGGGGGTGAGTGAACCCGGTCGGGATATAGAAAGGGGTGCGTGGCCTAAAAAGTTTGGGAACCGCTGGTCTAAAATAAGGTAGGCCTATTCAAAGTAATGTTGTTTATGCCAAATTCAGTTCAGTGTGATTGCTATGTGAATGACAAAACTAGCTACAGTATTTGGCCAACAAAGGATGCTTAGTACACATGCGGTCAGTCAGGTAGGAACTAACCCACTTTACACTCTCTCCTACAAACAAATACACACACACAATACACACACTAGTCACACATATTAACCCACTTTACACTCTCTCACAAACACACATGCGAGTCACGATCAAGAGGAACAGCAGGGATTATCAAGAGAGGACTGCCAGTTTATGGACCTTGTTACAAAGTCAGCTAAACTAGTCGATGGCCAATATGAAATTGGCTTACCTTTGAGGAACAAGGAAATAAACATGCCTAACAATCGTAGGAAGGCGGAACAGCGTGCTTTAAACCTAAGGAGGAGGTTTAACAAAGATGCCTAATTTCCCATGGATTACTCTGTCTTTATGGATGATATGGTATCAAAGGGTTATGCACAGAAAATTCCAGCTAAAGACATGGAACGCAGTGATGGTAGAATGTGATATCTACCCAATCATGGAGTTTGTCACCCTAAGAAAACGACGCTTCGGGTGGTATTTGACTGTGCAGCAACATTCCAGGGGACATCTTTGAACAATCAACTTCTGCAGGACCCGGATCTCACTATCCCATTGTTTGGAGTCATGACTAGATTCAGGAAAGAGCCGTTGCAAGAAGAAGAAGAAGAATGGGATTTATTCACCATGAAAGTTTGCACAGACAAGGAATTTGCTTTGGCAGGAAGGTGCATACAATAAACATATAGGGACCAAAAATTTTAATATGTGGACTATCTATACTAAGGGTACATAAACTAGCAGTACTAAGTGGGATTAGAATATAATTAAATATACAATAAAATAAAATATAAGTTGCCGTAAATTACAATATAAAAATACAAATATTACAAAAAATACAAATGTACAAGATACAATTTTGTAATGCAGTGCAAAAAGCAGTGTGTTTTAAGCAGGAAGTCATTAGAGTCAGTGTGGTCCCTTGGCCTTGTTGAAGAGGCCAACAGCGGAAGGGAAGAAACTGTTTTTGTGGCGTGAGGTATTGGTCCTGATGGACCGCAGCCTTCTGCCGGAGGGGAGTGACTGAAACAGGGAGTGTCCAGGGTGGGAGGAGTCGGCCACAATCTTCCTCGCTCGCCTCAGGGTCCTCGAGGTGTGCAGGTCCTCAAGGTTAGGCAGATTGCAGCCAATCACCTTCTCAGCAGTGCGGATGATACGCTGCAGTCTACTCTTGTCCTTGGCAGTGCCAGTACCAGACGGTGATGGAGGAGGTGAGGATGGACTCAATGATGGCTGAGTAGAAGTGCACCATCATTGTCTTTGGCAGGTTGAACTTCTTCAGCTGCCGAAGGAAGTACATCCTCTGTTGTGCTTTCTTGATGAGGGACCTGATGTTCAGTTCCCACTTGAGGTCCTGGGAGAGGATAGTGCCCAGGAAGCGGAAGGACTCCACAGTGTTGACTGGGGAGTCACACAGGGTGAAGACTTACGGTGCATGTCCACTACAGCGTTTTTTAACGCGCTGCACCGCTCGCCTTCCCACAGTACACCACGCTCGGGGGCGTGTTAGACAAGTTGTAGTTCTCTAAGGTCACTGTTGTAGTTTGTGTATATGGCCAAGTGTGCAGACTTGGGTTTATGTATGCCTACTCACAATATCGATCAAAATACTGCTTTAACACACATGATGCAATTAATCAGATACGATGACTAGATGTAGCATGATCTATACAGCCCTTCGTACATTTTTTCCAGTAACATTCGCTAGATTTTGATAGATGACCACACCCGTATCAACCCTTACCAAATTAGTCTAAATTGCCTCCCGCTCGTGATATTTTAGGGAATAGGTATAAATAGGTTCTTCCGTCGTTATTATATCACCACCAGCATCATGAATAACGGTCGCACTCAGAGGATCGCACTCATCACCCTGCTCTACTACCGCCGGAGAAGACAATGTCGATTCTGGGTTCATCCCATTCGCTGCTCTCGCAAATACAACGGGGCATATTACCGGTTGGTTCAGGAGCTGCGGCTTGATGACGACTTGTTCCAGCGGTACTTCAGGCTGAACCGGGCCGAGTTTGATGATCTGCTGACCAGAGTGGGACCCCGGATAGCGAGGCGAAACACCACGCTATTTGTATATGGTAAGCAGTATTAGCTTTTATAGTGAATAGTTGTATGTCTTCTCAAACTAAAATTGTGTAGATATTATATATATCTCATACCTAGGCCTACTTGTTTTTATGTAGTGATCAAATAAGGCTCATTATTGTTCATTTTGCTAGGCCAGATTTTATCCAATTGTCTTCATTGTTCATAGATTAATGCACAGCAAATGCATACATTTTTTTGAAGTGTATGATATGTGTTTCTTTGTAGATACCTTGCCACAGGGGACTCCTTCATAGCTATTAGCTATAGCTATTGTGTGGGCTCCTGCACTGTGGCACGCATTGTCGGGGATGTGTCTCGGGCCATTTGGAACTGCCTGGTGGAGAAGTTCATGCCTGTGCCAACCAAGCAGGACTGGAGGGACATTGCTGAAGGCTTCCTTCAGAGGTGGAACTTCCCAAACTGCCTGGGTTCCATCGATGGCAAGCACATTGTCATCCAGGCCCCTCCAAACTCAGGGTCACTGTACCACAACTACAAGGGAACATTCTCCATCGTTCTCCTTGCTGTTGTGGACGCCGACAGCATGTTCCGGGTCATTGATGTCGGTGGCTATGGACGGAACAGTGATGGTGGGACCCTGGGGAACTCCGCATTTGGTTTGGCCCTGAAGGATGGAACCCTGGACCTCCCAGAGAACTGCATCATCCCTGGAGCAGAGCCACTTGGACCACTGCCACACGTCTTCGTGGGTGATGAGGCCTTTCCTCTGTGGAGCAACCTCATGCGCCCCTTCCCTGGGACAAACCTCTACAGGGAGAAGAGGATGTTCAATTACCGCCTCAGCCGTGCCAGGTTGACAGTTGAGTGTGCCTTTGGCATACTCTCCAGCCAGTGGAGAATGTATCGGCGCGTCATTGGTATCAACCCAGCAAAGGCGGAGGCGTGTGTGAAGGCCACCTGCATCCTCCACAACTTCATCCAGAGGTCCAAGAGAGGTGCCAGGGGATGTCCAGAAGCCAGTCCTGGTCAGGAGGGGTCTGCTGCTCTTCAGGAGGTTACACGAGTGGGCAGCAACAATGCTGCGCATGCAGCCATTCATGTGAGAGATGCATTGACTGCATACTTCAATGCTGAGGGTGCAGTGCCCTGGCAGGAAAATGTCATATAGCCTGTGGCATTGAAAACCAAAGGCTCTTTTAAGAGCCACACATACTAATCACAAAAAAAGCGAACAGTTCCTAAATGTTCTTTTCATAAAATCAGTGTGTGGTCGTGTAGTTTGTTATATTTTCTAATTTGCACTTTTAAAACACTTTTAAAGAAAGTTACAAAAGCAGTAGCAAACATGTGACCCTAAATAGTTAAATACTGAAAAACAATACTAAACACCCTCCATTTACATTTATGCATTTAGCAGACGCTTTTATCCAAAGCGACATCCTCCAGATTGTGAAAGTGATAAGTCCAAACATTACAGATCCTTTCTGTATGTTTAAACTAAAATTATACCAACGATTCATAGTACCAATTACATAAAATGGACACAAGGTTCTGTAAGTGACACATTTTTATTTAGTAGGCCTGTCACTCTGTGGCCCGCAACTCGGCCTCTGCCTCATAAAACAAGCGGTGTATATTAAACTTTAGCTCTGACCGCTTGGCTGGTGGCATTCTTTTCAGAGAAGGCAGGAGGCTTTAAAAATAAGTATATAGTATATGTAATAATTGCAATATTTTGTGGGAGTCAGATGGCGTGTCCAAATGACGTTGGCCAAATGACGTTGTGTCCTTGGGCAAGGCACTTCACCCTACTTGCTTCGGGGGGAATGTCCCTGTACTTACTGTAAGTCACTCTGGATAAGAGCGTCTGCTAAATGTAAATGTAAAAAAAAAAGCGAATCTTCGTCTTCTGGTGGTGGTGGTGGCGGTGGTGGTTGAGGTGCAGGTGCTTTAAGAGCATCAAGCATCCTCTCCTCAAAGGTAGTGAGCCTCTCCTTCCGCACCCTCTTCTTAGCCTGACTTGGAGTGCCAGAGGATGCTTGAGGCTGGCTTCTTGCGACAAGGGCTCTAGACTGATCACTAGCCTGGGTACCTTGCTCATCCTCGCTGGCTGGGGGCTCTGACTGGCTGGCTGTGGGCACTGGCTGGCTGGCTGGGGGCTCTGACTGGCTGGCTGTGGGCACTGGCTGGCTGGCTGGGGGCACTGACTGGCTGGGGGCTCTGTCTTGCTAGGGAAGTTGCTACTGGTCTCCCTGAACTCCAGGAATGGAGCTAGGAAGCTCATGACAGTAGCGTATCTCCATGGTCTACCACTCCCTAGACCTGCTACACTCCTGCTATGCTCTTTCTCCCTATTCTTTTCCTTCTTGAAGCTGTCCCTCAAGGTCTTCCATTTCTTTTTGCAAACCTCAACTAGAAAGAAATATTTATCAGACATAAACGTTGACATGTATACTAACCTTTTAGCATTTCAAAGTTGAATGTCACTCGTGTGCCGGGTGAGCTAGCTACACTTTGCAGCTAGCACAGAAGAAAGTTACATAATGTAACGAGACTGAATTTAAAAGTACAAAAAACACACCAGGGACGCCGACAACATCGGAAACCCGGCTCCAGGCATCATTTTTTTTGTTTACATTTACAATTACATTTAGTCATTTAGCAGACGCTCTTATCCAGAGCGACTTACAGTAAGTACAGGGCCATTCCCCCGAGGCAAGTAGGGTGAAGTGCCTTGCCCAAGGACACAACGTCATTTGGCACGGCCGGGAATCGAACTGGCAACCTTCAGATCAGTAGCCCGATTCCCTAACTGCTCAGCCACCTGACTCCCGTCCCGTTTACGTCTCTATAATCGTACAGAGACGTGTCGAACAACACTGGGTGTGCAGACACACATACAATACGTTTTTTACATATATACGTTTCATTTACATAAACTTGAGAAAATCCAACTTGCAACGCTCCGCTCCGCTCGCCTTCCCACAATGCCCTACGCGAGCGTCAACGCCCGATTTCATTGAAAATGAATTGGAAGCCGACGCTCCGCGCCACTGTAGTGGACATGCACCGTTAGGCCTCCTAAGATTTCTCTGGTGGCCCAATGGGGCCCACAGTCAGGACTTGGAGGAGTACAGGATGAATGTTCATCTGTTTGGGGCTACTTCATCACCCAGTTGTGCAAACTTCGCCCTCAGGAAATGTGCAGAAGATAACAGAGAGGTTTTTGGAGACAAAGTCGTCAACACCATTCTGCACAATTTCTATGTCGATGACTGCCTGGCTTCAGTTGCAGTATCTCTCTATCACGACATGAGAGCCATTTGCTCTAAGGGGGGTTTGTACTCGCGAAGTGGGTGAGTAACAGTCGTCATGTGCTGGCTGCTATACCTGAAGAGCAAAAAGCAAAAGAGATGAAGGACTTGGATTTGGACTATGATCAACTTCCTGTGGAAAGAGTGCTGAGTGTACAGTGGTGTGTCCAATCTGATACATTCAAGTTCAAGATAACATTCCAGGACAGACCTCCTACCAGAAGGGGGATCCTTTACACAGTCAGTTCGATTTATGATCCCTTAGGAATCCTGGCTCCTGTAGTTCTATCTGCTAAGAAGATCCTGCAAGAGATATGTAGAAAGGAGCTTGGTTGGGATGACACTGTACCAGCATCAATTGCTCAAAATTGTAGAGATTGGATGGAGGACCTCTGTCAGCTTGAAGACTTCAGGGTAGCTAGATGTTTGAAACCTGCAGGTTTGGAGATGAAACTTCTGCTCAACTACACCATTTTGCAGATGCAAGTGAAGGGGGCTATGGAACGGTAACTTATCTGTTGTTGCAAAACAGTCGTCAGGTGTACAGTGCCTTTGTCATGGGAAAGTCCAGAGTTGCCCCATTGAAGCCAATTACGATCCCTCGTATGGAGCTTACGGCTGAAGGTCGTATGGACACGATGTGGAGGAAGGAAATGCAACTTCAAGACTGGACGGATAGCACTTCTGTTTTGAAGTACATCAACAATGAGACCTCAAGGTTTAGAACATTTGTGGCAAACAGGGTTTCGGCAACCCTTAAAGTTTCAAGACCATTGCAGTGGAGGTATGTGAACACTTCAATTAATCCTGCAGATATGGCCTCTAGGGGGTTGAAGGTGGAATCCTTCCTGAAGAATCAGACATGGGTGTCTGGGCCTCAGTTTCTCGTCTGACCTAAGGAGGAGTGGCCTGTAAACCCTGATGGTTCACAAAAAATATCACAAGAGGACCCCGAGGTTAAGGAGTGCCACAGTGAATACTTTACAGACTGAAGTTGAGGATGTAGACGCAGTGACCCGAATGATCAACCACTTTTCGTCTTGGATTCACTTGAAAAGGATAGTATGTTGGATCCTTAGGCTCATGAATCTGCTTTTGTATCTCAGTCGAAAGAGGAAGCAAAAAAGTTTTGAACTTGCCCAATCTGGCAGACCGACAAAGGCAATCTCTGGAAAAGGAGATCCAGAGTATCAAAGCTCGAGCTAATGGTGGTTACCTCTCAATAGAGGAACTAAGGAAAGCTGAGTTGGAGATAATCCACTTATGTCAGAAAATAAGATTTCCAGGTGAGATCTCTAGCTTGGAGAAAGGAGAAACCGTAAAAAGAAACAGCCCCATTTACAAGCTGAACCCAGTGCTCAAAGATGGTGTCTGAAGGGTTGGTGGACAGCTCAGTAGGGCAGCCATGCCTGAAGACTCTAAACACTAGGGCTGTCCCCACTCAGTAGATTAGTCGGTTTTCTGGTCGATATGCTCTTGGTCGACTGAGATTTTTTTAGTCGAGCTGCCGTATGGCAGTGTGAGATCTGATTCCCTCTTGTGTCACTATTGCTGAATTAAAGAAATGTTCTACAGAAATTGTAGATTATATTATTATATATTATAGACAAATAAAGCAACTCTAAAAATATATAATTTAAAGAAAAGGTGTTACTGTTTTCCCTTTCGTTAATCTGCACTTTGTTTTGGTTTGTTTTTTTTGCACACGGCACGAGCACAATTGGCTGCTGAACTACAAACTCTGCCATAGCCTACTTTGTCGGTGTTATTAGTCAAAATGGCAAAGAAATCTGTGGTATGGCAGCATTTCATTAAAGTACATTTACATTTCCAAAGTACCGGGTGACTCGAAAAACGTTGAACGCAAACTCTGCCAACAACGGTTTATTTTTCATAGTTCGACATCGAATATGATGTAGCCTACCACCTGAAAAACGTAAGTTGGCCTAGGCCTACTTCGCTAATGCTAACACGCTGGGTTGAAAAATGAATATGCCTATTATAAGAATCACATCCAAATCGAATGACATTATCTTCTCCGGCCAAGACAACAAAATCTTTCACTGTTGCACCGTTCCCCACTCGGCTTCTACGTAAGTTCGCATGCTGCACGTTTTCAGGCAGTGATTAGTGCGCTCTGATGATTTGCATGTTAAACAAAGAATATTTTTAATTTGTAGTACATTGTAAGAGATAATACATAATAACCAATCAGGCATTTTGTATTATATCGGAATTCGGTAACAACAGGACTGGTGACACGAGACTTAGGGTTAGTAATTAGCTTATTTTATAGCGGCTGAATCTGGAATGTCCAGCAGCTACATTGAGTCAGATCGGGAAAATGTTTGTACATTTATGTTTGTCTAGCAGTCACATCTCCCTTCTTACGTATGTATTTATTTCATATTATCTCTGAAAACAGTGAGGCAAAACATCACACAAATGGGTTTGATGAAAAACATTGTGACATTTATAGAAAAAAAACAGTTTCAAATTTCGATTAGTTGATTTTCAGAAGTGTTTAGTCGAGTCTTGGTCGACCAAAGAAAATCTTAGTCGGGGACAACCCTACTAAACACCCTGTCATTCTGTCAAAAGATCTTCACATCATTTACAACTAAATTCTAGGCTCTTCAATCAGTGCACATTACCTAAAAAAAACTGCAGAGGATTGTGCAACTGCTTTTATCAGGTTCCAGTGACTATGACATGCCTGAAGAACATCAAAGATGCAGGTGATGCACAGCCCCCTGGCTCATTCTTGGCCCAACTGCATAGCGACCTTGACAATCCTGCACGATTGGGTGCATTTAACATAGTTGATGAGGAGGAAAGGGAGAGGAGAGGTAGAGGCCAGGTGAAGCACACAAGAGAGGTTCTTTGGTCCCGGTACAGGACACAGGTACATTTGTTTTGATTGGCTGCTAAGTAGTATTAGTCTAATAAAAATAAAATAAAATGACAAAGTTGGTTTGATTGAAATGTTATTTCCACATGGAGTCAATCAATAAAACGTAATAATTTCCTTTGTGCCATGTTTAGGTAATGGCACCTTATCTTGATGGCCTCCAGGACAGCCTTGACAGAAGGTTCCAAAACCTCAATATCATGGAAGCCTTTCACGTCTTGGGGCCCAAAGCAGTCAACAAGGATGATTCCATCAACTTGGAAAACATCAAGACCCTGTCCACCAAATTCCTGCAGCAACCAGACACTCATGCACTACAAGAATGGTCATCTTTTAAGCAGCATGTACTTACTGGAGCATTCAAGGTAAATTAGACACAATTTAAGTTCTTCAGAAACATGACTGAGGAATCCATCTTAATCCCATACTGTCTGTGTTGTAATGTTTCAGGATATGGACCAGCTTGCCATGATGACAAAACTGCCATCCCAGCATGATGAGTGGTGTGAAATCTACCCCTCCCTCAGTAAGCTGGCAGCTATTGCCCTCATGATGCCAATCTCCAGTGTGAACTGTGAGAGAGATTTTTCCACCATGAATAGGGTAAGACATTTCAGTATCATGTGAAATGAAAGATTGTTTGGCTATCAATATCCCTTAGACCACTCTTTTTTTTTAAATTATTTTATAGGTGAAAACAGACTTAAGAAACAGGCTGCAGGGGGAACATCTTGCAGCCTGTATGCTGCTCAGCATCAATGGGCCACCTCTTTCTCAGTTCCCTTACAACCAAGCCTTGGAGCTGTTCTTCCAAAAGAAAAGAAAAATTAAATGCACACAGCCAGGCTGTCAACTTTGCCACTGAGGCAAAGATGGAATTGTTGAATGGTTTCATTCCAATGTTTAGTTTTCGGTTATTATAGAATTTAAGAAAAATTCATTTTGTAAAACTTACGTTTCTTACCGGGGGGTGCTAAAAAAAATCCTAGAGGAAACACTGCACACTATCCCAGACAAAAAAGGGCTTGTACGAATGGTACAGATTAAAACTAAGACCAGCTGTCTGGACAGGCCCATCACCAAAGTTTGCCTCCTGCAGGAGGCAGAAGCCTCCTGAGAAGGTGCAGCTGATTCTCAGACCTTGTCACAATCTCAGAAAGGGATGAGGACCCAGACGCAGGGTACACGGTGATGGTTCTTTTATTTTTTCTCTCAACAAGGCCAAGGCAAAAATCTTAGTCCGACGGAAACAGGTCGGTAATCCACAAGGCAAAAGTATGCAAAGTGGTAGGCAAAAGTCAGAGTCAAAAATACAAGGCCAAGGTCTATACACAATCTTGATATTATTTATCTGTAGGCTCAGTACTAGTGATGTGTCGTTCGTGAACGATTCGTTCATTTTGAACGAATCCTTACAAGGACTCAGGAGTAACGAGTCCTCTCAAAGTGATTCGTTCATTTTCTCGTGGCCGCGCATCGGGACTGTTGCATAGGCTCGTCCAAGTAAACAGAAATGATTAGTTCATTTCCCAACTCGGTCTTCGGGTACGTGTCTTTGGATCATTTTTCACGTGACCTGCATAGGCTCTGTACTGGTAGCTAGAGGAAACAAACGATTCGTTCATTTCCCGACTCGGTCTTTCTACGAGTCTTTGGATCCTTTTTTCACATGACCCGCATTGTATTTTTTAGTAGAGGAAACAGTTTCCTCATTCACTTTCGCGTGGCCGCTGTTTTAGTAAGACGTGAATGATATTGTGATAAGTGGGGTCTATCAGCCCAGCAAAGACAATTAGGCGCTGATTGGCACACCTGGGGGTGATTGGAGGAGCGTGTATATAAGAGAGAGAGCGTGAGGAAGGGGGAAGAAAGGACTGTGTGTGGGCCAGAGAAAGCTACCTTTACGCTACCTCAACGGACAGAGTGGAGTACTGAGTTCGGCGTACTCCAGCACGACGCTACTCGTGCACGTCGCTCTTTCGGACCCTCCTCTCTCGCCGCAAGTTAAGTGGTCTATAGTGCTCACTACTACGCCACGATTGGAGCCAGCAACCCTGGGGACTGGGCGCATTGGGGTTGGGGACATTAGTTTAATACAGGGCTGGACGTAGGGCTCGGGCTTTATAGAGAGACAGCAATAGGCTGCCGGTTGTTTCCTTTAGACCTATTTAATAAAGACATATATTTCCACGAGCCAGTGTGTGCATTGTCCGATTCACCTCTCCCCATCCTGTACTAAAGCGCGGATCGCTACACTGGTGGCAGCGGTGGGATCGTGGGTGTTGGTGAATTGTTACGATGCCTGGCGGAAATTTGTTAGAAGCAGGACAAGCAGCCCTTGCCGGTGGCATGGCGCGCCCGGTGTATATGCCTGAGAATGTCTCCGGAGCAGGTAGAGCGTGGGCTGATTGGTCAGACCAATTTGACTTGGCTAGTGAGGTCAATGGATGGGATAACGCAATGAAGCTTAAAATGATGTCTCTCTTACTTATTGGGAAAGCCAGGGAGGTGTATTGGGGATTAGCTCCGGAGGCTCGTACCAGCTATGTTAACCTTAAAGCAGCAATGGGGATTCATCTGGGGCCTGAGTCACAAGTTGATTGGAACAGGGCCCAGCTGCAGGATAGGAGTAGGAAAGTTGGAGAAACTGCCAGGGACTTTGGTAATGTTATCCGCCGATTGGTTGACACAGCCTACCCTACTGTTGACATTGCTACCTGAGATATGTTGGCCAAAGATCGGTATGTTGCTAAAATCGGTAGTGGGGATGTAAGGGTGCAACTGCGGAGTAGTAAACCAGCCAATCTAGAGGCTGCTATTAATTTGGCAGCTGAATTAGAGCATATAAAAGCTTTGGAGAAGAAAGAAACTGTAGCTGCCATACATATGCTCTCAGAGGGGTCCGAAGGGAGAGGAGTCACCCATCAGGAGATGCAATTAGAATTGCAAAAGTTACAGAACGAGATTTGTGAACTCAGAGTTCATCAGGCTAAACCTGATTTGGGGGCATCTAGTGGGCGTATGCCAGGGAGACCTTTTACGGTCTGGCTTTCCGGCAAGCAATACCACTTCCCAGAGAACAGCAGATGCAAGCTCAAGGGTGTGTTGGGAGTGTGGATGTAATAGACACCTCCGCAGGGATTGTCCGTATGTATCGGGAAACGCCAGCGGGTGGTCATGAAGGGCCAGATGCCCACCCCAGGTGAATCAAGGTCCAGGGTAAAGAGCACTTTTTTGAACGGTGATTCAGGACTGTATTTGGAGGGGAAAATATGTGGCAAGGATTGTAAACTGTTAGTTGATACTGGCGCGCAAGTGTCCATCTTAAGTAGATCTCGATGGGTAGAGATGAGTCCTCATAGTCAACTTAAACCCTACGACGGTCAGGTGAGAGCGGCTAATGGGGGAGTGCTTACGGTATTAGGTGCATGGACTACTATTTGTGAAGTGGACAATTTGGGCCTGGGGTGCGACTTCCTTGTGGTGCACTCTCCCTCCAGACAAATTATACTAGGTATAGACTTTCTCGGCAGATATGAGGCTGTAGTGGATATTGTTAGGCGCCAATGTCGGTTGCTGGGTAAAGAACTCCCCCTCGTATGTTATTTGGGTGAAGAAAGTGTTTGCCAAGTTACGCTGTGTAAAGATGATGTACTTCCCCCTCGGTCCGAGATGGTGATGAAGGCTAAACTTCAGGGTCTCTTAGAGGCACCCCTTACTGGGCTTTTTGAGCCAGCTGAGGCATTTTTGGATAAATACAATCTGTTGCTTGTGAAAGTAGTCAGCATCCCCCAGGAGGGCCATATCCCCGTGCGTGCAGTGAATGTCTCTTCTGAACCAGTAGTTTTGTATAAAGGGGCCAAGATTGGGCACTTTGATTTGAGGGTGGAGGTTGTGGAAGCTGGGCTCCAAAGTAACCCAGCAGGTCAGGTTAAGGAAGGGACAGTAGATGAGCTTATGACTTCTATGGGGTTAAGCAACAAAGGGTTGTCTGTGGAACAATGGGCTAAAGCTAGGGAAATGTTGGGATGCACTCTCCCTGCATTTAGTTTCGGAGAGTTTGACCTTGGTCAAACCCCTCTGGTGTACCACAGCATTGATACTGCAGACAACCGGCCTGTTAAGATGCACCCACGTAAGGTACCAGTACACTATGAGAAGGAAGTCGGAGACCTCTTGGAGAACATGCAGACCAATGGAATTATTAGACCCTCCCAAGGCCCATGGGCAGCCCCTATAGTTGTTGTTAGGAAGAAAGATGGTGGTATCCGATTTTGTGTTGACTATAGGAAGCTTAATTAATTAACTGTAAAGGATGCCTACCCACTCCCAAGAATTGATGACACCCTTGATGCTTTGGGAGAGGCAAAATGGTTCTCTACCCTTGACTTGGCCAGTGGATACTGGCAAGTTCAGATAGACCCTCGTCACAGAGAAAAAACTGCTTTTGTCACTAAACAGGGACTGTTTGAATTTAATGTTCTTCCGTTTGGCCTGTGTAATGCCCCAAGTACCTTTCAGAGACTTATGGCGCTGGTCTTGGCTGACTTACAATGGATAACCTGTCTTGTTTATCTAGATGATATTATAGTGTTTGGAAGGTCTTTTGAGGAACATGTACAGCGGCTAAGGGTATTGTTAAATAGACTGGCAGCTGCACAACTGAAAGTTAAACCATCAAAATGTGACCTGTTTGCAAAGAGGGTGACTTATTTGGGCCATGTCATTTCAGCTGAGGGTGTAGCCACTGACCCTGGAAAAGTAGAAATGGTAAGGGCGTGGCCCACTCCGACAACAGTGACTGAAGTGAGGAGCTTTCTGGGGTTAGCTTCATATTACAGGCGGTTTGTGGAAGGGTTCAGTTCTGTAGCACACCCACTTCACTGTCTCAGTGAGAAAAAGAGACTTTCAGTGGGATGAGGCATGCCAAGTCGCGTTTGACACTCTAAAAAAGAAATTGATTACAGCACCTATTTTGGGTTTTCCTGACACCACAAAGCAATTCATCCTTGATACAGATGCAAGCGATACGGGTATAGGAGCTGTGCTCTCTCAAATCCAGGAAGGTGAAGAGAGGGTGGTGGCTTATGCTAGTCGGGCCCTCAATAAAGCTGAAAGGAATTATGCAACCACTCGGAAGGAGCTTCTTGCTGTGGTGGCATTTGTACATTATTTTCGTCACTACTTGTTGGGGCGGGAGTTTCTATTGCGGACTGACCACAACTCACTGAAGTGGCTGCATACTTTTAAGGAACCTGAGGGCCAGGTAGCGAGGTGGCTAGAGAAGCTAGCGTCCTTCCAGTATATCATCCAGCATAGACCGGGGAAACAGCATGGTAATGCGGACGCCTTATCGCGCCGAATTGAGAGGGTGTCAACATTACATATCAAGGAGGGGCTGGGGGTAGAGTGGGACCTAAAGCAAAAACAACGAGAGGACAATGTTCTACGGCAGGTGATCTCACTCAAGTCCCAGGGCCAGGATCAGGCTCCTTCATTGCAGACTACAGCTGAGTTAAGACCATTCAGGCTTGTATGGCAGTCACTATGCTTGCAAGGAGGGGTGCTGGTTTATGTGGATCCAGGGGGTAGAGTGGGCCCACTACAAGTTTTACCTAGGTCATTGGTACCGCTAGTCCTCCATAGCCTACATAACTGCAAAACAGGGGGGCATTTGGGGGTTGGGAAGTTGTCTGATAAAGTGCGCACTCTGTATTTTTGGCCAGGGTGGAGCCAAGATGTTAACCTGTTTACGCTCCTGTTTCGCCCGCGAGACAAAAATGCTGCCTCCCCCTTCCTCAGTTACGACGCACTAAATTCTAAAAAATATATTTTTTAGACGCTACACATGTTATACATCGTTGGAAAGCTACGATTCTTGTGCTTCCATTGAAATAAACCAATTCAAGATCAAGTCGCAATAGCAAGCAAAGTCAACGTCTTTTTCCGGTGAACATTCCTTCAACAATGCCAAAGAAAAAAGTTGTACTCACCCTAAGTTGTTCAAATAGGTCCAGGTGTGCAAATCATGCCATCAAAACTTGATCTGCGTAAGTCCCAAGGGTTCAAAGTATCTAACCATGTAAAGTAATTCGTCCAAATACAATGTTTTACGTTCATGAATAGCCATTATCCTTTGTTTCATTATGCAAGTTAGCCGACGGAAGAAACAACTTGTTCACATAAAAGTGTTATTTTCTCCGATTTATCAACGGAGTATTTACAAAATGAAGGTCTCAAAATGTCCGTTGAACCCTCCCCTTTTGATTGACACCTTGTTCGACCCAATAGGAGCTTCCATGCCCCGTTGACAGCCCTCTAAAGCCAACTAGGTCTGTGCGTCCTGCCCCCCCCCGCCCCCCCCCCCACACTCGTTCTAAACAAATTTCTCGAACTGGCTTCGACTGGCTCTGAAATTAGCTCGTTAGCCTTGTAGCTGACAGCTAGCTGAAAATGCCAATACCTCATTTGTATGCGTCTGTGGAGCCTTCAAAATAACAGTCGATTGCGCAATATGGTTGACAGAATCAGTGTTCTTTGTGCGCCAATCCTTGGAATCAGATAAAGCACTCCAATGTGTTCATGCTTCAGTTTTTGTGTTTCAGTATTACTAATTAGGGATTTAGCTATTATATATGATAGTTCTAAGTACCACCTTTCATTAGAGATAACAATTATGAAAAATAATACCTTTTTATTTGACCTTGACCTTGGTTACAAAGGGTCATTTTGGAGTCTCCAAAAGACCCTTTTAGAAAATTCCTGGATGTACTCTTATAAAAACATGTGTCAAATATGAATATATTGTGGTATTATGTTTGACTTTTGATTTGAATTGGGTAAGGCTTCAACCTGTGGTCCAATTTAGTCTTCCAGATAATACCTACCACCTCTAGGCCTCTTCAGGCCTCTGTTTTCAAAACAAAATCTAGGCGGAAATAGAAATTTTCACTTTCCTTGTGTTCAAGCTTCTATTACTCAACACTAGAAGGACTGACAGGGGTCCTGACAACAGGGGACATAACTTCAGAGTGTCAGCTTTCAAAAGAGATCATTTACATGCATGTACTCCAAATGGTTCAAGAACAGCTTCCAATTTACTTTGGGTATGCTGTTTAGGCGTTTTCAGGCAAATTTAACAGGAACATGAAAAGGTTAAAGAGTGGTGTAAAGCATGCCATGATTGTGCTGCTAACAAGATTGTGGGCCCAACACCAAGAGCACCCTTGTCAACATCAGCCACCTCCCGGCCCTTTGAGAGGGTGGCGTTAGATATTGTAGGGCCCTTGCCAGTGACTAACCATGGCAACCGATATATACTGGTTCTGGCTGATTACTTTACAAAGTGGGCAGAGGCTTTTCCCATGCCAAACCAGGAGGCAGGCACAGTCGCTAATTTACTCGTGAACGAGTTTATTTTGAGGTTTGGAGCCCCACGCTCGATTCATACGGATCAAGGGACCAATTTTGAGTCGAAGCTTTTTCGGGAGGTCTGTGAGCTTCTTGAAATCCATAAGACACGTACTACCCCCTACCATCCCCAGTCTGATGGGTTGGTGGAGCGCCTAAACAGGACATTAACCACCATGTTGTCCAGTTTTGTAAATTCTAACCAGACTGACTGGGATGCGTTGTTACCCTTCGTCATGATGGCATACCGTAGTAGTGTGCAGGCCAGTACGAAGCATACCCCGTATGAGGCAGTATTTGGTCGGGACGTGACGAATCGTATCCAGATGTAGAAGATTATGTGCACACGTTAAGAGAGCGGTTGCGCTCGGTTGGGGGAGCTATTCAAAGGCATCAAGCGGTAGCATCCGAGTCTCAGAAAGCTTTTTATGACTTGAAGGTGTCTCATCAGTATTACGAACCAGGGGAAAAGGTTTGGGTAAGGGACAAAAGGAGAAGAAGAGGCCAGTGCCCTAAGCTGAGACGACGATATGCCGGGCCATTCCTAATTATTGAAAGAATATCTAATGTACTTTATAAATTGAAGGGGAGTAATGGGGAGAATGTTGTACATTTTAACCGTCTTAAGCCCTGCTATGGTTGTGATTCTAGATTGGCTCCTGTCCAGCCCCAACCAGAGTTGGCAGTATCCTGTCCCCAGCCTCGACCAGACACGGCCCAATTACCCCTGTTGTGGGGACCGTGGTCTCACCAGTAGGCCCCTGAAGCCATGCCTGGAGCCGCTGATGGAGACCAACCCCTGGGCCAGGCCCAAGAGAGAGCAGCGGCTGTGCTGGAGCCTGCTGGAGATCCCCCTGTATTACCAGCTGACCAGGCAGTCCCGCCAGGACCTCAGAGACCTCAAAGGGCAAGGAGACCACCTCAGTGGTTAAGAGATTTTCAAGTGGATGTAGTTATTGGATGCGAGGACGCTATCTACTTCAAAGGGGGGGGCAGTGTGATAAGTGGGGTCTATCAGCCCAGCAAAGACAATTAGGCGCTGATTGGCACACCTGGGGGTGATTGGAGGAGCGTGTATATAAGAGAGAGAGCGTGAGGAAGGGGGAAGAAAGGACTGTGTGTGGGCCAGAGAAAGAAGAGGTTGCGTGCGACCGAGCGGAGGACCAGAACCAGACGTTGATGCGAGCGGGAGCCAGGGGGGCGCAGAGTCGGGGTGACCAGAACCAGACGTTGATGCGAGCGGGAGCCAGGGGTGTGCAGAGTCGGAGAACGCGGAGCCAGGGACGAACGGCGGCCACGACGGGACTAGCTTTACGCTACCTCAACGGACAGAGTGGAGTACTGAGTTCGGCGTACTCCAGCACGACGCTACTCGTGCACGTCGCTCTTTCAGACCCTCCTCTCTCGCCGCAAGTTAAGTGGTCAATAGTGCTCACTACTACGCCACGATTGGAGCCAGCAACCCTGGGGACTGGGCGCATTGGGGTTGGGGACATTAGTTTAATACAGGGCTGGACGTAGGGCTCTGGCTTTATAGAGAGACAGCAATAGGCTGCCGGTTGTTTCCTTTAGACCTATTTAATAAAGACCTATATTTCTACGAGCCAGTGTGTGCATTGTCCGATTCACCTCTCCCCATCCTGTACTAAAGCGCGGACCGCTACAATATTCGCTCAAGTCATCATACTGACTGGTTTTGTTATTTTCACTTTACATTTACACTTACAGTTTAGTGCAGTGTAATTGTTTGCCGTGATAATTAAATGCTAGTGTGATAATAAATGACCAAATCATACAAACTGTCATGATACATTATTTTAATGCAGGAATTTCTTTTAAAATAGTATCTGCTGGTGCACATGTCATGCACTAACCTACATGAGAATATGATACGTGTTTGCAGTGGACGGATAGCCCAAGTAGGGCTGGGTGATAATTAAAAAAATTATATCTCGATATTGAAAAAAAACAAAAAAAAACGACATTTGATATATCTCGATATGGCTTGTTGCCAATCAGGTTTGCAAGCATTGATGTACTGTCTGCCTATATGTGCGTTTGTCTTGTTAAGTGTTGATGTATGTTATGTGCCACAGTGTTATGTATGTATGTGCTTGTATTGCACGTACACTTTTCTTTTGCTTATATGTGAACTGGTTGTGTCTATACGTTACTCTCTGTTTATTGACTCATTTCAACCTCAGTATGTTATTTGACATTTTGTAATTTTAGGCTGCCTTTAAACATCTGGCTTGGGACAGCAGATGAAAATTAGCCTCTCTGGCTAACTCTGGCTAACAGTTTTGCTGTTGATTGGTGTGCATTGTCCCTGAAATATGACACAGAGCCTGAACGGAGGTACGAACATGAATGTCTGTTGAATCTCGAATATAAAACTGATTTCACCTCGGTCTTAATCAAAAATGCCCAGATTCAGCCCTGAAGAATTGACACGGAAACACTTGTGGGGGGCCCTACTCCGTATAACAGTGGACGCGAGTGGAAACATCTTCATTCAAATACTTAAAATCGGTATGCTGTGGTGGTAATATTTCATTATGGTTGACACTTGTGACTTGACTCAGACTCTGATAAAAGGACTTATGAACATCTCTGGTTTGCGGTATATTCACCGGTTTTCTCCGGCCAATTTCTACCTGTCCAATCAGCCAACAGAGGGAGTGGCTGAGAACGATGACGTTGAGGTTGTGCGCTAGTTTGAGTTGTAGTTCAGTAATGGCGGCGGAGAAAGATGCAAGCAAAGCCATTTGGTCCGTTGTGTCAACGCTGCTGAATATCTAGAAGTTAAAGCCGGAGCAAGAACAATCTTTGCTGAGTTTTGTTGGTGGCCATGATGTTGTGGCCCTCCTCCCCACAGGGTTTGGGAAAAGTTTGATTTTCCAGCTCGCTCCGTTAGTGGTGAAGGAGTTGGCAAAGGCGAACGTTAGTGATTGGTTATGGCAGATCCAGAGTGGCTCTGGGCAGATCCAATAGTGCCCATAATCTCAGTACAAATGAAATGTATGAGAGTCTGTAACCAACAGGCTAATCTGACCCACAAACAATTGAAAACAAACAAATATACATTCTTCACAATTACAATGTGAATATTTTTTACATGTGTTTCAAAATCAGAAAAATACTAAATGTCCAATAGTTAACTAAATTAAATAACTTTCAAAGTTATTCTTCGGTTGTGGAGAGCAGCTTTTTGAAACTCCTTTCAGGAGGCTGATCTTAAGTCTGGCTTTGGTTTGCTGAAGTTGGGAAACAGTGATTTATTCCTCTGCCAGATGAATCTGTACTTCTGCTCTTACATATAAATAAATGTAAATGAATTACATGATACAAATACAGTTTTAATTGACTAATTTCAAGTTTTATTACATTTTGTTCCTGAAATCCACCTTGAATCCACCCTTTTGCTGGGATCAGAATAATCTAGATTTTTTTAGATCAGAGGTATCCCAGTCCTACTAAAAAGTTTTGAACAACACATATTGAAGGTTTGATCCAGATCAAAACCAGGACTGGATTACGTGATCTAATCCAATTTCAGAATCCTTTTTTTATTTTGAACAACCCATTTTGAAGATTTTATCCAACCCAAAAGCCAAAATCCGATCATATCACTTCTGAACAACTGGCCCCTGGTGCTTGTATAGAAACTGTGTCCGATTCGCAAATGAGTTATTAGGCACTGGCTGGTAGCATGCACTGCTTGACAAATGAAACATTAAAACATTCATATGTCATTCAAAGGTTTTGCCCGAGACTCACAAACTCTTGGGGACTCATCTGTTCTGGTAACATCAATGTTGTAGTCTGCAGAAAAGTGTTGAAATGGACCAGGGACTCGTCATAAGACAAGTTGAACACGTAGTGGGATTTAAACAGTTCATAAAAAGCACCCAATGAGCTGGTGGCCTGGCAGAGGATGAGCTGTTTGTCAACGACGATGTAGAAGGTATCAATCATCTTCTGGGTTCGGCCAATGGCAAGGATGTATGGTTGTTTACCCTCTCTTTCCTGCAGATATTCATTGATGCTGCAGCATGACTAAAAGAAAAAACAATATTATAAATGTGTACACCTTCAAGTGAATCTGGTACTTGCTGGTCCATGTTAATGTAATAGACTTTGTAAACTGCTCCTGTGATTTGAGATCATTTGCTTCACTGAAAAAACATTCCTCCCAAATAATTGGGACATACTGGCCTGTAATACCCATTCATTTGGAAGGAACGCACCTAAAAGCAACATATGGACAGGAAAAGCTGGCAAGTGCATAAAACAAAAAAATGGTTGCGTGGAATTTGAACAAATGAGGCATATAATGTACCTTATGAAAGTGCACTATTTTGTCCACTGCATCCCTTGGACTTATTTTGGTCCTCTTCCTTCCAGCTGTGGGTGGCAAGAGATAGAGAATAAGCAGCATGGAAGCGATGTCATTGTCCCAGTCTATCAGGAAAACATTGGATATTAAAGACTAAAGTTTTAAATGAAAGAAATATACAACTCACCAGCAGTGTAGTCAGACTACTTTTGTTAGGTAACGAGTAACTTAACGCGTTACTTATTTAATTGAATGAATCCGTTACTAGTTCCTTGTTCAAACAAGTAATGCGTTACAAAATTTAGTCTTTTGGTCGCGAGCCCTCAGCATGTAGCTAAAAGTCTAGGAAAGTTGAGGCTACTTTACGCGAGGTACCTACAAAAATGTCCTAATCAGCTAGATAAGTGGGTTCCCCTTCATTCTTTTGGTGAGCAGTCTCACGAGCCCAACCTACCCGGCGTCATGTAGCCCACCAGCTAAATAGTTATTTAAGACTTGCATGTACAGTAGGCATACATAATGTCACATTAAATAATGTATTTGAACTCAAGCTTGTGTGATGCGTTGCAGTATTGTTGCAGCGGTTTAGGTTTAGGATTATATTACAGTAAGTAAAATATTCTGGTTCAGTACATAAGTGAAATGAACACCATTTTGCTACCATATACCTAGCTAAAGCTTAGCTTCATTTTGCTCCTAGATTCAAACCTAGCCCTGGTAAATTGTAGAGCTAGCTAACTACTAGACTTCTGCCTGGCATTTTACCAAAAGATTTATTGATCAAAGAGTTTCTTGATTCAAGAACTTCATGCAAATATTGCTTTTCATTATGGTGGATTATTACCTTGATCCGTCTTGCTGTATAATGAGGATTGATCATGTTATATTTGAGTGACACTGAATATTCAGTACAATATGTGCTATTGCTGAGGTCAAGCCATTAACCCTTGTGTTATCTTCGGGTCATTCTGACCCATCAGTCATTGTGACCCACCGTCGTATTGCGACAGATTTACCGCATACAAAGACAAAGTGAAGCATTTTCTTTTAACCGTTGGGCTGTCTCAGACCCCCCACATTGCAAAGGTTAAAAGAAAATTATTTTAATTTGTTTTTGTATTGGGTAAAATTGGGTAAACACAACGATGGTTCGTTATGAACCTTTGGGTCATGTGACCCGAAGGCAGCACGAGGGTTAAATGTGCCTTCTGGGCATAAGAGTGACCAAGTTGAATTGTCTTAGAAATAAAATACTTTTCTTAACCCTTGTGCTGCCTTCGGGTCACATGACCCAAAGGTTCATAACGAACCATCGTTGTGTTTACCCAATTTTACCCAATACAAAAACAAATAAAAATAATTTTCTTTTAACCATCGCAATGTGGGGGGTCTGAGACAGCCCAACGGTTAAAAGAAAATGATTCACTTTGTTTTGGTATGCGGTAAAGTTGTCGCAATATGACGGTGGGTCACAATGACTGATGGGTCAGAATGACCCGAAGATAACACAAGGGTTAATGTAACGCAAAAGTAATTTCACGCCTTACTCTCTACAGAAAGTTACTAAGTAACGTAATGTTGTGGTTTCTTGATTATTGGGCAGGGTGATCATCGGGGTACTCAGAGTAAAGGTCATGGGCCCAAGAAGGAGAATCTAGGCCTACGCAGTATGAGTTACACCATAAGAACAGGCTCAAACCGGTATGAGTGTTGAGGGCTGGTGGGATGCTGGTCTGGCAGTCCCATGATGTGGATGTGTTTGCGTATCTCAACTAGTGCGGCTGTTATTTACATTTACATTTAGTCATTTAGCAGACGCTCTTATGGGTTGTTATGGGTGAGAATTGCATAACAAAGGCTTGCTAGACAGTCAACAAGGCTGTTGGGCAGTGAACGAGGGGGGGTCCAGATAGCTAACAGCTGTAACCGTTCAGAAAGCTAGAACTTAAGAGCTGAGAATATCCCCAAGGGCCGGAGTCATGTCTCAAAAGTGGCAGGCAAGGCTCCCCAGAACAGTGAGGAGAAAGGGGGGCCAGGGTGAGTCAGTGTTAGGGGAGACTGTGGTGTGTGCGAGTGTCTCAATAGCAGAACAATAGGGGTCTTGCCAAAGTTTAGAAGGAGAAACCCATAGAGCAGAAGCCAGAAAAGGAGAGATTGAATATGGAGGACTGGTTAAGCATGACAGGGATGGAGACTAAGAACTGAGGTGAACTGGGGTTGAGATGAAGCTGGGACATTTAGAGTGGGGGTTTTTGAGGAGAAAAGAGTGCATCAACACTTACATTATTACATTTACATTATTACACAACCCTCCGGAATGCATGACTTTGATTGGTCAATTGCAGCATGCTGTGGTCCCTAGATTATATTTTCCACTTGCCAGTATAACAGACCTCTTTGGTTGTCTCAAAATGACACACTCAAACCCAAAGTGCAAGATTCAACACCACTTTGATATGAGGGAACAATTAGGAAAACATGGAAAATACAAAGGTCAGGGTAACTGCAGGAGACACAGTTGATGTTTATTCATAATTTCTTTGAATATGACTTATTGATTATATTATTGTTTTTTTATCGGTTTCAGGTAAACTGGTTGGGACTAATTGGCGGGGCGGCTGTGCTGCACTTGGTGAATTTTGAAACTCTTTGGCCAAAAATATCAATTGGCGGGGAGTCAATGGGAAGACTTCCCAGGCCATTTTGCAGCTCAGGGCGGTTGTGATTGGTAAGTATATCTGTTTACCAACAAAATTACCTGGGGTATTCCAGGTAGCTGGTTTAGTGAAAACTTTGAGTTAACCCTGAAATGAGGCATACTCCGGGTTTTCCGTTCCAGAAAGACAGGTAACGAAACCTTTTGGTCAGTTTCCATGGTAACTTAGTCTGTGAACTTAACCTGCTTGCTAGCAGGTTTTCCATGAAAAACTCTGCCTTTCTACCTATCCCCACCCACTTTCTGATCCTGAAAGAGTTTGCAGACATGGGGTGTCCTTTCCTGGGTCAGCCGATCGATTTTGAGCTAAATATAATTTGCATAGCCTTAGGCCAGGAGAGGATTCTAATACTGCGATTGGATGTACTTTCATTCCCTGATGAATACCTAAGCGAACGTTACCGTTTTTCCATCACATTCTACAACCCCAATTCCAAAAAAGTTGGGACGTTGTGTAAAATAAAATAAAAAACAGAATACAATGATTTACAAATCTCATAAACCCATTATGTTATTCACAATAGAACATATAAAACATGTCAAATGTTTGAAACTGATGAAATGTACAATTTTAAGAAAACAAATAAGGAATTTGAATTTGATGGCAGCAACACGTCTCAAAACAGTTGGGACGGGGGCAATAAAAGGCTGGAAAAAGTATGTCTTAAAAAAAAAAACAGCTGGAGGAACATTTTGCAACTAACTAGGTTAATTGCAAACATGTCAGTAACATGATTGGAGCTCTGTTCAAAAACCTTCTTTTCTGATGGTATGGGGGTGCATTAGTGCCTAGTGGTCAGCTTGCACATCTGGAAAGGCAACATCAATGCTGAAAGGTATATACAGGTTTTAGAGCAACATTGCATTTTCTTGCATCCAGGCATCATCTTTTTCAGGGAAGGCCTTGCATATTTTAGGAAGACAATGTTAAACCACATCCTGCATCTGTTACAATTGCATGACTTCGTAATAGAAGAGTCCGGGTGCTGAACTGGCCTGCCTGCCGTCCAGACCTTTCACCAGTTGAAAACCATTTGGTGGATCATGAAACGAAAAATATGACAAAGAAGACCCAGGATCGTTGAGCAGCAAGAATCCTGTATCAGACACAAAAGGGACAACAGTCCTCTCCCACAACTACAGCAACTGGTTTCCTCAGTTCCCAGAGAGATACAGACTGTTGTTAAAAGAAGAGGGGATGCTACACAGTGGTGAACATGGCCTTGTCCCAACTTGTTTGAGATGTGTTGCTGCCATCAAATTCAAAATGACCTTATTTTTTCCTTAAAATTATACATTTCATCAGTTTAAACATTTGACATGTATGTGTTCTAATGTGAATAACATAATGGGTTTATAAGATTTGTTAATCATTGTATTCAGTTTTTTATTTTATTTTACACAACGTCCCAACTTTTCTGGAATTGGGGTTGTATAATATTTCTTACCAACATTCTCCACCCATACATCACTAATGTTACACACCGTGGACGTGCTCTCAGGACATCTCGGCAAAGCAACGGTGTGTCGAACCGTTAGGAAAGTGGCCCTGGCACTGAAAGGCCTACTTCAGATGTACGTGGTCTTTCCTGGGCACAAACTTCCAAGGACCATCAAAGGGGAATTTCACAGGATTGCAGGTGATTGATGTAGCACGCATTCAGTTTAAGTCAATGAAGAAATGTGAAATCATATTCTGTGAATGACATAGCCTAATGGTGCAATTTCAGACTGGGATCAGTAAATCCTGTCCATTTTGCAGGGTTTCCCAATGTGATTGGCTGCATTGATGGCACTCACATACCCATCATAGCTCCATCCGTCAACGAAGGAGACTGTCAACGAAAAATCCATCAAAAGAATGATATCTTCAAGCACATACCTCCGTTGAAGCGTTTCTTTGTTTCAATATTCACCATGCGTGAGGCCGACCTTCCTTTGTCCAGCTTGCGTGAATATCTTCGGGCAAAATCCAAGCAACGTCATTGACGAATTGTAGTGGCAAAAACAGTTTGAGTTTTTTCTTTTAAACCCTAGATCCTATTCCTATGTCCTAGTTGATTTTACCACCATGGAGAAAGCAGGTGAAGCAATGTCAAGACTCGCAGGTCTGTCCAGTAATCCAATGCAAAAGGGAGTTTGACCATCCAATGTTGCCGGTTTTATTGTAGAGGAATTATGTTACAATTATAAGGATGCAATTGCAGTTTTAAAGTCCAAATAATTAAAGTTCACAAACAAAGGCTGTAACAAGTGGAACAGGCCCAAACGGAGACAGCGTGGTTCACGGCCTCAGCACTGAGGTCAATGACGGTATTTGCGCCCGCCTTCTCCCCGTCATGCGCGTCTGGCAGCCTTTTCAAGGGTGGCACTGTCACCACCTATGAGGGCGCACACTCACAATTCCACAAAAAGGAGAAAAATCAATAAGTAATTCAAAAAACTTAAATGCGGCTCCTACACACCGGCACCTAATTGTTCTCTATGGAATCAATTACCTAAATTAACATGAAAGGAGCCAAAAGAGGGGCAGTAAAGTAGATTAGATAAGCACGTAATGCTTTTAGAAGTATGTAAGGCATAATGAGAGAAGGCATGAAATTGTGTATACATTACATTCCTTTCTCAGGAACCCTTGTCATTCCTCAGACTCAAGGATTTGGCACAGCTTGGTTATGGGCCTCTCAAGGACTGAAGTCTTTGTCTTTAACTTCACTGACCGCACCAGACCCCTTGCATCGTTGTTTCGTCTCCAGCACTCTTCCTAATGGCCAGGACCCTCGAGGAGCAATGGGGTCAACGACCAGGACAATGTCTCCGACACTCAGGTTCCTCTTTAGTGAAGTCCATTTCTGCCTCTCCTGCAACAGCAGAAGATATTCTTTGGTCCACCTTTGCCAGAAAAGATCGGCCATGTACTGGACCTGTTTCCAGCAACGTCTGGCATAGATGTCGGACTTCAAGAAGGTTCAAGGGGGTAGGATCGGCTTGGCTTTCAATAGCAGGATGTGATTTGGGGTCAGTGGCTCTGGGTCATGTGGGTCTGAGGACACTGTGCAGAGAGGACGATTGTTCAGGATTGCCTCCACCTCACAAAACAGCATTTGGAGGCCTTCATCATCGATGGACTGTTGATGGAGAGTAGAGTTCAGCACCTGGCGGACAGATCTTATGAGCCTTTCCCAGGCTCCGCCATGGTGTGATGCTGATGGTGGATTGAAACTCCATTAGATTCCGTCTGGAAGCAGGGCATCTTGGATTTTCCTCTTGTTCAGTGACATCAGGGCCTTCTTGAGCTCTCCGTGTGCACCCACCAGGTTTGTTCCGTTATCAGACCTGATGTGCTTCACCTGGCCCATCCTGCAGATAAATCTCCTCAAAGCATGAATGCATGAGTCTGTGTCCAGTGTAAAAGCAAATTACAAATTAATAGCTCTACTAGACATGCATGTAAAAAGAACTCCATACCTTTTGATGGCAGTTCTCCCCCGTTTCACTCCAAACGGGCCAAAGTAGTCCAAACGACGTTGGTAAATGGAGGGAGGTCAGGTAGGATTCTTTCTAACGGCAAATCCGCCATCTTCTGTTCACTTGCTTTGCCCCTCGAACGTCGACACATGACACATTTTGAGAGCACTTTCCTGGCAACCGAGTTGCCTTTTACAATCCAGTACTTTTTCCGGAGCTCCGATAGCGTGTGGTTTCTGCCATTGTGGCCACAGCGTTCATAGATGTGTCTTAAGAGCAATGTGGAGATGTGCGAGTCTTTGGGCAAGATGCAGGTTTGGTCTCCTCAGGCATTGCAGATCTGTGCAGTCGGCTAACCTACTCTCAGAATGCCCTCGCCAAGGACAGGATCAAGCCTTCAGATCTTACTGCTCTCTTGTGCACTCTAGGTGGGGTCATCTCCAGTGTTGCAATTTCAGCACTGAATGCTTGTTCTTGGGTGTATGTGACAACCAACCTTTCTGCCTCTGCCAGATCTTCAACAGTGAGGAGCTGTACACCAAGGTAGGTCCTGAAGTCTTCAATTTTTATCCTCACCTTTTTCCTGCTTGAGCGGGTGCGGATTTGAGATGAGGGCTGCTCCTTTCCTCTTTTCACAATCAGCATCAACATCTTTTTCAGTCTGAGATACCATGCCACTGCTTTAAGTAGTCTCCTCCAGTCAGAGAAGAATGAAATAAGCTGGTCTGTGGGTGTCGCAGGGTTCGCTACTGCTGCCAATACAGTAGCACTTTTCCTGACCTCTGGATCGTCCTGCGACACCGGGTCCGATACTTCTTTCACTGGCCAACTTTCCTTTGTGTTCCATAAGAATTCAGGGGCATGTATCCATCTCCTTTGCTCCATGAATCTTCCTGCATTCAATCCTCTTGATGAATCATCAGCAGGATTGTCCTTGCTGCTTACGTATCTCCATTGGGACAGGTCTGTATTGTCCCAAATCAGTGAGACCCTATTGGCTACTGTAGCACAGTCCACAGACAAAGCACGGTACCATCACACCTTCTCCTACCCCCGACAAGGAAAGGGTCTTCCCCCTTTGTCCTTCTCCCAGAGGAGAAGCTTCAAAGCTTCTGGCCCAGCATGGGGTCAGAAACAGAGGCCACACGGCCCACAGTATCAGACAAAGGAAGAACTTTCTTATGTGGATTTACAAACATATTCTCAAGGACTACATGGCTCATGGACACTATTTCAATGACAGTAGTTGATGTGTTATAATGTGTGTTTTTCTCATTTACTTAGAACGTTGTTTAATTGAGGTTTGATTATAACTTCCCTTCAAGTATAGTTAAGCCAGCCAATCTTGATATCAAAATGATTGTACCATACTAACAAAACCATTTATGAATGTTGTATTGTTATATTCTGAAGTTTAAGCATTCCATGGACAGTTGAAATAACGGAACTCAAAAGGTACAGCCACTTCACACCTAGGCAGATCTCAGGACGACGCCCAGGTGGGGGGAAACTGACTAATGAAAGAGGTCACCTTCACGGGGACCCCCCCCATGTTCTTTGGAGTATAAAACCCCAAACGTACAATCACCCCCGCTTGTTCGTAGGATTAAACTGAGGTGAACGCGTCACTCTCTAACCTATTCCTCTCAATTGGCACATTCACTGAGCGCCCAGAACTTTGACGAGAGATTCCGCTTTCTATTCGTTGGACATAACGAACCTTTGACTCCTTCTTCAAACCGACAAAAGTAACTGCGATTTGCAATATTTCTTACTTGTGACATATTGGCATGTTGTGATTAAATTGTTGATGTTTGATTGTATTTTACAAATGAGTTAACTTAACCCTTGTTAAGTCAGTTGCCCTTGCTCGTCCATTGTTACCAGAAAGGCAGAGCCGCTACTGCCGCACCCGGTGCCCGACAGGCCATACATGAAGGTGGGCGCAGATCTTTTTGTTTGTGCTGGGAAAGACTATGTTGTAGTGACTGATTACTATTCGCTGTATCCAGAGGTATGTAGACTGAGCTCCACGACAGCAGAGGCCGTGATAACAGCCATGAAGGCAGTGTTTTCCAGACATGGCGTGCCGAGTGAAGTGTTTACGGACAATGGACCACAGTTTTCCAATGCAAGCTTTAGACGCTTTGTGGAAGAATGGAATTTTGTGCACACAACATCGAGTCCTCACTACCCACAGTCTAATGGGTTAGTGGAGAAATCTGTTCAGATGGTGAAGAGACTGCTGTACAAAGCTAAGGATGATGGGACAGACTTTTACCAGAGCTTGCTGGTATACCGCACAACACCACTTGAGTGTGGTATGTCACCAGCGCACCTCCTCATGGGACGTAGGCTGAGATCAAACCTGCCCATTCAAGAAAGTCTGCTGAAATCGAAGGAGGGGGAGAAGGTAAAGAGGTTCAAGGAACAACAAAAGGCGAAGCAGAAGTTCTATTACGACAGAGGAACACAGAACCTACCTGAGCTGCACACTGGTGACCATGTCAGGCTGAAAGACAAAAGTAATACATGGACACAGAAAGCCACGATCCTCAATGAAATTCAACCAAGGTCGTACAACATACAGACAGAAAATGGCGCTGTGCTAAGAAGGAATCGCTGTGCTAAGAAGGAATCGCCAAGATATCATGGCACCAGCTAAAGCAGATCAGAGGACTGATGATGCTGCTGATCAACCTCAACACGCAGAGAAGCCACCAGCTGAAGCACCAATTCCTGTACAGGAACCACCTGTTACAAGACCCTCTAGGGATGTGAAGCCACCTGAGAGACTGATTGAACAGATTTAGATAATCCTTGTTTAGTAGTTAAGTTATGAGTGCTGTCTTGAGTAAAGTATACTTTTATGTTAAGAAAGGGAGATGTAATGATATGAACATTTAATGATTTGGCTATGTTCAGTTAAGCCTATGACCATCAGCTAGATGGCGCATGCGCAGAGCGTTACTAGAGGTTAACTCACGAAGTCGCATGTTTTCATGTTGTAAGCCCGTTGCATACTAGACATGATATATTCTGATATATAAAGAACCTTCTCTTCAAGTCGTTGTTTGTTTATTGAAGAACCCACGATACAAACAAAACACTCTCTACCCCTCTCCCACTCTCTCTCTCTCTCTCTCTCTCTCTCTCTCCCCCCTTCACACGCGCTCTACACAGCCATTGTGTTGCTCGCCCTCATTTGCATACAGCCACTGTACTACTCTGACTAACCCATAACTTATCTGGTATTTGTTCATTATAATTACATTCTCCTAAATAAATCATTGTGTATAATATTCGCGTATCACTCACGTTATCTGATCTGCTCTACTTTCATAGAAATTCACTACTTAAGATTAGACTGATTATTACGAAGGCTATTATTCAATATTATTCAATAAGGTTTCCTCTGTCCCTTTAACAATAAGAGGTGGTGTGTAATGGTAGAAATTCAAGCGGCACTGTGTAGATTTGAATAGTCAAGAGATGGCGGTTACAATAAATTTATTTTGCTTATACAGATCATGATTTAACAAAGTACTTTGTGAACAGTCATAACGAAGGAGGTGCTAGCCACAGGTCGTTCGCCAGAGTGATACAGAACAACCCCAAAACCCTGCCTTATATAAACTTTAGATCAAATGGTTTTTCTGAACTCTGTGATTGGTCAGCACTGCTCAGTGACAGTTAAGACAATATAACCCCCCAGGTCAAGTGACCAAAGTCTTTTGATGTCACGGCTCTTTCTCTAAATGAGGACAGTAAAGATACCCTTAATGAAAAACAAACAGGACACAGGACACAATCTCCTCGGCCAAAAGGTCAGGGCTGCTAGATCAACTGACCCATCTCCCTTTAGGCCACAGAACTCAAACATCCCCCAACCTCCGTGCCCCTAGCTTCTCAATCAGGCATCATAACCCAACACCATAAATACCTTAAGACCAACTGCAACATCCATTTGTTTAAACACAACCTCAGTCTATTAAAAATACATTCTTAGTAACTATATCAAAAAATGCCATCACATTCCTTACTTTTTCTTTTTAAACAACAAAGGCATACAAAAGCATAAGCATACAAAAATATAAAACATCCATACAGATATGGAGGCAAGAAAATAAAGTAACCCCCTTTAATCAAAACATAACCCCAAAAATTACAAGAGAATTACATATCACTCACAGTAGCCTCTTCATCCTTAAATGGTGGAACCCAGTCAGAATCCTCTAAGGGACTATAGTTCATCATTTGAACAGCAAATGATTTAGCCATTGTCTTTTCCACAATCTTCCTTACACAGGGAAACAGACAACAAGCCAAAAACAATAGTATCAACAAAATGACACCTATTCCACACAAAACAGACAGAAGAACTGCCTTCCATTTACCAAACATTTCCCAAGAACCGTCAATCCATGACCAAACTCCTTTTGAATCATCAAATCCAGAATGTTCAGACAATTCTAATCTCAAAGTACGCATGCTTGATAATGCTTTAGTGACTGACCCATCACTCGCTGTATTATTGGGAATGTACGTACAACATGTATTATTGAAAAGTACACAAACACCCCCTTTTTCAGCCAACAACATGTCTAGAGCAATCCTGTTTTGCCATGCCATCTCTGAAGTCTTAGCCAATTGTTCTGATAATCCAGAAATCGCATCAACAGTGTAATTAATAAAACGTTGCTGATTATAATATATATAATTAATCCAATCCACATTTTTGTTAACCGTACAATGTACGCAAAATAATTTTTCTAATCCTGCAGCTACCTGATTTCTAGCTTTAAACTCAGTAGGCACCCCTCTTGGTACTCCAATATCATCTATGTAAATTCCACTATCAAAAGATCCAACAGGAGCAGCTCGTCTCTGTCTGCCTGAATCAACCGTCACATTTCCTAAAGGCTTAATCAACGTCTTACTAACTAACATCACCTTAGCACACACTCCCACCCATCCTTTTGGTAAACGTGATCTAATTCTACCCCCACAATACCAAAATGTATCAGCTATATCGCGTCCTGGATATACCAATGGGCCAGAAGGTGGTGGAGTATGATGTTTTCCCTCACTATCCACACGAACAGAGCTTCTATACTTGTAACAAGGGTGTAAAGTCCCATTAACATCTCTAAACTGCATCGCCTCACAGTATGGATTTACCACCCAAGTATGTCCACAAGTTCCAATCTTTACTTTCCCTTCACTAAAGTTCCCCACGAATACTGTTTTAACAATATCGGAACTTTTCTCGAAACACTCAAACTTTTGCCCTGGAACTATAACAAAATCAATCAGAACATCTTCCGTTCCCTCGTTCTCAATTGGTCCAGTAAGCATAGGACGTACTGCTGCACATCCTAGATTGGAATTTAAATACCAAGCACTAGAACTCTGGTAATGATAGCAGTTAGTGGGACAGACTGGACAATTCCTGAACAAAACCAGATGACTACTGTCCACACATCTCGTTTTATCTATGTCACCTGAAATAATTCGATGGTAATTAAAATCATAACAACTAGTTGAATTAAATGGTGCTGGCATAATCAGTGAAACATCCTTAAGTGGCTGGCAATACACACATGGTGGGTGTTCTTCGCCTAAAACTTGTTTTACTGAATATGTTGCTAACTTATACCAAGAATTAAACTCCATCTCCGATTCCATTTCATCTACAACCTCTCTCTCATCACTTTTCAACATCTGGAACGTTGCAGGTGAAACAGTTGAAGTCATTGGATCTATTGTCATAGTATCATCAGAATTATGCATACTTTTATTCAAATACAAAAGCGAAAATACAATAAGAGCAATAATAAATGCCATTCCCAAGACAAAACCCACTGCACCCCATATACCACAAAGTCCAGGTTGTCGGAACTGATGCCATGGTCGTGCATCCGTAGTGGCCATCTTCAGTTGAATGTAGGCAAACTTCTGTCAGGCGGTGTAGTCTAGTCGAATCGATTGCAAACGACGATCAAATTGCTCAGGGCAACTTTCAACGACACTGCACTTCGCGTACAGCTCGGAAATTTCCTTGGTACTACGCAGAACGCGTATCCTCTGCTTCCGTCTCCAGACAAGGTGCACGCTTGCAATGGTTAGCGTGTATCCACGTTGCTCTCCCCTCGATCTTAACCGCCGGATTAGTCGTCAGGAGAATCTGGTATGGCCCCGTCCACCTTGGGTTTTACCAGGCGTTTCAGGTCCTTCACCACGATCCAGTCATCTGGTATCAAATCATGCAGCGGTCCAGTCATAGGAATAGCCTCCTTCACCTGCCTGTGAATCTCACACAAAATAGACTCCAAAAAGGTTGCACAGTGATAAACAAGCACATTCTCACAGAGGTCAGTTAAAGGTAACTGACTTCTTGTCGTTTGACTTAGTCTTCAAAGTTCTGTTCTCTCATTCAACCGAAGTGTTTAACACAATGTTGAATCCTATCAACACCAAAATAACTTCCTTAAACAAGTGTGACCCATTATCATTACATAACCTCAAAGAAAAATCCCATCGAAAATAATCTAAATTAACAAAAGCTTGATCACTGAGCCCCTGAGAAGTCTAAAACTTCCTCCCATCCAACAATCATTAAACAGTATCACTTCTCCAAAAATTTAACTCTACAAAATCCATCTATCAATACCCAAATAGTTTCTCTAACCTTAACTGTGAAGCTTATCGTGTTTAAATTCCTTTTCTCATAATACTTGTCCCACATATGAAGTATTAACAAAATGACTATGCATCCATTACAAATCCTCTTGTATGCTAAAATAATGCATTCTTCTTGATATCACACAAACTGTAGAGGCATGATCTTTCCATGTGTTAACTTAGCAAAATCTCAAGATAAATGTTTTATGCAGACCATACAACCTCCATTTTTTTATTCTCATATCCTTCCTTTTTCCAAAACGCATTTTCTTGTGGATTTGTCCAAGTTCGAATCTCCATTCCACCATTCCTTTCTCCATCTGTCCGCTGTATTCTGTAATTCTTATCAAATATACTCAAACAAAACAAAATTCTCACTCTGGGTTAAATACAGTCCAATATTTTCAACTCAGCAATATCATATCAAACCCTCACAATTCTATCACAAATCCAAACTACTGAAACTAAATTCATAAAACCATAAAACCCCCATAGTCACTCTCTGTTTGGATCAGTCAGTCATCAGTCAGTCATAAATTCCTAAACGTCATCTCTTCCTCTCTAAGAAGCCTGCGCTTCCCTTAAAGAATCTGTAACAAATGTTGTATCAAGGTCACACAACAATTTTCCTCAAAAGAGTCCTGTAAGCCCAAATGTATCAAGTTAGGCTCATCCGGACATAGCAACATCATCTCATCACTTCCTGTAAACATATCAACATCAAAAACATATTCTAGTTAGTTCATCAATGCATTCAGGCAATCTAGAAACTGCTCCAGCTAGTATCAGCACTAGCATTTTCCCTGTGGAATAATCATAATTGTTAGAGTGAATTCTACATTTGCATACAGCAAGTTGTGTCCCAGATCAAACTAAGAAACTTCCTGTTTCCATACCTTTCCCAAAATCATATGTAACACCAATGATGTATTTAACTATCAGTAAATATTTTAACTCTTTTCCCTTTTATGAATTAACAAGCTTACTCTGAAGCAACCAACCTTTGAACCAATTTGTATAAAATAAAACTATTTTTAGAAAACAGCCAAATTACAAATAACCTCAACTTTTAGTCTCTTATTATCTTTTCTTCAAAAACCTTTAGGAACAGTTCAAATGAATACCTTTAAATTTCAGATTCCCTTTTAATTTTTCCCTGTATTTAAATTCACCAAATCAACTCTCTCTTTTTCCAAGACATGTAGAAAACTAGCATCACTACCCTAAACCAGAATTTAATCTGTATGATTCCAAAATAAAACATAGACCATAAAATGTTCTTAATGTAACCATTAACCAAACTTATACCCCATCTATATTTCTATATAGGTTAGATAGGTAGAACTTCATAACTTGCTTTGGCTGCAGTCCAGAACAAGCTACTTAGCACAACCATCACACCACAATTTATCAGACTTCATGAGTCTTCCCAAATTATTTCAAAACCAAATTATCACAACCCTCTTTATGAACCAATACCATAATGATACAACCTCATCACAGCCTAACTGTTTATCCCAAAACATTGTACCATGCCCTTAAGACAAAAGAAAATATAAACTCTCCCTTTTTCTTTTAAACCTTTAAATTCACAATTTAACATAAACCCGTAAAACAAAACCTTATTCTTTAACTCCTCAAAAGTTTTATCAAAGCATGTAATGTATACACCTTTGAATATTCCTATATTTACCAGCTATCTCAATTACTCTTTGTTAGTGAATCAACTCAAATAAACAATCGCGCATTTCAAACTCGCATCAAACAGCGCGCTCTGGAACAAAGCAAAAACTCTCAACCTTTTTTCATTTCTTTTAAACAACACAGATGGTTGGCGTTTACCAGCTATTCACTTAATTTTGCTAAAGTATAACTTTTCCAATCCAATTAGAACTAATTTATGAACCAGGTGCTAATTTCTGCATTTTTATGGATACCATCACACACCACAGATTTTCCGCTCGTAAATACAAGTCCTGGTCTGAAAGGCTTCTACCTCCCTGTTTGGCTAGGATTTAGAACAAATGTTAAATCATACATTTGTAAACCACCAAACTTTGAATTAATCTAAACGGACACATCTTTCACCATTAATACTCACATAATTATGCAGAATTACACCCTCTGGGATCACCTTTGTAAGACTCAACGTAACGGGACTCTTTTTTTGTAGCCCCCACCTTTCCTCGGAATTTCTGAAACTCATTTAAAATGTCCTCAAACAAACAAAACCTTGTTAGCAAATGTCTCAAAATACTCATCACGTAACATATTTCAAAAGTAACCAAATTAATATGTAAATTCGCTTCAAATTTATCTATTTCTCTAAATTTTCGTCTTAGTCAATTTCTCAATTTCCATCTGCGCATGCATCATGCGGTTACTCATCCTGGATCTCAAATATCAAGCTGCAATTCCTTTACTAGCCTGTACCCGCCTGTCGGTGTGTTAGTTTGTTAGCCAATGTCGTTGCCATAGTTGCAAATTCAACTTCCTGGACTCTCCTTTGTCTCAGGACAGAACAAAATGCACTTCCTCCACGTTTTCACCATTAGCCATTAACCAACAGTCACAGCCTAGATTTTCTTTACAATTACAACCTTTACAATTCTATCAACCATTAGTACTATTTTATTTTCAACATAAAAATTTGGCTCCGAAATCTACATATGCACCTAATATCACTCGCCAGAGAATGACAGTTTACCCATGTATTAGCATTCTGGTTGGACAAAGCTTCAACTTCAAGTCCATTTAAATAGGTAAATATGAATACCACCAAACCCAACACATTTCAACAAATCATCTCAGCAGCAATAAACACACATATGTAGTACCTTTGCCCTTGACAACAATCGCAATTCAGTCTCTCTAACTAGTTCCCCTTGTATACACTTAAGTCCCTCGGACTGGCTCAATATTTCTAATCACTTCTTCATAACCCTTTACATATTTCTTTAAACAACAGTAACATCTGTGAACTTCCACAAAATTAAAAATAAAACCATCGAACATTTCCAGACATAAACAAAAATATTCCTTAAACAACATAACATTTCCGTTTGAACACATACCTTTCTATAAAAGTTTCAATAACCCCGGGATTGTAATTATTCAAATGAATACCGCTTTTATTGCCAAAACTGGCCTTTTACCAATTATCCTACCCAAACACTAAATTTCCAGCGCGTTATTCAATAACGAATCAAGCTCATAATATAGAAAATCGGTCTGTACATAATTTCCAAATCAAGAGTATGGCAACTCACAATATTTTCTTAAGTTTGACAAAGAAACAGAAACACACATCTGTCTTCCAACCAATATACTTCTCAATTCAACGTCAAATTCTCAATAAAATGAGTGTTTTTTTTTGTTTGTTTTTTTGTTTTTTTTGCACTCATGTGTGGGCACTGCATGCAGAATGAGCTTCACTGAAAGAATCAACTTCCGCTAGGCTCAAGCGCATGCGCCTCTTTTCAAGTGGAGAATTCAGTCAAAGAATTAACATTAGCATTTTCAAAACAGAATGTCTCCGTCTTCAAAAACAAATGCCTTCTGGCGGTAATCAGACCGATGTAAAGTCTAACATCAAACATATAACGGTTAACACAGAGTTGTAAAACAATCGTCTCTCCTCTACCAACAGTGTCAACCGATAAACATTGTACGTCACCAGTTCGGAACTCAACTTCCGGTCACGAACCCCTCTGATTTGAGAGTTCGCTCACAATTTCCAAAAAAAAAACTTTATGACACATCTCCGGACATTCACGTACATTTTGCTCAAATTCCCACAGTTAAAGCACGCATTTTGGATTGACCATACCTAGCAATTCGTGTTGGCCTACATGTTTTCAACAGCATGTCAACACGCTCTGCATCAGCTTTGACCATAGCCCACAACACGCTTATTCCAAACACAACAGGGACTCAAACCCTTTGTTCCGGAGAGGACTTTAACCTTTCCTTCTTGGAAACACAATGGCAATTGCAAGTCAAGGCACAAGCTTCAATCTTTGCGGGAATCCAAAGCAAATTTATAAAGATGGCAGATGTCAGAAGATATCTGACCTATCTCCATCCAATCAGAAAAAAAGCTCTCCAATCAGGCTAAAATCTATTCTTTTCTCCACTTCAAAAAAAATCGTGTATCTATTTCTCTCCATCAACCCATTTCGCAATACAATAAGGTCCTTAAAACAAAACGACTCCACACTCGAAAATCCACATGTATCAATCCATATTTGCATTTGCAATAAACTATCGTTACCATACTTTTGCTTCATGTAATCGATGTTTGGACAGGTCAATTCTGCCTCCAGACCATTCATTTTCAGAATTACAATCCATAAACGATAACCAACGACGGAAAATAAAGACACAATTACTCCTTTTTGTTTCTAAAAACAATTAAATTCCGACTTCCCAACTTTCAATGAAAACAACTGCACATTCATAAATTACAAATATTCAAACCGAAAAAATAATTAAAATTTCGAAAAGTAATTAAAATTTTGATTTTTGTAATTTGTATATAGCTTGAATAATAGACACCATTAGTTACTCATACTTCTTTTAACCTCAAAAAACATATTAAAAAAATGAACACGTGTGTAAAAAACTCAAACCTTTGTTTTGAAAATCCCTCAGGATACATCCTATCTTTTTTGTTCTCCACCTTCAGGGACTCAAACCCTTTGTAAACACTCGCTCACACAGCTGATTTCCTCACAAGTATACTTTTCTCTCGGGACTTAGAATCACGTTTAGGCCGTTAATAAATAAGAACTGCACCAATGCCAATACAATTTCTCAAACAATCACTAACCCAACATATTCTAATCCTTAGGGTCTCAAAAAGACACATAACACGATATAACATGTGAATTTATCTCCCTCTATGTGTTTGTTCGTCAACAACACTACCTCTGTGTGTGTCCGTCGACACACTTCTGCAGACATTTTTTTTACGACTTTCACGTAAAAGGTAGGTTCAACAACCTTACCTTATTAATTCGTATGACTTTACACGTACAGGACAGTTTTACCTCTGCCCAATTACTTACTTAACCGAATTATTGACAATAGCCTAAAAAACACACATTTAGACAACTCAATATCACACAGTAACCAAAAGAATATCTCACCGGTTCTTTTGAAGACCCCGCGTCAGCCACAAAACGTCCAACGGGCGCCCCCCCTGGCCCTGCTGTCTCACGCATGGCGGAAGGAAAGGCGTTTTTTTGCCGGAAGATCAATTCGCCGAGGGGAGCCGCCTGCTGAACGCCGTAGACCAACGAGGATCCCCCTACTGGCCACCAAGTGTAATGGTAGAAATTCAAGCGGCACTGTGTAGATTTGAATAGTCAAGAGATGGCGGTTACAATAAATTTATTTTGCTTATACAGATCATGATTTAACAAAGTACTTTGTGATCAGTCATAACGAAGGAGGTGCTAGCCACAGGTCGTTCGCCAGAGTGATCCAGAACAACCCTAAAACCCTGCCTTATATAAACTTTAGATCAAATGGTTTTTCTGAACTCTGTGATTGGTCAGCACTGCTCAGTGACAGTTAAGACAATATAACCCCCCAGGTCAAGTGACCAAAGTCTTTTGATGTCACGGCTCTTTCTCTAAATGAGGACAGTAAAGATACCCTTAATGAAACACAAACAGGACACAGGACACAATCTCCTCGGCCAAAAGGTCAGGGCTGCTAGATCAACTGACCCATCTCCCTTTAGGCCACAGAACTCAAACATCCCCCAACCTCCGTGCCCCTAGCTTCTCAATCAGGCATCATAACCCAACACCATAAATACCTTAAGACCAACTGCAACATCCATTTGTTTAAACACAACCTCAGTCTATTAAAAATACATTCTTAGTAACTATATCAAAAAATGCCATCACATGGTGCCCCTAAGAACTACATACTTTATTATAAATTAAGTATTGCTAATCGTAAACGAGCAAACCCCGCTACATATTGGAGCCCCATGCGAGGCTTTGAAACAGATTGAAATGAGCGATCTATAACGGAGATACATTTTCCGTCTGAAACCCACCCTCCCACCCTTTTGGTTAAATTAACGTTCCGTTGTATTTAACTATTCCCCCAGATAGCTACGGGTTTAAGCACTGTTTGAATACCGTGCTGTGTACTGAGTGAATTGGCTTTGTCGTGAACAATTGGCTGTTTGTGTTGTAACTAACTAGCTTCGGAAAAGCTAGACTTGAGCGGAGGTACGCGCGTGCGCAGTGACACTGCGACCCGTCTCATTTCATTTTGTAAAATCTACAAGGCAGCGCTTCCAAGAGAAGGCATAAGAACCTTTTAACGAGTCATAACCACTACTTATATTGGTACCATACACGCTTCGAAAAGGTGTATTATAGTAGTGTTGGCCATTTGGGTTGAGTAAATCAACCAAGCAACCGATAAGTTGCCATTGTCTAGTTAGAGGAACATAACAGACATTGATCAGTACAAAAGGACTTTGATTTTGAAGGAGACTACGCAGTCCTCTACTAAGCTATATGCTTCTATTTTGTTAAACAATTGGGAATTGATTAACCTAGCTTTTTGGAAAAAGCTTCACTTTGTTTTGCATGTAATTCAACATTAATGTAAACACTCAACTTCTAGAATCAGTAAAGTAACAGTAAAATAATTATTGAGACAGGAGAAGCTGCTTATTTAAGGACAGTTTTCTTGTGGTTGTGCGGCTTATATTTCGAAGCGGCTTATAGCCCGGTTTTAGAACAAAACAGAAACACTTTAGGGGGTTATAACACTCTTATAACCCTATTCAATCGATTTCACAAAATCGCATTCGACTTTTAGCCATGTGCGTGAAAGGGATAATTGCACCGCCCGTGTAGCCTAACTAAAGGCGGAACCAATTAATACAGACATTGTTTCACTCGCTCTGCCATTTCCAGGCTGCCGTGAAATTAGCTAGTGTTGGCTTAAGAAGTTTGTGAGCCTCGCTTACGCCTAGGGTTGCCACCTTCAATACAGAAGAATAAGGGACGCTTGCCGCAGCACGGGGGAGGGGGGGGGGGGGTAGGGGGCAGTGGCCAGTGGCAGTGGTGGTAAATCACAACTTAAAACATGTTTTCATAACAATATTAAGATTGATACATGGACATTATAGATATCTGCTATTGAAATCAGTGTGAACAGATGCACTCAGTCTCTCTCAATCACCACTCAAGTGGTCATATCGTTATAGCTGAATACCCAGATACGATAATAAACATAGGCCAACAAAGTTTGACAGTGAGACCACAAAAAAAAGGCTTTTAACATCAGTGGACCAGAAGTAGTAGTGTGCAGTATTGAAGCATATCAAGCCTACTTCCTTTTATAAGTGTACTTCTTATTACGCGGGGGGTATCTGGAGCTGCCTCCGCCATTCTTTCAAATCGACAAACCAACAATGACAGCGAGTATTACCAAATCAGGGTCAGAATAGGACGAGTCTTCACAGAATTCGGGTGGGATGATTTGCATGGGATGCTGCATTGAATTAAATACGGGACAAAACCCGTCCCGTATTGATTCAAAACGGGACGCGCTATTTCATTCTCAAATACTGGACGATTCCGTATTTTAAGGGACGGGTGGCAACCCTTACGCCTCAACTCTTCGATAATGTTTAATTTACATGTCTCTGTAGCCTATAAATACTGCAGACTGAACCTAGCAGCAGTCACTTTGTATTCACATTCCCTCGTGTTTAAAGTAAATAGTAAAAAGTAAATATTTAAATATTAAAAATGCCTCGCGATGAATCTGTAGCTGCGCCATCATCTTCTAGAAGATATTATACAAATTCCAAGAAGCTGGACATTGGATGTAATTGCTAACAAACATTAACTAGTAAATTAAATGTTTGTAATGTTTATACAATACACTAAACAATTCAGGGCTCGACATTACAGTAAGGATTGTCCACTTGTCCCGGACAAGCCACACTGGTCAAGTTAAAACTCAAACTAAATTAAATGTTACTTCACGATATGTGCCACTCATTACGTCTATTTTACAGATTTTATTTACCGAATTCTGCATTAGCAAAACACAAAAAGTGGCTTCGTCCCAAGATCTCTACAGACCGTGCAGCTAATTTAATGCTCAACACTTGAACGGTGGGCTTATTACTTGAAAGAGGAATTAAGTCGTCTCACTTACACTAGCAGGGCTTGGAAATACAGTGACTTGCGAAAGGAAAATGGATGGAACATAACATTTCTTATCGTCCTTGGTGCGAATGGGCCTTTAGTGTCCCCACTTGGTATTCTAAGCTATTTGCTCCAAGCCACTATGTGTCACTGCTGTTACCTAATAAAAGAGAAGAAGAGTCATGTGATCAACCCATGATCAAATGCGGAAGTTGCATTTTGAGTTCTATGAAGAACCGTCTCATTCATAGTAAAGAGAAAACCAGCTTTTATTGGAGTTATTGATCTTTGCCATGGACGGTTTGGCCAAAACATCGCATAGCAGCACCTCTTGTGCAGCGCCGGATTTCAGAGGGTAAGAAACCCATCAGATAACGAGATAATCTGTTGACAAACGCAGGTGTTCCAGCTCCTTACAAGTGCTTTTGTATCTTTACTTATAGAACATAGAATTAACATTGAGTTGTCTGATTTGCTTATATTTGGTTTGTGCAATCATAGTCCATTATTTAGAACATTATAATTACAGATTTTAAGTACGTTTTTAAATGCCTTTTTCTCATGTCTTTCCCGTTCACCCCAGTAATGAGAGTTCCCTGGCGTCTGCCCTCAAAACTCTCCTCTTCTTCACCGTCCTGATGGTCACTGTGCCCATTGGCTTATACTTCGCATCAAAGGCTTATATATTTGAAGGTAGTGACCCTTCCAGACTAGCATCATTTTGAAAATGCCTTTATAAGTGCAGTGTGCATATTGCCTGCAATCTACAGTCAAGTATTTCTTTGTCTAATTTTCAAAAACAATAAGTCATTGACTGAGTGTCTGTTCAATACCTCTAGGTACAATGAAGATGTCCAATTCAGACAGCTACTTCTATGCTGCCATTGTTGCTGTGCTTGCTGTGCACGTAGTCCTGGCTCTGTTTGTGTATGTAGCCTGGAATGAAGGACCTCCCAAGAGCAAAGGCAAACATGACTAACCTGGAGCCTGCTACACTCCAACCCCGACCACCAGACCATAAGTTAGAGCAGGGGGCAGTCAAACCCCCGCCCCCCGTCCTCACCACAGCTCCCCAGCCCAAACCTAGGACCATCTGTCCTGAAGGGCCCTTCTCTCTGGGAGTCCAGCCTCGGTTGTTTCTCCAGTGTTGACAGGAAGTCCATGCTTCTTGTAGAAAAACGGTTTACCAGTTTTCTATTTAACGGTGACACCTTTGTGTCTCTTTGCTGCTCTCTAGTAAAGGCTGTGACCTCACGTACACCCTGTAATTGAAAGGTGTAGATTGATACACTGTTTAGCTACAGTGGTGGTTAAATGGGAAACCCCTTTGTTTGTTTTTTTGTTTACAACACGTTAATACGGTAGTGATATGATTATTCTGTCTCTGTAAATGTTATTTATGTGACTTGGTATTCCGTCATGACCCGTAAGTCGAGTATTAGAACTGTAGCATTATTAAGATACTCCTGCTGTTTTTTTCTCATTGTGATTCCCTGTGGATATTTGTTTTTCTAGAAAAAACAAAAATGTCTTACTTTACCAAATAATAAAGAGAAAAGTATTAGTATTTCAAATTGTTGCTTGCTTTTCCTCTTTCATTCAAATATGACAAAATGTTGCAGTGAACAGAACTAAAGGGCATTTAGCATAGGTTGGCTGGAACACAATACAGAGTAAATCATTACTGATCTTTTTAATGTTATGATTTAGCTGTCACACAACCTCACCCCAGAAACATCAAACACTGGACAGGCTGGGAACAGGATATGATCAGCTTTACACTGCATTCCAAATTATGCAAATTATATCTTTCTCTGATTTTCCTAAATAGTCGATTCAAATGACCGTCAGTATAATTTCCAAGTCATCAACCGTTAGGGTATAATTTGAATTTTATTGAACAAACCTCCCAATGATAACAGTATTTTTTTTTAAAATAACTCAAAATGCACTGTTCCAAATTATTATGCACAACAGAGTTTCAAAACATTTTATAGGTTGTAAAGAACTTGAATTTGCAGCATTAGGTCATATTTACTGAAATCAAAATCTATTTCAATCAAAAACATCTTAACAGGGCAAGTTACTTGTTAACATAGGACCCCTTCTTTGATATCACCTTCACAATTCTTGCATCCATTGAACTTGTGAGTTTTTGGAGAGTTTCTGCTTGAATGACTTTGCACAATGTCAGAATAGCTTCCCAGAGCTGCTGTTTTGATGCGAACTGCCATGAGTTTCTCTCCTTTTATGCCCATAGCAGCAGAATAGAGGTATTCTTTGCAGCATTACATGGTGCATTGTCATGCATGAAGATGATTTTGCTACGGAAGGCAGGGTTCTTCTTTTTGTACCATGGAAGAAAGTGGTCAGTCAGAAAATATATATACTTTGCCGATGTATTTTGCACACCTTCAGGGATCCTAAAGGGGCCTACCAGCTCTCTCCCCATAATTCCGGCCCAAAACATAACTCTGCCACCTCCTTGCTAACGTCGCAGCCTTGTTGGGACATGGTGGCAATCCACCAACCATCCACTACTCCATTCAGGGTTGCACAGTGACGGCACTCATCAGTAAACAAGACTGTTTGAAAATTAGTCTTCATGTATTTCTGGGCCCATTGCAGAGCAGTGAGCCCAGTCTGCCCAGTCTGCTTGTGAGCATTGGTTAGGGGTGGCCGAATAGTAGGTTTATACACAACTGCAAGCCTCTGGAGGATCCTACACCTTGAGGTTCGTGGGACTCCAAAGGGACCAGCACCTTCAAACACCTGTTTGCTGCTTTGTAATGGCATTTTAGCCGCTGCTCTCTTAATCCGATGAATTTGTCTAACAGAAACCTTCCTCCTTATGCCTTTATCTGCACAAACCCGTCTGTGCTCTGAATTAGCCACAAATTTCTTCACAGTATGATGATCACGCTTACATTTTTGTGAAATATCTAATGTTTTTATACCTTGTCCAAGGCATTGCACTATTTGACACTTTTCATCATCAGAGAGATCCTTTTTCTTTCCCATATTGCTTGAAACCTGTGGCCTGCTTATTAATGTGGAACGTCCATCTTAAGTAGTTTTCCTTTAATTGGGCTCACCTGGCAAACTAATTATCACAGGTGTCTGAGATTGATTTCAGTGATCCAAAGAGCCCTGAGATACAATACCATACATGAGTTTAATTGAAAAAATACATGTTTATGACACTTAAATCCAATTTGCATATTAATTTGGAACGCAGTGTATATCTGCACCACTGGTGATGTGTGAGGATGTTATACTTTGTGCCACCACCAGAGGGCAGGCTTTCTTCCAAACTGCTGTCACTTGTGTGTCCTCACTGGACCAGACACCTGCTGTGGGCCAGAGACAAAGAAATGGGATAACAAAGTAAGTTTCAGCTCAGTTTTATAAAATAATGAGTGAAATGTTCCAGCTTTTCACTTTTGATTCTGTCACAAAATACAATAACACAAGATCAAATGTGGCATCTAAACATTCCTCTCAACCTCAAGGCCTCTTCTGCCCACTTACCTTACCCTTCCTCCGGCGTTCCTCACTTCCTGGTACTGTTGCGTAAAAGGACTGACATGTGAAATAGAGTCTGGCAGCGATGTACATAACATGTTTATTTCTGTTCAAGCACAGCAGTCTTGTTGTTAACAAAGTGACATGTTAACCGACAGTGATGGACCATATTCCTTTACATGCCTTAACTGTGAACATACAGTACTGACTCAGTCAGAGTGCCCTGACACCTGAAAGGGATGTTGCTGTCAAATTGTTATGGAGTACAAGGGTTCTCAGAATGTCTTGTCTGGATTCAGTTGTTAAACTTTATGAATAATTTTGTTTTCAAACATTTAGTCATTTTAGCAGACACTCTTATCCAGAGCGATTCAAATTCAAATATATTGCCATGGCAGATTCCTTCAGATTCCAAGACCATATTTGTGAGACACACAATGTGTGAATGTGGAGCAATAATGGGGTGCATGCAACCAAATAGGTGACCCCAAAATAGTTCTGGAAGTTATTTAAAACTTTTTGGGATATCTGGTTTTTACACATTAAGACAGCAAGGAAAGACAAAAAACTAGAAAGAAATAATTCACCTATAATAACTTTTTAGGCATGTTTTACCTTTCTGTTGTTAGCTGAGAAATGTATTAATGCGAATGTTCTGCATGATGTTTTAACAGATGGATCTGCTGATGTGTAAATAGGCTAGGAGGTTTAAAATATGCCATGTTAAAAAAGTAACAGAAATGTACCACAGAATTGTATCTAATGAAGATAATACATGTTCAAACCAATATTTTACAGATGTCTTTTGTATGTAACTCATAAAGTGTAAAGTCTGTGTTGATATGGAGTAACAAAGAACATCTGAGCTTGAAAATCTGTGTTCTCCGACCATGAAGTTCTATCTGATGGAATAAATATCATCATATACCTTAATCAAAAATGTGAATAAATACAAAAACAGTACAGTACATTCCACTTATACTTTCAAATGTTCCAATAAAAATAGAGGAAGATTTAAGACGTCAAAGATCCAAGACGTCAAACCCAAAGGAATTGTCCTCGCAAAACCCTATTCGCTGCCACAGATAGCATTTTAGCATTCAACATTATAGTGACAGCTGTCACTCCCATTGGAGACTGAATGAGTCAAAGCTCTACCATTTCCAGTGTGTGTGTGTGTGTGTGTGGAGGGGGTGCTTGTGGTTTGACACCCCAGAATGCTTAAGAGGCAACACTAGACCCCTCGACAGCAACCCTAGACCATCAGCCTTCTCAGATCTTCAGATCATCTATTCTGGTCTTGTTGTTGCTGTGTTTGGCTTGACGGTTGGACTTGACCATGCTGGGTGACCCAGGAGCTGATCCCCCCACACTCCCTGCTCCCCCCTTCTTCCCTTTCAGATCCATATCCTCTGGCTTGCTGCTGCTTCTCTCCACCGCCAGGTTATCCTTGTTCTGCTTGTAGGCAGCCTTGCTGTGGTACGGCTGGTAGGCGGAGTCTGTCTCCTCTGACAGGGGAGAGAGGTTGTAGGAGGGCACCGGGGGGTAAGCAGGCTGCACCGTGTGGTGGTGACTGTGGAAGTAGTCGTCGTAGCTGGGCACGAAAGGCACGGCTGTTTCGCTGGGCTCCTTAGTGATAAACTCAGAGGAGACCTGCATGCGGTGGTACCGGAGGCCCTGTCGACACTTGGTGAAGCCCAGGTGGTACATCTCGATGAGATTGAGGAACAAGGACAGGCTGGCCACTCCTAACATGAAGATGATGAAGATGGTTTTCTCTGTGGGGCGTGAGATGTAGCAGTTCACGGTGTTGGGACAGGGTGAGCGGTCGCAGGTGTAAAGGGGCTTCAGCTGGAAGCCGTAGAGAAGGTACTGTGCCACAATGAAGCCAACCTCGAACAGCGTCTTGAAGATGATGTTGAAGACGTAGGTGCGCAAAAGCTCCCCCTGCAGGCGGACTCTGCCCTTGTCATCCCTGACGAAGGGTTTCCTGCTGCTCTTAACCTCCACGATGAACTGCTGCTTCTCACTGTTCTGCGCCTGCTCTTTCTCCCTCTGCTTCTGCTTCTCCTCCATCCTCACCAGGTGGAGGATGTGGCCCAGGTAGATCAGACTGGGCGTTGAGACGAAGATGATCTGCAGGACCCAAAAGCGCACGTGCGAGATGGGGAACGTGACGTCGTAGCAGACGTTCTCGCAACCGGGCTGCTTGGTGTCGCAGGTGAAGCCTGACTGCTCGTCACCCCAGACCTTCTCGGCTGCGGCGCTGAGGACCAGGATGCGGAAGATGAAAAGGACGGTCAGCCAGACCTTGCCCACAACCGTGGAGTGCTCCTGGGCCTTCTCCAGCAGCTTTCCCAGCAGGTTCCAGTCACCCATGACTGCAGCGGTAGTAATAGATTACACTTGGGGCTTGAAGACAGGAGGGGAAGGAGAAGAGAAGGAGTATGGGGGGAGAGAATTAAAGATCGAGCTTTGGATTTGGAAGATAATACCTGGGGATAGTATTTAATGCAGAACCTAATAAGTATATCTATAAGATATACAACTGAACTATATTTTACTCACAAAAGCTTTGATTATACTGGTCTTCGGAGGCAGGTCTGATGTCCGTTGACTGTGTACTTCACTGACTATAAACGACCGACTGTTTCCCCACACCCCTGAGTCAACCTAGCCCTCGTCAGGTAGTGACCCCTTGCACACAGACTCTTACAGGGTTATTTATACTTTAGGGGGATGTATATTTGGGATGTGCGGACAGGAGCATGGCAGGTTCCGGTCCTTGATAGTAAAGCTAGTGTCCCTTTTGCCAGGAGCTGTGGTAATGTGATCCATGGGAGTGGAATAGAATCCAGTTCTGACACTGTGCAAGTAGGAATTAGAAATGCGTCAGTTATGACAGGAGCTAAAACTGCTCTAACACATCACCTTTGACAGATATTCCTCCTGACTTGTGTACTGTAAGGAGTAACAGCAGGAATGTTCTTTTGTCGAGACGTGTAAGACTGAAGTTGAGAAATTAAGATATTATTATTGCACTGTTGAATTGTTTTTGTTTACCATTGATTAAATTAGCTAGCTACTATAATGAAGATGTTATTGATGTACTGTAGTATTCTTTATTGTTCATTGTGCCTGGTAGCTGAGATGTGTTTACTTTGCCAAAATGGATAGCAAATACAAATCATTCCTTGACCCAACTATGGAAATACTATTAGAACAATGCACTTCTGGTCCTTGATCTACTGCTGTACTTTCTACATGCACTGTTTGTCCGTTGCTTTAGATAAAAATGTCTGCTTAGTGAATAAAAGGTTGATATAAATAAAAAATGCACTTTAAAGTGCAGACATTTGCTTACGTATGTGTGATGGAGGTTCACAGGTTCATTTGAATACAAACTGCTATTTACTCCAGGTATGTGATCTCAGTGATTCAAATAGGTTTTGTCCATCACAATAGAATGTACAATATATTTATCTGTTTTTACTCTTTACCTTCAATTGCAGCAGTAGTCTCCAGCAACAGAAAGTAATTTTGTGTCAGTCATTTGTGTCTCTACAAAAAAGATTTTTTTTCCACAATCCAATCTATTCCAACAATCACAAAAACCTAACTTCAGATTAACCAATAGACCAGCATAAACAACATGACAATCCTGATGACATCAACTGCTTAGAGTATCCAACTTACACCAGTTCACTTCCAGACTCCGTCGGTTTCACCATTGGATCAACCTGCCTCCTTGATCCCTACACCGGACGACAGTTACAAAAAGCATCAGAAACAACGATTCCACCCACCTTGTCAGCTCACACATTTCCAGCAGCGAAGCTCATCAAGTCTTTGTGGCTCCATGTGGTCCCCTCCCTCGAAGGCCTCAGCCACAGGCCTCTTTAGCTCGCTCTCCGGCCCGCAGCAATGCCCTTGAATGGACAGGAAATCTGGACCTCTGCAGGCCACAACAACTCTGTTCCACACGGCCGCACTGTGTCGTGCAGTGCCCTTTCTATGTGGGTATGTTTAGGGCTATCCTGAGGTCTTCTCCTGGACTGTTCACTCCTGACCTCCTGCTGTTGCTGCTGCGGCTATGAGACACACTCACGGCCAAGTCCAGCTCCCCTCCCTCCTACCGCCCACTTCACCTACCCTCCGGGGTTAAATTTGGCAACTGGCACACTCTAATGTAAACTGTTAGAGCTGTCTGACTTGCTTGTTACTGAGAGTGACAGGGCAGTTGGCCAGTAAGGTAATCGACCAAGGCGGTCTTGTCACAAGTGTTGCTCCAGAGCTAAATATAGGTGGGGTGGATCTCTCCTATCGCAGAGGGCACCTCTTGGAGAGTAGCAGCAATTTGTGTCTGGAGTCACCAATGACAGGCTCAGAATACAAAAACTCTGTCAGTAGCTAAATGATTAGGGTTGGAATTATTACAGTAAGAAATGAAGTTATAAAACCCCCCACAAAAGATCTATTATAACCTCATACAGTATAGCTAGTACAAAATCTATTGATAGATCGGTCTGCCTGCCTGCTTGTCTGCCTGTCTGTCAAGAAGATGTGCATATAACTTTGTGTGTATATAGTCTTCTTCTTATAACCCCAAAACATTATAAAGCACAATGCTACACACATTACACAAATGTAGGTTATAACAGAGATATGTAGGTTGTAACAAATAAAGAAGGAGCTCATAAAAGACTGTAGGGGGTTTCAACAAATACTTAATACTTCTGTCAAAATACTGTAATCACTTTTCTTGCAGCAAAATCAGAGGCGTCTTTATAATTATGTTTCTGTAACAGAGCACTGGACAAATATATAACAATTTATTTACATCAATAGAGAACTTCAACAGTCCCTTTTCTTGGCTTATGGCTGCCCGAAATGTATAAGAAATAGTCAAAGTGTTGATGTAACCTGTCTATGGAGGTCACAGCAGCTAATTAGGAGGTCTTAACAATATGTTTAAGAAGTAGTTTGTCTACACATCTCAAATCATTCAAATGTAAATTATTATTGATTTTATTTCTTGATATACAACAATTTACATACAGTATATACAACTCTGTTCCCATTAGATTTGAACTGGATTGTTTACTTGATATCTACAGAAAAACGTTCTATTTCCCTCAAACAACAAAATGGCACATTAGTCGGACTTGTAAACTTGCAAATCAGTCCTACAACCATGAGCATTAGGCATCCATGATTACAATGTTAGTGAAAATCAAAGAATGATAGATGACTCAAAGGATAGGAAAGTTGGGATGGTACAGTATAACAAGGTTTAGAAGAGTTAAATACTCGACATATTATTACAATTCTATATATAGTATATTCTATAAATACTAAATATTTCCAGGAAGATCATCATTGGAATACCAGTTCTGATAAATCACTCTGACAATGACTGTGTATTTAGAATTCTTGTCACATTTATGGTTCGCGATTTTTAAAATCATTATCAAGTAAATTAAAGTTAATTGAAAGAGATAAACAAATGTAAGCAGATAGATACCTAGGTGCAATAACAAGCCCTCAGTTTACTAATAGGATATGGAGCTTTCACTGCAACTCATTCTTGTGCCTGCTACACAAAAGCAGCCAGTATGGAAATGTTAGAATGAATCCTCCCTCTAAACTTGCCTATTCATAGGTTGGCATCATGCAGATGCCTCTTTAACAAAGCCACCATTTTAAGGTGCTGAAATAGTGCCGGGCCATGCCCCAGAAGAATGACAAGTTCAAAAGCAGTTCAGTAACATTCCTGTTGTGAGAGATCCAGATATCTTTGATCTTGAAGATTTGGATATGAACCACCAGAACTGAGACCCAACTTCCACAAAAAAGCTTTGAATATTTAAACTGATGAAATGTTAGCATTTGTTATTCTACACAGTGTAATCTAGGTGTCAATAGTCCTTGTTGGTATAGCCAGTTGGGATTGAACCCCATTCTCTCAGATGGCAAATGAAAGGGTCTGCCATTAGTCAACAAGCTACATCGTTTTTCCACAAGAAAGTGATTCTAAACCAACTCTCAAAAAACATGTTCAAGTGCTTCAAGTTTCCAGGTTGTGCTGACCTCCATATTTTGTAAACTGCACTTAGGTCTAACTCTATTGCTGTATGAACATCCAACAAGTCATTTAATATTAGTTAAGCAACCCATAAAGTAATGAAGGAATTGATGTACAGTTTTCTTCAAACCAATGACTAAATTAGGTTATACAATGGTTTCCTTGCACAGCACATCATGCTCCTGCAAGTCACTTGGTCAAACAAATGCTGCTCTATCCTATGGGCTTGGTTTCAGTTCCACCCCCAACTGGAGACGATTTTGAGACTTTTTGAAGTCCCTTGGAAAAATGTTCCTCCTCATTCCTATCCAGCATTAAAAGTTTAAAAGGATATCTCACTTTCCGAATCCTACACCTGGATCCCATTTTCAGACCTGTTACCTGCAACAGTCAGTAGAATGAATGGATGAATTAATGAATGGACGAATGGATGTAATAACAGATATGTAGCTGTAACCATGTTGCCAATGATGTCTTGGACTCTGAGTGGGTTACTGATCGTTATTTGGAAGCAATGAAAAGGGTATGGAGGGATAGTGTTTCAGAAAGCAGAACACCTCTCACCCTTCTCCACAGGGGTCTTTCTGGTCACATTGAACTTAGCCTTGAGAGAATGGTCCGCTATCAGCTGATTAATCTCATTCTGTTTATAGGATGACAGCTTCTGGGTGATCCAGGCTACTTTACTCTCCTCGTCTGAGCCATGGCAGCATCGCATGCAAGCTCGACCAATCAGATAGGCCACCTCTGCCAGGTTTAGGAGCACGCACACCCCAGACACAGACAGCATGAATACAGTGAATATGGTCTTCTCCGTGGGCCTGGAGACAAAGCAATCCACCGTGTTTGGGCACGGGAACGAGTCACACTTCACCAGGCGCACCATCTTAAAGTCGGGGTAAATCAGGTAGAAGATGTAGAGGAAGGTCACCTCAAAGCCGATTCGGAAGATGATGCTGATCATGTAGGTCCACCAGAGAGCTCCGATGATCTGGAACTTCTTGCTCTTGATGTGCTCCAGGTCTTTGGGGCTGCCTCTGCCCGTCCTCCTCAGGATCTTTTTGTCAATGTGACGCCGGTGGGCCACATGCATGGCCACCAGCAGGGCCGGGGTGGACACCAGGATGAGCTGCAGAGCCCACAGGCGGATGTGCGAGATGGGGAAAAACTGGTCGTAGCAGACACTGTTGCAGCCAGGCTGCTGGGTGTTGCACGTGAACCCGGACTTCTCGTCACCCCAAACGCTTTCAGCCGCCACCACCAGGACCAGAATGCGAAAGATAAAGATCACGGAGAGCCAAATGCGGCCGATGCCAGTGGAATACCTGTTTACGCCGCTGATCACAGCATAAAAGGACCCCCAGTTCATTTTGGATTCCAGGTCTGGAAGGTTACAAATCAAATGAAACAAAAAGTCAAGGCTCAAGCTAGCACACATGATGGAAACAATTCCAATCCTCACAGTATTAGGAGAGTATGCATTTAATATTCATAATTTTAAATGAAGAAACCCGTGTGATTAATAAGTATCAATAAAGATGAAATTCTATCAAATCCACAATGCATTATTCTCTCAGCGACAAGATCAAATAAACAGCAATCACTTTATAGGTGGTCGTCAAACCTACACCTCCTGTATTCCGTAAACACACAACCTCAACTACATCTCAAAAATGCAATCCTGTAACCCACAGGTATAATGCAGTAATAACACAGTTATAACACAGCTTCAATGGTTTTAATGCATTTTGTTGTGCCAGTTTACCGGGCTCATCCGGGGGTGCGAGGGGCAGGACCAGGTCCACAAACGAACACCATGAGGTGTAGTCCGGACATGGAGCCAGGTCGATCAGAACGCTACGCCAGACAAGAGCCGCTACATCACCCAGCCGTGCTTTAAGAGGCCGAAGGATGGCCTACCAAGCACGTCACGGGACATACGGTAGCGAAGCCAATGGCGAAACATTTAGCCGAACCACGTGATTGGTTCGCCAAGTATTAATAGAGTACTCCCAAGTTGACCTGGGATCCAGTCCCAGACAGACAGACACTCAGCAACACACAGACTTTCCCAGCAATGGCTCAAGACATGCATCTCATTAGGACCTTTTAGGATTGATAACAGACTTAAAACTTCTATTGTCCTATATGAAGACTGGTAGCTTGATGCTCCTAGATATTGCCTGAATGACAACAAAAGTACATCCAGCTACAAGAAGTTATTGTACAGCTGTTTTATCCCAAAAACAAGTATGGTCTTTGATATAACTTGTCAGTAAGGTAGCACATCCCTAGGGAGATCACAACTACCAGTTCCCCTTCTCTGCTCCTCGCCAACACAAGTTACCCACAATCATTCACTTTTTAGAATAAGATGCATCATTTAGATTACCTTCAGCTGTGGTGGTACACAAACTGTGTACGAATGTGTAGTAAATAATAACTTATAAAAAGTTTGAATCAAACCAAAGGCCGAAGGCAACTGGGTTTGAGAATACCGTGCGTTGGTAAAATGCTAATCATTCCACCGCCACTAGCCACTACCCTGCACTGGGGCAGTCATACGCGCTTATATAAACAATTTACATACAATGGCCGCCTTTATTGAGCTCCAACAAGACTCTTTAGAATTCACAGATCAAACGCCTCGATTTCCTCCTACCCTGAGCTGAAGAAAGAATCTGTGTGGACACAATAGGTCTCAGCTCTGCACCAAAGCAACATGATTGTGCTGTATTGTTCTTGGTAGGGCACTGGGCAGGGAAGTGGAGTGTGGTTTTGATGTGGGACAGAGGGCTGGAGAGAAAGAAAGAGATCCAGGGAGAGAGAAGTAGTGAGATGTTTGTGGAATCATTCAACAAATATATTATCTTCTTGGGGATCAAATGTGAATCGTACCAGCTGGACAAAATCATTCAAGACAATCCCATATCCAGTTACACAGCAGATATGTAATCCGACAGGGTTTTTTAAATCCTCAAAAACCTAGAGGATCTATATTTATAAAAAGAAGAACATTAGTCTTCCTTGCACAATCAAACGTAGTGTAAGAATGTGGCTAGGGGTGGGTGGTGGAGGTATTGGGGGAAGAGAGGGTCCGGTTCCTGGGTGAGCAGTAGTAAGACAGACCTGACATCCTACTGAACCACCCAGGCTCAGTCATGGGGGGGGCATTTTTCACATAGATTATTCTGGACATGACGTGCATCATCACAGAAAGAGGGACTTGACCTGTGAGCCTTGTGACCTCACTCATGCGTCAGCTGCTGTCACAGATCCTCCCAGTCCGCTCCTCTGTAAGAGAACTCCAGTTTATTCAGACTCAAACTCCCCCGTTTGTCTGGGAAGACAAGCGGTTTACAGTATGGTAGGGAAGCAGCTGGGAGAATAGTAGACTTTTCTGTGGTGCTAGAGTGTGGTGCAGCTGGAGCAGAGTTCAGCTCTCTGTGGTGATTGTCAGTGTTATCAGATGACCTCCAGTCACTAGCTACTGTACTGAGACTGTGTCCGCACTTCTGGCCTGGCTAGGGGAGGACATGGGTAGCCATCTCATTGAATGAAGTAGTCACAAGTGTTTCATGCTTAGTCTAGTTCCTTTCAGCACTTCATTTTGTCATAAATTACAGCTTATTTGCGAAGAACAAAAAGTCGGCTTGGGTATGATTTTCATTTATGCTTGCTAGGACCAAATATTGCAAATCAAAACAAAGGATACGTTCCAGTTGCAATTTGTGTCTTTATTACGAAATAAACTTATTTAGATTAATTCGGTCAACATATGCAAGGTGATTTACAACTCAATCCTACAAAACATGCCTACTTTTGTATCTAGCTGGATAGACATCGTATAGATATATAAACTAAGAACAAATGGAAAACCTAAACTGAAGACAAACTTGCATATATATATATATATATATGCCTGCAGACCAACTGTCTTCAAAAACCATTGCTAAATAAAACAATATCTAATATGTATCGTCAAGGAATGAAGATAAATCAAGAGGATATCACAAAGCAGGAAGTTTCCCAGTTCCCAGATCAATTAATGGATAATTGAGTCCAGGCCAGTGGAATATCTGATGGGATTTGTCATTTGCGTGAAATAATTTCCAGAGCTATTTGTGGTGTTGAGTATAACAGGAGATGAGGTACATCCCCCAGGCTGCTTCTCGTTTCCTTGTCTGCTCTTGAGCACTACCTTCAACACACCAGCAGACAGGCACACACACACTTTCAGATCACTGTTTTAAATGCATCATTAGCCTGATGGCTATAACAACTCTGCCCTCTAGAGGATATTAAACCCATTCAAACAAGGGAAAACTGAATCAGCAGAACTGTAATTAAAGTATATGATTGTGTGTGTATGTGATGCCACCTACTTCTCTTGATGCCCACGTTCCTCAGCTTATCATGCTTGGCGTGTCCATTCTGAGCCAATCTCAGTGACAAGGAGGCCCCTCTCCTATAAAAACACACAAGGGGGGCACACATTAACTAGTCTCCCCCTAATTACAAGTCTGGGGAGATATTAACAGGCATCCTTGCATTTCTACATATATAGTGTATGTGTGTGTGAGGGCAGGGTACAACCTCATGGCCCCAATCTTCCCCCTCTCCATGAAGAGCTCCACAAGGACCTTGGCACCTTCCCCATCTCCCTGAATGTAAAGCCTGGCGAACAGGGTCCTGTTCTCCACCATGTCCCTGAACCAACCCACCGCCACCTGGGACCAGGCAGAGCCGTCCGCTGGGGACACCTGGAGGAAGTGGGGGTAGAGAAGGAAAGAGGGGGATGTTGAGGAGCGGAGCGAGAACATGCCAGAACTGTTGATTATCGTCCATATCTTATCCGTCTCCTAACGGCCATTCTGGCTCAGAAAATACTTAATTCTTTCATCAAACTTTACAGAGAACAGACTGTGACTGATCAGATGGAAATTAGATTAAAATATCCAGGTTGGTTTCACTCTATTTTTAAGCAGAGCAGGAAGGACAAGGCTTTGGGTTTTAAGGTACAGTTGAAGGAGACAGATTGAAGTGTTCTTCAAAGTAAGACTACAAAATAAATCAGTTTGAAAATAAACAAGGACTACAGAACTTTCAATAAATGTCAAACTAGCCCAAGCATCTAAATCCATGTTTCATGGAATAATAAGCATTCGCACCAAGCACTCAAGACGAGACAAATATTTTGCACATAGTTTTACGTCAAAGCATGACCACTCAAAGGAAATGGATGGAAAGCCTCTTACTTTGGCCAGAGCAACCTGGACAGCCTGAACGGGAAGTGAGGTCATATCTGGATGGAGCTCCTTAATGTCCCAGAGGGACAAACAGGAAGAGTCCCCGTAGTCCAGCCTCCTCACCTCCACCTGGATGCTGCTGGAGGTTCTGTCACAGTCTTCTGGGTTGTTCTCTGGGGGGGGGGGATATAGACAAAGAGGGATTCAGTTGAGGGGGTTAAAAATGAGTGAGAAAGAAAATGAGGGAGAACGAAAGAGAGGACAGTTATAGAGCAGCTTGGTAGCTTTGATAGCAGAAAAGCCTGTTCCATACCACCTGTAGCCAGTAAATATCTTGTGACGTTCTGCCCTCTAGTGGTCGGCCTGAAAGCATACTCACCTCCACACATGCCACAGATCTTGGTGACCTGGGCTCTGCACCACATCTCCTGTGAGGGGAACCAGCTCATCACATAGCTCCCAATATCTGGGATGCTCCGCAGCTCTGCCAATGAACGACTGTCCTTCAGACTGCTGTATGACACAGAAGACAAAGGAAACAGGGAGAGGGGACCAGGAAGAAGGAACACCACGAATGAGTAGCAGAAGTGTTCTGAAGTGGAAACACTCTGTGGGAATTAGGTGTTTTTCTGTATGTATTCCCTGTTGTAGGCACTACTTTTGCCTTGTTATAAGCAGATAGTAATGCTTATATTTCTGCAGAGAAATCAAATTATTACATAAATTCTTACTAGAATGCTCCATGGGTAGGACAATTAATGTATGTGTGAAAGGATTCACTGTGCATGCCATGAATTCCAATTCTACTGAATCACCATTAGGTGGGGATGTTTGGGGATGTTTGGGGATGTTTGGGGATGTTTGGGGATGTTTGGGGATGTTTGGGGATGTTTGGGGATGTTTGGGGATGTTTCCACCAGAACGTGCAGCTCGCTCTCAAAGCTTTCCCATATACATTTTCCAACTTAATAAAAGCTATTTATTGTAAAAGCCGTCAACAACATTTGCCTTTTGAGTTTATGTACAATAAAAACATCTTGCTAATGATAACTCCACAAAACAAACATTTCATCTTTTTACAACTCAACCAAAGAAACAACTGGGGTCTCATTTATAAAACTGTGTGTAGGATTCTTACTAAAAGTGTACGTACGCCCAAAAGCCTAAAATGGCGTACGCACACAAAAATTCAGATTTATAAAACCGTCCGTACGCACACCTGTACGCAATGTTCCCTTTATAAATCACAGATTACCCACAAGTGTGCGTACGTGAATCAGCATTGTACCCCGCCCTGAACACGCCCATTTTTAACCATAAATAGTCAATGCAAAGCACCTCATGAATGCTAATCTAGAATCTCATCATGTATGGAAGCAAATCGTTACCAAAATTCAAATGCAAATGCATTTCTGGAAATGCATTTGCATTTTAAGAATGTGGCTGCATTATTTGACTCAAATAAAATTAGTAATCAATCATCCTATTTGCATTTTAATTTTCTTCTTCAAGAGTGCTCAATCTTTCACTTAATTAAAATGAAAAAGAAATAGACATTTGAGATTTAATTTTCAAAACATGCAGCAGCAAATAGATACCAAAATTCAATTTGAAATGTAAAATTTGAAAATTAATAATAATAATTTATAATAATTAATTAATAATTTCCAGAAATGCATTTTCATTTTCAAGAACGTGGCTGAAAAATCGTGACCACAATTCAAATTCAAATGCATTTGCAGAAATGCAAAATGAACGAAAAAGCATTCTGAGCGGCGCAGCAGAGTGACGTCAGTAGCCGCTCTTCTTCAGCTCCCTGCTGACCGAGCTACCCATCTTGTTCGGTAGGGGGCGGTGTGCACATCTGCATTGCATTACATTGCAAATGTGCCGGAAAATTGATTGAATTGCCGGGTCTTTAGAGGAAGTATCACAGACTGAGCAACTTGATGTCAAACAATGACTAAGACAGTGGCAGAGCTACTATTAATGTGTAAATCTGTGACGGCAGAGTATGCAGCCAAGCTCTCTATGACTTGTTCTACTCGGTCACGGGCATCAGACTCAGATATATTATTAGATTCTACCTGCTCAGCTAATTCAAACAGTGTTTGCACAATTTGAGGGAGCGCCATGATCTGTGATGCGTCCTCTAAAGCAGCGGTCCCCAACCTTTTTTGCGCCACAGACCGCTTTCATGTAAGACATATTTTCACGGACCGGCAGGGACGGGCTGGGAGGAAAGAGGCCCTGGACAGCTGCGCTGCTAATGCATGCACATTCTGGGTTTGATGTGATCCTAGTTAGTGACTTCCACACCTAATGCGCGAGAAAAATAGTTTCGCTGATTTGAGCGAAAAATAGTTTTTGGAGTTTTATGTAAAATAAACAGCCGTTTTTTCAATTGACAAAACCATGTCTAGTGTGATGTATTTTTGTCTCAATTTTTCAGCCCCATCTTTAAGTTTCTTAGCCTGGTTTTCCATCGTTATATTGTTAGCTAGCTTTCGATGTGTCAGTCCCACTGTTGTGTGTGACTATAAACTAGTTTATAGTCTCAAACAGGCTTCATTGAGTGGTAACTATCACTTGTCATGTGTCGAGGAAGAGACGCGCATGATACCGCTCAATAAAGCCCACAAACTTGCTAAAAAATGAGTAAACACACGTCTTTGCAGAGCTTTTTTTGCTCAGGGAAAAGGCCCGCGGAGAAGGAGAGAATCAGGTAATTTTTCAGAATAAAACGTCTTTCAGACTCTGATAATCAATTAAAAGTAAATCATTTTATTAATTCTTTTTTGTGCAGCCCGGTACGAAATGACCCGGTACCGGTACCGGTCCGCGGACCGGTGGGCACCGGTTGGGGAACGCTGCCCTAAAGACCCGTCAATTCAATCAATTTCCCGGCACATTTGCAATGTAATGCAATGCAGATGTGCACACCGCCCCCTACCGAACAAGATGGGTAGCTCGGTCAGCAGGGAGCTGAAGAAGAGCGGCTACTGACGTCACTCTGCTGCGCCGCTCAGAATGCTTTTTCGTTCATTTTGCATTTCTGCAAATGCATTTGAATTTGAATTGTGGTCACGATTTTGCAGCCACGTTCTTAAAATGAAAATGCATTTCTGGAAATGTATTTGAATTTGAATTGTGGTCACGATTTTGCAGCCACGTTCTTAAAATGAAAATGCATGTCTGGAAATGCATTTGAATTTGAATTGTGGTCACGATTTTTCAGCCACGTTCTTGAAAATGAAAATGCATTTCTGGAAATGCATTTGAATTTGAATTGTGGTCACAATTTTGCAGCCACGTTCTTAAAATGAAAATGCATTTCTGGAAATGCATTTTAATTTTCAAATTTTACATTTCAAATTGAATTTTGGTATCTATTTGCTGGGGCATGTTTTGAAAATTAAATCTCAAATGTCTATTTCTTTTTCATTTTAATTAAGTGAAAGATTGAGCACTCTTGAAGAAGAAAATTAAAATGCAAATAGGATGATTGATTACTAATTTCATTTATGAGTCAAATAATGCAGCCACATTCTTAAAATGCAAATGCATTTCTGGAAATGCATTTGCATTTGAATTTTGGTAACGATTTGCTTCCATAATCATGACCCTGGCATGCGATTGTTCTTTACGGTGAATCATAGCGCATGACAACTTCTCAGACACTGTTAGCCTATTGGTGGAGCCCGAAAACTCTGAAATTTGGTGGCCGGTAGTCAACTGTGCCAGTGATACCGCGAGTTGAGATACAATTTGAAAACAAGAGTTTTGTTATGAACAGTAATCTATTAAAGCCTGGACTGATAACGATGACGTGGAGTGTTGAGATTGCGCAGGAGCTTAACGACTGTATTTCCAGTTTTTGACATATGATGATATATGCACAGTATTAAATAAATATATGTAGTTATACACTGTATTCTGCAGTTATTTAAAAGGTAGGATATGTGATGTTATCTGCATTCCATGCAGTCGGGCATTTCCCCCTCCTGCACTCCGGTAGTGGACAATATGATGGTGAGACAGCGCTGAATTTTTATTTAAAATTTGACAAGGTGTACAAATTTGTACAAGGTGTTTATGGAACAATTATCACTCAGTACAAACGCAAATAACACTGCTGGATTTAATCTTCATGATAATGATGAAATCGAGTGAAAAAAACGTGTGTGAGGAAAACAAAATATATAAATATTACGAGTAATCGTTCTTCCCACATTTACTTTCTGCAGTCTGACTACAGTACGGTCATCTGCGTCGCCGATTCCAACTGTTTCCAAAATGTGCGTAGGCCTACGGGAGGGTCAGAGTTTGCGTGGAGGACCGCACATTCTCTTATAAATCACAACCTTTGCGTGGAAAGTGGCGTACGCACATTTTCAGCCCCGTTTTGTGCGTACGCAAGCTTTATAAATGAGGCCCCTGGTCTTAAGTAATGACCGAACAGATGGTCAAATGACATTTGGCAAACAACATTTAATTGTGCATCTTAAAAGACATACACACAAACATAATCTGGCGAGATGCTGGACGTCATGTTAGGAAACTTACTTTGTGTGGAGGGCTTGAAGCTGCAGGGAGGCATCTGAATGCTGGATGTAGAAGCACCCAGGGCTGACCATGTGACTAACCACCACCGCCATCTCCTCAAACTTCCGTACCTGAAACTTTGGAATGATCGTTTGGCTAGACTTTGGAATGCTGAGGTGGTTAAGTTCTGGACCTCTGAAGAGGTTGACGGAAGATGAGACAGAGCACTTCTGGAAGCTCTCGAGATCTCTGCTGACCTCCAGCCTCGGGTTGGCCTCTTCAGTCTGGAGCTGGCTGGGGGTCAGGATAGCGTTTGTGGTCCTCTCCACGTGATTTTCAGTACAGGAGATTTGAAGAACGCCTTCTTTCTCTAAGGCGCTACTCTGAGAGGTAGCGTGTCTGACGTCAGTGAAGATGTCTCCCACGTCCCAGAGCTCGGTTTTGGTTGCGATCATGCAGGTGTAGGTCAGAGAACCTCCAGACTCCACTCTCTTCACGGTGAAGACTGGGTAGTGTGTGTCCACCTCTGGGAACGACTGCTTCCTCAACAGGACTTGTGACGCTGCCACTCCTGGCTCCTCCATCTTAGCCTCTCTGGTCTGGTGCTTCATCCCCCCATCCACAAGGGGCTCTGTGGCAGCGGCTTCAGTTCGGCAGAGACTAGAGGTGTTCTGAAAGTATTCACTCCATTCATAGGTGACCTCCATAACATGCTTGTTCTTGGCGTTGGATCGCAGGAAGTGGACAAGCTGGGAGGAAGTCTGCTTCTGGTGCAGCACAAATACGTTGTTCTCCATCCCCTGGCCAGTGAGCACTGAGGGTACTGGTGTGTTGTTAGGGCTACAGACACCTGCATGTTGATAGTTATTTGGCAGTGGTGGGGATGATGATGACTTCAGAATATTGACCTGCGGAGTCGGTGCTGGCTGAAGCGCTACACTTGGTTTAACCCCAATCTGCTGTACTTCTGTCGTTTTCTTCATGCGAACAACGTTCTGTGCTTTGTCATGCTTCCTTGCAATCTCAAAGGTTAAGACTGGTGCCTCAAAGGTTAAGACTGGTGCCTCAAAGACTGTGCTGTGCTGGGTGGTAGAGACCGTGCAGTGTGTGAATGCATCCTTCGGGAGCAGACTATCAGCCTGGGAGGTAAAGAAGAGCTGGAGCTGGTGGAGGGACAGGGTAGCTCCCAGAAGCTGGACTGCCCCTGTGATAGAACCTGCCATCAGGACATTCTGGAGCATGGGGCCGAACTTCAGTACATCCGGCACCTGGATGCCCCTTTCCCTGGACAGTTCTACCTGGTTGGGAAGTAGGTTTCCCTTTAAAGGGGCTTTAGCGATGCATTGTAGATCTGTTGGTGCACATTTTTGGGATGTTTATTGAATATACAATGGAAAACAGTGGAAATCACTTACTAACAATATCAGAACCATAGCATTCACTTACTATGGACATACAGTACCAGTCAAAAGTTTGGACACTTATTAACAATATCAGAACCATAGCATTCACTTACTATGGACATACAGTACCAGTCAAAAGTTTGGGCACATTTCATGGGAAAATGTGTCCACATTTTTGACTGGTACTGTATGTGAAGTCCTCTGTATTGCTGTATTGTATTACACGGCTATAAAAATACAAATACATTTGTCTTACCAGATGTGAGGTTTTTAAATGTAGCAGAAAGTTGTTGGATTACATGACATTTGGCACACAGAACTTTCAGAAGGTCGCAGCAATCCCGAAGATTGGTTGGCTGCTGCTTAATTAGACAATCTTGTACCTCCACAAAGGCCTTTGAAAAAGAAAAAAACGAGTTTGAGTTAGCCATGCGCCATTTGAGAATAATACAGCTAATCGATTTTAGATAACAGTCTACATTGTAAAATGGCATTTATCTGACAAGATTACTAGCTCATTCTGAATGCAGGGGCATAGTAATGATGCACTCCAACAACTGATTTAACGCATAGCTAGCTTCTACACGTTAATTGAGATAGCTCTCATTATACGCCTTGGCATGACAGTAGCTCGCTAACTTTTTTGCCATCTTTACCCGTTCCGTGAAATGTTTTATATCTCGATCCAGTGCGTTCCTGGTGTTCTCCAATACTAACAGGTTATACATGAGACATCTTTTGGCGATATTAAGTAGGTCAGGTGGTGGTGGTAATTGTTGTAGCATTTGTCCAGGCATGGTCAGGCTAAGTTGTAGTGCTTTGACTTGCTGGATTGACCGACTGCACTTGTCGTTTGGTTGGCGGAGTTGTCCCTTTTTTCTGACGTCTTTTTAGAGGGTTCTGCGACTGAGGTGCATTTTGGCTTTATGCACAGTGGTAAATGGTTGTTTGGGGATTTTTATGAAACTCGATGTAAATGGATCCGTAAAAGGATGCATACAAAGAGAACTGAAATTAATAGTCTGATATACTAGCACTGCGTAGGCCTACGTTAACATGCCTACTTGTGTTTATGAACAAGCTTGTCAACATCCGGTCAACTTCCATATTTTACAAACGCTAAACTCAATTTAATAACTCAATTTAATCATTTGTGAATCAGACTCATGTTCAGACTAATAGCAAAGGCAGAAAAAAACACATACAAATATAAATTACACAGACTGTTGTATGCACTGAGAGTGTGGAGAGCGTCATGTATGGAGTCAAATTATGGTCAATAATATTTTGCATTCATAGAAATAGTTTTGCATCCGTATAAATAGTTTTGCATCAGTAGAAAAAGATTTGCATCCGCAGGAATAGTTTTGGATCTGCAAAAAAGTTTTACATTTGTAAAAAGGTTTTGCATCCGTAATTCTACGGATGCACAAATCTTTTTCTGTGGATGCCAAACATTTTCTGCGAATGCAAAACATTTTCTGCGAATGCAAATCTTTTTCTACGGATGCAAAACTATTTCTACGGATGCAAAATATTATTGACCCTAATTTGACTCCATAGCCATGGAGCTTAAAGCTGGTGTAGGCAAGTTTTGCGAATTGCTATAGCTTCAAGGCCTGGCATGCCACGTCTCCCATGGATCATGCTGTCTCCCATTCTGCCCACATAGGCATCAGTGAGTGGGAAAGGAGGGCTAACGCACATTATTACACGGCCTTTATTGAACCGTTTTATGATTTACATGTATGCATTTAGCTCTTATCCAAAGCAAGTAGCCTGTAGATGTAGATAATCAATAACTCAAAAGTACGCACATTCTCAAGAAGATCGTCTAAAATGATGTAGCAATAGCCGTAGCCTACTAATTTTTCGAAATCATTTGAAAGAGTAAATAAAGTTTTTTCATTAACATTCATTTTGGGGGTTTTCAAATTCTCGAAGTGCTATCAAACACAGACATTGTGAAAGGTTGGTCCTACTGTAGCAGAGTAATATGCATGCAGTTCTCTACTGGCGTCTTCAAGTTATTGTATAAATCCATTCTCCACCTGTACTAGCTAACTTCTTAGTATTCTTTAGTATGTTTTGACAATTATGTAGATGTGGTGTAAGCAAAGAGGGAGACTTGAGAAATCTGACATAAATACATCTGTTATTTCACACAATAAAAGATCTTCTTTGGCAACACACTTTTTGTATACACACAACCAATGTTGTAAACGCAGTAGACACAAATAGGATGAATATTATAACCAGTACAAAACTCAGTTCTGGTGTCCCAGACTCATACAAACAAAAAAGGGAAGGATTGTGTAAAAACTCAGTCAGCAGTATAAGGCTTCCATTGTAAGCTGTGATACATTCCGATTTATAAAGGTCTGGAATGTTAACCTTGGCTTTCCTCAAGATTATCAGCCAGTTTGTATCACAGCAGTTTAAAGCGTTTCCACTAATATATAGAACTTGAAGACGCACAGACAAATTAGCAACCAAAGAATCATCTAATGAAACAAAAGCATTATTTCTAACATCAAGCTCTCTTATTGGAGAACATACAATGCTGTCAGGGATCGCAACTAGGTTGTTGTAGGAAATGTTAAGCTGAGTCAGTGCTGTTAAACAAGGTAAAGACCAGTCAGTGTTTGTCATGTTAATTTCACTGATACTAAGTGACTGTAAACTTCTCTGGACACCCTCCAAGGTATCCAAGCGTATCATCAAATCTTCATTCCTTGCCAGTTTGAGAGAAACGAGAGGTGTTTGATCAAAAGTTCTTGGATGGAGAACCTCTATGCCATTGTCTTGTAAGTTAAGATGTCTTAGAGTCCTAATTTGGCTGAAGTTGACGCAGGACAAATCAGGTTGTGGGCTTCGTTTTGTCATGTTGTCTGGTTTTGGTCTTGGTTCACATGGCTTCACGGTGTTCTGTTGTAGATTCAGAGTCTCTATACGAGGCAGGGACTGTAGAGAGAGGGGGGATAAGTGTGTGATGTCATTGTTTTGCAAGTCAAAGTACCGCAAGGAGGGAAAGAGCGGTTGGGCAAAGTTTCCCACAGTACCATCCTGCGCAGAGTCATAGCTGAAATCAGACAAACAGTTTGTACTCAAATTCAGTGTTTCCAAAGCTGTCAGATACCTCAGGGTTTGTAGAGGAAAGTACCTGAAGTGATTGTTACTCAAGTCCATATAAACCAACGGTATGTGCCTCCAGTTGGAATATATGTTATCGTTCTCTAAAGTACTGTTCTTCGCACACGTGATCTCTTTGTAAAGAGTGTTGGACTCTGGCACCTGGACCTCTGTGCTCATGGCCCCCAACATGTTGTGTTGCAGGTGAAGGTGTCTCAGATGACTGGTCTTTGGGACAATTGGAAAATAAAGGAGGTTGTTGTGACTCAGATCCAAGATTTCAAGTTTGTACAATTCCTCATCCTCGTGTGTTACAAAGAACTCAATAGAATTTCGGCTCAGGTTCAAGAATTTCACCTGATGGAGTTTGAAGTCACAGATGTGGGCCAAATTGTTTCGGGCCAAGTTCAAACTTTCTAGTTCTCTCAAAGTTATAAATGTCCCCGGCTCTATATGTGATATGAGATTATTTTCAAGGGAAATCGTTCTCAAGCCCTTGGCTCCTGTAAAGGATTTTGACATTAGTTTCATCAAAGTATTTCCTGTGAGATCTAGGTGTTCCAGAGAGGACATGTTGGAAATATAAAGTCCTACTGCATCACCATCTAAGCTGTTCAGAGACATATCCAGCCTCCTCAATGTTTGGAGGCGCTGTAGGGTTTTGCTGTTTATCTCAACGTTGTTGTTCAGCTCATTACGGGCCAGGTTCAGTTCTATCAGTTCTGGAACATACTGGAAAACCAGATCATCCATGAGCTCAAGATGGTTATAGCTGAGGTCCAGTCTCTTCAGGTCTGGTAGAGCCAGCAGGCCCAGCTGCCTGATCATGTTGTGGGAGAGGTCCAGTCCCCTAAGCCTTGGGTCCAGTCCGTCAGGAACTGACGTCAGGTTCTGGTGTTGCTGGGACAGCTCCTGGTTTTGAAGTAATACATGTATCACATGCTTAAAAATATGCACATATGCTGGTGTTGTAAGTGTAATGGTGCTGCAGAAGGCTTGCACTTTCAAACACTACCAATAGTACTTAGGGCTTCTGGAAATCAATACATGACAATGTTACAATATTAAGTTTGTTAATCAGAACAACTACAGTAAAATGTAATTAGACAATGAAGTTTCCTATTTTCTGGAGGTCCTACCTGGTGGTGCAGATCTTGCCTTCCAAAGACTGGATAAAGGAGAGAGTGTGACCATAAGAGGTAAAAGAGATTGAGAGTGTGTCCCATCATCATTCTGCTTATTTTGCTTCTCTGGGCAGCGCTGCATGACTCTACAGCCATATATAGCTGCTCGTCATGAAAAATAAAAAAAAAGTAAGAGGAAAGAAGGGATGTGGACACCAGATACGCTGCTTGTTGACTTTTATTAACCCAATAAACACGTATGTCACAACACCCTCTGAGAGGACAGAGCATGTCGAGTTTAATATATTTGAAGAAAATATTTGCGACCCTATCAAGTTGTCAAAAATGTGTTATTTCTAGATTTCTCCGCATTAACATTTATTTTAAGATCTATTCAAATATTGATGAATGACAAATGCTCCTGCCCTGAGCGCAAACCTTCATACAGCCATCCAAGCATGAAACATTAGATCATAGTTGTCTATCACCTTATTGTGTGACATTGTGCAATTGTTATTTGATCAACAAAAAATACTCATACATATTTACATATCTGTATATACATGTATATATATCAATATAAATATTTGACTTTTGTGACAAAAGTTTTCAGTTTCAGAATGATTTGGCGTGTTCTGTTGTTACCAACCTTTCTCTATTTACAAAGGGAAACAATTCACAATTGTTTTTAAGCAAACCTTAGATTTAACTTACCCCTGTATAAACTTGCTTTAATCTCTCCTAGTAAGGATCCTTTTATGAGTTTAATTTAGAATTTTAAGCCACATTTCTTTATTCTATGACAGGTATGTCTGATGAAACCCATCAGTACAAATATGTGTTACCTTCACGTAAGGCATATTATATCAGCCAACCGGACAACACCTCTTCCATGGCAGGTAAATTTATCACTGTTTGTTCCTGCTATAGTTAAATCCGGAACTCTTTCCTAAACGGAAACCTTGCTAAAATAGCCAGGAAGAACAAACAAACTTCCGGTGAGGAGGTGGGGGGGAAGCACTGTCGAAGGTATAAACAGACACAGTGATGAAATAAACTGTGATGACAGAACACAGCAGAACACACAAACAAAGACTGTCACGGGACAAGGACCAGAGTAGTAGTACCTACAGGCTTGAAGGCTACCTGCACCTGAAGTGACAAGAGATTTATTTCTATGTTGCTATTTTTACGACAATACTCCAAATACAAAAGACCATGACAGAGGTTTTAAAATAAGAAAAAGTTGCAGAAAGCATCATTTGTACGGAACTGCTTGGAAATAATTTACAGATTCCCTGAGTGGTTCTGAAACGTCCATCATCCAGTTTACATTTATCTTTAAGGCTTTTACCAAGACCATATTTTTCCTGTTGTCATTAAATGTCTGTATCAGCTGCCTCCAGGTCTTTTTGGAGGCTGGTATATCCTGCTGATAACCACACTTTCAATCTTCTCTCCAACACTGACAGTGTTGACAATGTTTCAAGCCTCATCGTTTTCCCCAGTTTATTGTCATTTCGTTCTTGTCCTCTGCTCCATTTTGTTTTGTTTCTAAACATTTTGCATCATTTTTTTTGTGCATCCCTCTACAGTGTCAGGACTCCCTTGAAAAAGCAACACTGGCTTCAGTGAACTTTCACTGAAAGTTAACTAAATAAGAAATCTTCTTCTTCAAATATGGATATCAAGCTAACCTGCAAGCCAGGAGCTAGTATAATTATTATAAAAGTATTTAGCTTAGGGGTAAACATGGGGAATATTATCCTGTGAGAAAAATAGAGATAAGATTAGGCTTGCAAAAACTGTCATGGCCTGACTGGCCAGTGACAAACCTTGGGCCAAATCTCTTCTGCTCTTCAGCGGAGCTCAGGTAAGCTGCATGATGCCAAAGAAGGTGGAGTCAGCGTCCATGGAGATCTGGGCCTGGGGTCGGTCTGGGATGACCAGCTCAAGCTCATCTCTCTGGTCCAACTTCACTATACCTGGGGAAGGAGTGAGAAGGGGGCTTTACAGTTGTATTTTGTCTGAAGAGGGAGATAGATAGGGGAGGGTATTACAGCTCCAAAACATCTGGGGAGAGAGAAAGATAGGAGGGCCCTGCAGCTTCATTGTGCCTGTACATGGAGCATTTTAGATTTTCAAAGGGGAGAGGAGGGTAGCATTCTGACATAATTATGTAAAACTTCCATGCAAGGTTAGCCTGCCCTGCATAAGAAGATGCTGTTTAGTGTTTTATAATGGCCATCTTTGTTAGAGAGTTGCCTTGCTTACTACTTCTAAACTCCCAATCATTGTCCTCTTCCTGTATTTCCAGTGTGTCTCCTGCAAATTTAAATAATGTATGATGAACTGATACTTCAAGGCACTTAAAGTTAAACATTTAATTCAACCACTGCAAGAAACCAATGAATTAGTCTCCTAAATTGCAACTGTTAGACAAATCAAATGCACCTTCATTTAATTCTGCAGAACTTACCTGTAGACTAGCTAACCCTAACAGATATTTTTGAGCATGTTGCATTTTGAAAAATTAATTATAATAAATAATTGGGGCATATTGTGTTTGAGAACTTGTAACATAGCACATACAACATTTGTCGTTGTTGATATTTCTTCTGTTGCAACCATATTATGAGGAATTTATGCAGTATTGTAGAAGAGATGGTGCTATTTTTGCACAGACCTTTCCATGACACAATGTAAAACAGTTACAATGGTACACATCCAGTCCTTGATTTTCAGCTGCACTTACTACATGCACTATTTGAATGTCACTTTGGTTAAAAATTTCCTCTTAAGTTAATACATGTAAATATCATCAAACAGGTCTGCTCTCAGGTTGTGGGGGCCTACCTGCGGTGTAACAGGTGTTGGCAGAGTTAGTCTGGGGCATCTCCTGGAGGCAGCGCAGCAGGTCAAAGGATCTCTGACTGGTCTGCGAACCGCTGCTACGTACAATGTGACCCATAATGGCTCCTGGACTCAGGAACAGAACCTGACAGTTAAAGATCAACAGGGTTGGGGAGTAACGGATTACAAGTAATCGGATTACTGTAATCTAATTACAAAATAATTGTAACTGAATATTTATTTTTCTTTTCAAGTTTTCAACACAAAAATACAAACACAACAAACCCCTGTGGTCGATCCTCCCTCCCTCAACCTTCCCTTCACAATTCAGACATATATAGTTCGATTTCAGGTTGAATATAGTAAAAAAAAAGAAGAAGTTAAGTACAAAATGATCAGAAATAGAACTTCCATGACAATTATAGTAACCATAAAAATAGTAATAATAATATTCTTAGAAAAAAGTACTTCGTTTTGTATATATTTCAGACCATGTTGCTATCGTCGTTTCGCAGATGCCATGCATTCTGGCAACAGAAATTTCAGAAACTATTATGTCAAGAAATGTGTTCAGCCATTGTAATCGAGTCAGTGTATGTGGTGGTAGCCAGCGTTGAGCTAGGATATTTTTAGCAGCAGTCAACCCAGATAATTCTATTATTTTTTCTGATTTTGGAAATTGAAAAATATTCAACAGTGTGGCTGTGGGGGTGCAAGGTAAGTCCCTCCCTAACAATTCTGATAGTGTAGATGTCACCATCTTCCAGAAATGAGCCACCGGCTCACAATACCAGTACATGTGCATAAATGTTCCCACCTGACCAACAGTGCACAGATCACATAATGGAGAGGTAGAGATCTTCATGCATTGGCATTTTCTTGGGGTCAGGTAGAGGATTCTTAGAGGATTCTATAATTGAACCCCACACTTTGTCCCATTGTATGGAGTAATCCTTTTGATTCAGGTCCTTTAACCAAATATTGTGTACATAAAGAGAAGTGTAAGAAGATAATAAAAATTGGGAATACAGTAAAGACACTATACCCTTTGGATTGCTTTTGCTTAGTATATTATGCAGGGGATGGAGCACAAGTTTTGTGTTCCAGGGAACTCCATAGGCTTTCATAGAGGACCTTAATTGATGATACAGGAAGAAAGAGAAGCCAGGCAGATTATAGAATTTACGTAGGTCATCAAAAGAACGAAGGCAATTATCATCGAAAATATCACGTAAGACATGAATACCTCTGTCCCTCCAGGCAGGAAAGGTAAATGGAGCTTTACCAGTTAGGAGTGAATAGTTATTAAATATTGGGGTATTCAGATGCCATTTCTGGGCAGGTTTTAGTGATTTTTCAGCGGCACGCCAGACAGTGAGAAGATAAGAGACTATTGGACCTAATCTTTGCTTAGATTGTTTGCAAGTGCTGAATGAATCAGATCTTGGAGTCTGTGGGGGGAAGCAAGCCTCTCCTCCACAGGCCTCCAAGAAACCGATGCATTTGGGTTTAGCCAAACTGAGATTGGACGGAGATTGGACCAAAAGTATAATTTAAAATTTGGGACTGAAAGACCACCCTGTGCTCTGTGTCGTTGTAATGTGGACATTTTAATCCGAGGCTGTTTCCCCTTCCAAATGAATTTAGATACTAATGACTGGAGATTTTGCCAGTATTTGGGAGGAGGGGCTAACGGTAACATGGAAGAGAAAAAATTAACCCTTGGTAAAATGTCCATCTTGACCACAGAGACACAGGCCCGCATTGTAAGCGGGGTGTGTGACCATCTGTCAAGGTCCCTATCAATGCGGTCAAGGATGCCCTTAAAGTTTTTAGATGCTGTATTTGACAAAGATGGATAGACATCAATGCCCAGATATTTAAAGTGCTTCACAATGGGTATGTCAGGGGGCAGCAAAGAGGGGATTCATCTAGAGTTGAGGGAGTCAGGTGGCTGAGCGGTGAGGGAGTCGGGCTAGTAATCTGAAGGTTGCCAGTTCGATTCCTAGCCGTGCAAAATGAAGTTGTGTCCTTGGGCAAGGCACTTCACCCTACTTGCTTCGGGGGGAATGTCCCTGTACTTACTGTAAGTTGCTCTGGATAAGAGCTCTGCTAAATGACTAAATGTAGAGTTAAGTGGTAACAATGACGATTTGGACCAGATAATTTTATAGCCTGACATCTTACTAAAGTCTCTGAATGTATCTAGGATGTATTGAATAGAGGTGGGTGTCTGATCTATAAATAATAGTATTTTGTCGGCATATAACGCCAAGTGATGTTTAGTATTTTTATAAGTGATAAGAGTATTAAGAGGATGTTGTCGTATCGACTGAGCAAGTGGTTCTAGTGAGAGAGCAAACAACAGAGGAGAAAAATGGCATCCTTGGCGGCAAGACCGTGAGACTGGGAATGGAGAGGACATATTATGGCCATTACAGCAGAAGGGTTACTGTAAAGTAATTTTGTTAGATCGATGAATTGATGGTCAAAACCAAATTTTTCTAGAACCACCCATAAATAATCCCATTCCAGTCGGTCAAATGCTTTTCTCAATATCCCGAGCTGCATGGATGATATGTAGCAGTCGGCGCATGTTGTCTGATGCTAAACAAGATTTTATAAAGCCCGGCCGTCTGGTCCTGATGTATAAGTTTGGTCATGTATAGCCTAAATCTACCCGTGTAGCTAGCACTCTGGCGAATACCTTTATTTATATAAACTTCAACTGGTTATAAACTAGGTTTTGAAAGTAATTCAAAAGTAATGGAAAGTAATCAGGTTACATGACTGAGTCTGGGTAATCCAAAAGTTAAGTTACTGATTACAATTGTGGATGGGTAACTATAAACTGTAACGGATTACATTTAAAAAGTAACCTACCCAACCCAACACATTGGGGTGCATGTGGTTTACCTCAGAGCTAGTAGGCTACATTTGTCAGTTTGTCAGCTGCTGCACATTGGCATAAATGGGTGAAGAGTTGCTGACTTATGGACTGGTCTGATTATTGTTGTTGATTGCTTTTTCAGGGATTCCTTTTTCAAGTTTATTTTCTCATGTACTTAATTTGTTTATCCAAGTTCTAGTCTTCTGAGGGAATACATTAGTTGTTGACTTTCATAAGCATGAAGCCATGCAAGCTGAAGCATGAAGCCATGCAAGCTGAAGCATGAAGCCATGCAAGCTGAAGCATGAAGCCATGCAAGCTGAAGCATGAAGCCATGCAAGCTGAAGCATGAAGCCATGCAAGCTGAAGCATGAAGCCATGCAAGCTGAAGCATTGTTGGAAAAATTGAAGATGTAACACATTTATCCTGTATAAGAATGATTCTGTGTTCAGCATTCCTTGGGTGCAAAGAGAGGCCTGCCCCCAGATCTGAACTCTGGGTAAACATACAAGACCCTTATCTTGGGGTTGAGGACTAGGAAGAAGGAGGTTGTTTTGGTTGTTTTAAGGAGATACTTTGTGACAAGGACTATAGGTGGAGATGCAAGGTCTGGTGACCATTTGTTGACACCTATGTGAAGGAGTTTACGACCCCAGGACCGGAGATCCTGTTGTTGTGTTTCAATCAGGGTTGATGTCGTAAACACACGCACACGTAAACACGCACGCACACACGCGCGCCAGGTCTATGCAAGGGAGCCAATGAAGAAGAGCCATGGGACCTTTGTGTGCCTTTGTCTTAACCAATGACTGTAAAGAGCGGGGCTGCTTAAATAGGTAGCTGGCGCAACATGCTAGCAGACAAACTTTGTACCACAATGGCGTGTGATGTTTTTGTCTCCTTGTGGGCCGGCCGCAAGCAATAAAGCTTTCTTAAACTTGTTCACCGACTGACTGTGCAATGCTTGATAGATTAATAGGTAACCCTTCCTTTTACAGTCCCTTAAGTACTAGGTATTTACATAGAAAGTAAAGGGTATGTTATGTGTTTTATTGGGTATTACCGATTGGTACCAAGGTGGTAAATACCTAGATAATTCGAAGTATTTACCCATTAACTAAATACGGCGGTGTGATTGGCTTTGTGGGAAGTTAAATTCCTCTATTTGAACGGGACCGCTCCTAACAACATCAATTCGTTGGTCATCGGCAATATGCTCTGGCCAGCACCCCGGGTCTGTCTCTGTAAATGGGGCTTTCTCCCTGGCATCTCCCTCATTTGTCTCAGTGGTAGGAACTTCATCGTCATGTTCTTGTAACAATATTTGGTCATCATTATTGCCAGCAGTTTGAGTTGAAGACGTATCTGTACTTTGGCTAGCATCCTGCGACGGGGGTTCGGCCGCTGCTGTCGCTGGTAGGGTTAGAGCTACTGTACTGATGCTGGACCAAAGAAAGAGGTCACTTTTGGTAGACTGACTAAAACTTTCTTTTTTTTGTCCAATATCTTTCTTTTTTCAGCACCACTGGCATATGTACGTTTCATTTCCTCTCAAACTAACATTTTAACCTAACGGCAAAAAACGCAAAGGTATAAACGAGCCTACGGCTACTTCAGATCATGAATATATATAGTCTAAAGGCTTCAGATCGCTTAAGCCGGTCGCAGTAAACTTCGCCATGGTAACCGTGAGTTCGACCAATCAGAGAGACGTCAGTCAGTGTTGTTTTGCTTAGGATTGTGGGTAATGTAGTATAACAGAAGATCGCAAATAACAAGGTTGATTTCATACGGACTTGTGGCTTTTATAGGAGCAGAAACTTTCGTTTCACAACCTCGTAGCTCGATTTTTGCTGGTCTGTTGGGGGCCCACTTGGAGGGCGGGGCACGTTTCAATTGAAACGGGTGAAACATAGGTAAGGCCGCGTCTGCATATGAGAAGTTTGTTTTGGAAATGGGACCAAAATCGAAGTTGCTCTTTTGAAAAACTGTCAAAGAGGAGGGCCGCATGTAAAAATGAAAATAACCTTTTTATGTCGCCTCTTTACTTCGATGTTGGTCCAAACTTCTCATATGCTCTCTCTCTTTCGCACCGTGGGGCCGAAAATCAAGATGTTCCACTTAGCGCTCCCCCTAGAGGCCTGGACAACTTCCGTTGTGAAAACTGGATGCAGCGTTTTTGGTTTGCGTGCTTTCGTTATTGCAACGCGTTTATGTATTTGCAGCGTTTTTGGTTTGAGTGCTTTCGTTTTTGCAATGCGTTTATGTATTTGCAGCGTTTTTGGTTTGCGTGCTTTCGTTTTTGCAATGCGTTTATGTATTTGGTTGTGTTGTGTGTATTACAGTCCAGTTTCATATTACTTACTGAGTAAATAGCCATGTTTTACCTGGTATCGCCTTGGAACGTATATTACAAGTTCTTACTAAGGGTAACGTTGACAAAGTGGTATTCGCTTACAAAGGGTATGGTAAGAGCCTGGTAACACTATGGAAACAAACACGGCTTCCTTTTACAGTCCAGTTTCATATTACTTACTGAGTAAATAGCCATGTTTACCTGGTATCGCCTTGGAACATATAGTACAAGTTCTTACTAAGGGTAACGTTGACAAAGTGGTATTCGCTTACAAAGGGTATGGTAAGAGCCTGGTAACACCATGGAAACAAACACGGCTTCCCTTTACAGTCCAGTTTCATATTACTTACTGAGTAAATAGCCATGTTTTACCTGGTATCGCCTTGGAACGTATAGTACAAGTTCATACTAAGGGTAACGTTGACAAAGTGGTATTCGCTTACAAAGGGTATGGTAAGAGCCTGGTAACACCATGGAAACAAACACGGCTTCCCTTTACAGTCCAGTTTCATATTACTTACTGAGTAAATAGCCATGTTTTACCTGGTATCGCCTTGGAACGTATAGTACAAGTTCATACTAAGGGTAACGTTGACAAAGTGGTATTCGCTTACAAAGGGTATGGTAAGAGCCTGGTAACACCATGGAAACAAACACGGCCTCCTTTTACAGTCCAGCTTCAGATTACTTACTAGTCCAAACATGCGCATGAACATACCCAGTATCCAAGAAGATTTACCGTGACAGTAGAGGAAAACTCTTCCCGCGGAGGTAGGTATATTATTTTTAGACCCGTGGACAACGTTGCCGCGACGTCGTACCTTGGTCGGCTGGGTACTTATTTTTTGGTCCCCTGGACAACGTTGCCGCGACGTTGTACCTTGGTCGGCTGGTTACGTTATTTTTAGACCCGTGGGCAACGTTGCCGCGACGTTGTACCATGGTCGGCTGGTTACGTTATTTTTTGGTCCCATGGACAACGTTGCCGCGACGTTGTACATTGGTTGGCTAATTACCTTATTTTTAGACCCGTGGACAACGTTGCCGCGACGTCGTACCTTGGTCGGCTGGTTACGTTATTTTTGGTCCCGTGGACAACGTTGCCGTGACGTTGTACCTTGGTCGGCTGGATACATTCATTTTGGTACCATGGGTTAAGTTGCGGCTAAGTCGCTCTTTGGTCGCAGGACAACGGATCTCGAGTGCATATAGTGGTTTATCCAGAGATGGAGAGATCACACTGGACTGCTCTCAGTTCTGACACTTTTGCAATGTACCCATAGTCTACATGAATTTTAATCACACACAATATTAAATGTTGCACCCAGCACGTATAAATGTAGACAATGCATGTAATTCATGTGCAGCTCAGCCCCAGCATGTCATTGGTCATCAATGTTCTCATATGCAGAAACATAGCTTTAATAAATAAGACTGAATCTGGAATATAATTTAGTCTTTCATTCTTTACTATAAACATGTACAAAAGCAATCAATGTGTGATGTGTAACATGATTAAGCAAACATTCTTTGTATAGCACACCAAAGCTGTATGACACACAATGCAAATTTGTGCTCCAATAATTTTTGTGATACAAAATTGTTAAATGTGACCAAAAGGTAAGCGACTCTTAAGAGGTTCATTTCCAAAGACAAGTCATCACAGAATATTACAATTCTTCCTTAGCAAACCTGCCCCTCAGTCTGCCCCTGAGCAACAACTTTGCGCATGCCCATTTCAACGCATCGCTCAAATTGGGGTTTCAGAAGAGATTTTGCAGGGGTTCAACACCGTCTTGTACGCATTGGATTTCAACTGGAAATTAGCTACTTCAAAGGTGAGTTTCTTTACAGAAATATATAAACATATTTTAAGAAATTTGATGGGGCATGCTTATACGTATATGTTTGAAATGTAGGCCATTTAGCCTGTTTATGTGCTATCAGATTCACATTGTTTACGTTAGGATTTCGATAGCTACAGTACAGTAGAGGTTAAACCCTCCAGAAAGTTATGTTGAAATACTGAAAATGCATAGGCCTACATGTTATCAAAGTTTAGCGTCTCACAAATCACCCACAAAAGAATCAGTGAAAATAAACGTTCAGAACTGTTAAAAAAACTTGTCCAAAAATAGTTTATTTAGCCCGGAATTTTCAAAGACTGGAGCTAGCGTGGCTGATCACGTTTTAATCACAGCAATGGCGTCTATAAAAGTATCATGTCACTAATTTTTCCAATTTGTACATGACATCTTTTTTTGGATAAGTTTATTCGTTTTAACCTTTTAGATGCGTGAGTTTTAAATATTTCCGACGCTTCCACCAGTTATTTTTCCAAAACGGCAGCTAGGTTGCTTTAATTAGCTTCCGTTACCTAGCAACCTAGCATAATACTCGTAGCAATGCTACTACCTGCTAGTGTTACTTGTTAGCCTACTAATTGTAAATTTTGAAGCCATACTATAGCGTTTGTCATAGTTTTTGTCTATCGGAAAACAGTCGGTTGGAATGTTCAGAATCACACATGTGCGACGCTACGATGTGGGGCCCTGCTTTCGAACGATCACATATGTGCAATGCTACTCCTTTTATATCAATATGCTATAACTATGTACATAAACTACATTCCATTTTCATTTCTGTACAGATTATCCTACCACCGTCACACGGCCTAGCACTGTGTCCCTGGGAAATGATGGTAAAGTAATGAATGACCGTTTAAAACAGTGACAATAATTGTATGAGCCATGGCAACCTAAAGGCTATGTTTTGAAGCAAAAGCATGACTTAAAACTTTTGCATCACCAGATTCCATACCCCTAGATATCAACTCTGGTCTGGTGGAGGTGAACCAATTGGGGGCCCAGGAAAACAGCTGGCAGCCAGGCAAGTGCAAATATAAGACACTCAAAAAAATATATGCTTTGTATACAACCATTCAAGGTAACATTTGTTATTTACATAAATGTTACAGCTAATCTAGAAGAACCACAGTGTATGCCAATCATGCTAACTCTTGTAAACTTGTTTTACTTGTCTGTAATGACAGACACATTACAGGTTATGCTCCGGAAGATGGAGACATTGGAGGAGAACCAGCGAGAGGCTCTCCTATTCAGGCGACTACAGGGCAGACACACTGAAGAGGTGCCAGTGATGGACCTACAGGTGGCCCAAACACAGGCTGAACTCCAAGACGCCTTAAGCGAGGAGCGCCTTAAGGTGCTGGAGTTGCGAAAGAGAGTGGTAAGTGTTTGGAGATGCCATGAACTATGGCTTACACGCAGCGTTCAATTTGGCACGCAACGTTCACATTGGTGCTGACAATAAGTTCATGACTTCTAATTCCAGACGCTGTGATGAAGTGGAAGACGGGACTGGGAGAGAAAGCTGTGGAGCTCCTCATAGAGGAGACACTCAAACACAACCCGGCAGCCCGTTCAAAACAAGCCAGGTGAATGAATCATGATTGCAGCTTCCATATCCAACCTTTCACATGGCTATGTGACACAAATCTAGAATCACATGTTTTTTTGATGATGTATATTATTTTAGATGTGATTTTTTATGACTTGTATAGCGCCTTTTTACACATGCAATTATGTTGATAGAACACTAACTTATTTTGTGCTTCATTGTCAGGGCCAACAGACAGGACCTGTAGCGGGGACTGGCAGAAGATTTTAATTCACTGTTTGGCACTTTGTTTGAAATAAAATGACAATGTTACATGGAAATGCTGCCTTGTTTATGATTAGCTGGAGTTAGGCTACACATCACACAAACCTCCTAAAGTTGGCTACCATGTAGCCTATTATACAAGAACAAGTAGCATTTTGGGCAAATGAGGTCTGCATATGAACCGCCCCAATATAAGCAGTAGAATTGAGAAATATAGGTTACTTAGTTAACGTTGCAGTTACGGACTGGCAACGTCACAAAATTACGTTGCTAGGAGGTCGCGGTTACGGACTGGCAACGTCGGAAAATGACGTTGCTAGGAGGTCGCGGTTACAGACTGGCAACGTCGGAAAATTACGTTGCTAGGAGGTCGCGGTTACGGACTGGCAACGTCAGAAAATTACGTTGCTAGGAGGTCGCGGTTACAGACTGGCAACGTCGGAAAAATAACGTTGCCACGACGTTGCGGTTACGGACTGGCAACGTCACAAGATTACGTTGCGGTTACGTTCTGGCGTCCCACAGATGCACGGTCCCGCAACATCGCCAAAGACGTTGCGGCAACGTATTTTTGGTCATCGAGTGACGTTGCGGCAACGTAAGGGCAACGTAACTGTGTTAGCTGGGTAGCTATACCAGCCATTGTCATTCTTTTCAGATAAATGTATCTGAAAAGGTATTTTATTGTAAAGTACTATCTTATCTTCTCATTAGACGTGGACTGTTACCGACATAAACCTTACGTAACTGCAGGGTAATAGTAGAGTATTTTGTTCGTAATTCTGCTGGAGCTTGGCCGTCTTTACCTACTTAGTAGCAGCGGTATTTACCCAATAACACATTATAATTTACCATATATATCTCCCGTTGTTACCAACTTACTACCAGCGGTATTTAAATAGTAATATTTATAAGTTTCCAGGTAAATAATAAGTTTTGTCCTCTGTCTTTACCTAATTAGGACCAGTGAAAATTACCCAGTAATGACCAGCACGTTAGCACTGGTTAATGGGTAAATACTTCGAATTATAGGTATTTACCACCTTGGTACCAATCGGTAATACCCAATAATATAGAAAATATACCCAGTAATGACCAGCACGTTAGTATTTAGTTAATGGGTAAATACTTCGAATTATCTAGGTATTTACCACCTTGGTACCAATCGGCAATACCCAATAATACAGAAAATATACCCAGTAATGACCAGTACGTTAGTATTAAGTTAATGGGTAAATACTAAGAATTATCTAGGTATTTACCACCTTGGTACCAATCGGTAATACCCAATAAAACACATAACATACCCTTTACTTTCTATGTAAATACTTAGTACTTAAGGGACTGTAAAAGGAAGGGTTACGATTAATATTTCTGACATTTTTGTCCTTCGAAGGCCGCATTCCAACACCCTTTCCATCATCCAGAACCAAGACCTGAAATCGTGCAGACGTGCATGACAATGGAGAACCTCGCAGCAAATATGGCTGTTTAAAAAGAGGCCCCCCAAAAACAGTTTTTTTGGGGGGGTGGATGGTGGAAAGGTGACGGAATTCTGGACGAGCTAAGAGGCACAGCTTTCGATGGACAAGGTAAGAATAAATTGTATATATATAGTCGAAGAATACTTGTTTTTTATTTTTATATACCGCGAGGGATGAAAAACTCTGCAGTGAAGTCGTTAAAGACTAATCACTGGTTAATATATAGTTGGATGAAATACTCCGCTGTGAAGTTGTGCACTAAACTCACAATGGATTCTAACCTGTAAATGTATATTGGTTGAATTTGACACATAATAACTGATTGTTATTGCTGATGAATTGGGAATTGTAATTTACACATGGTAAAGGCGTTTGACGTGCCATTAGCGAGTGGAGTTCTACATAAGTGCGTTTATTGTTGCTGAGATGTTTGTTTTGAGTATCTGAGTCTGGTGGTAGACACGTACCATAAACATGTGTTATTAAATCCTAGCCAAACGAACAGGACAAGGCCTGGTCGACCAGGCCTCGGATGCGTGAACATAAGATAGGACTTTTCAGTGTACAATGTAGAATTTGGACTCGATTTTTGAGTTAAATATAAATTACGTGCAATTATATCTCTTGCATTTTCTTAATTCAGGTCCAAGTTGTGAAATGGTGCAGGCTAATCACGGGGTCACGTTTACTAAGATATGGCGCCGGGGTACCGGGAAGCAGCGTTAGTAGCCTATTTTGCTAAGTTCTGTAGAAAGCCGTTGAGGTAAATGGATCGGTCCACAGTCGTTGTGAGAAGACTACAGGTATTAAATCACTCCGTGCGCACGTAAAAGATAGTACTAAATTAGTCGATGAGTACTAATTGTATAGTTGTTAAAATAGCGGTTCTATTGTGTGTATACCATTTGTGTAATTGTTTTACATGTTGTAAGAGGGTAGAATTGACCCTAGAAGGAAATCAGAAGGCTGACATGATTCTAGCGAATTTGCCAGTCCGCTGTCTGTTGAACAAAGTATTTTACAAATTGCTAAGATAGCTTTGGGATCTGAGAGGAAAAGATCCAAGCTGTGACTTTGTTAGCTAATAGCTAATGGTGAAAACGTGGAGGAAGTGCATTTTGCTCTGTCCTGAGACAAAGGAGTAGTGATGTGTCGTTCGTGAACGATTCGTTCATTTTGAACGAATCCTTACAAGGACTCGGGAGTAACGAGTCCTCTCAAAGAGTGATTCGTTCATTTTCTCGTGGCCGCGCATCGGGACTGTTGCATAGGCTCGTCCAAGTAAACAGAAATGATTCGTTCATTTCCCGACTCAGTCTTCGGGTACCAGTCTTTGGATCATTTTTCACGTGACCTGCATAGGCTCTGTAGTGGTAGCTAGAGGAAACGCTAGAGGGAACGATTCGTTCATTTCCCGACTCGGTCTTTCTACAAGTCTTTGGATCATTTTTCACGTGACCTGCATAGGCTCTGTAGTGGTAGCTAGAGGAAACGAACGATTCGTTCATTTCCCGACTCGGTCTTTCTACGAGTCTTTGGATCCTTTTTTCACGTGACCCGCATTGTATTTTTTAGTAAAGGAAACAGTTTCCTCATTCCCTTTCGTGTGCCCGCTGTTTTAGTAAGACGTGAATGATATTCGCTCAAGTCATCATACTGACTGGTTTTGTTATTTTCACTTTACATTTACACTTACAGTTTTTTACACTTTGCAGTGTAATTGTTTGCCGTGATAATTAAATGCTAGTGTGATAATAAATGACCAAATCATACAAACTGTCATGATACATTATTTTAATGCAGGAATTTCTTTTAAAATAGTATCTGCTGGTGCACATGTCATGCACTAACCTACATGAGAATATGATACGTGTTTGCAGTGGACGCCCCCCCCCCCCCGTTGAAATGAACGAATTACTCGAAAAAAGATTCGTTCATTTTACTGAACGAGATTCAAAGAACCGAATCAGTAAAATGATCCGAACTTCCCATCACTACAAAGGAGAGTCCAGGAAGTTAGATTTGCAACTATGGCAACGACATTTGTAGCTAACAAACTTACAGAGAGACTCAACAGCGATGGCGGCGGGTACAGGCTAGTAAAGGAATTGCAGCTTGACATTTGAGATCCAGGATAGCTAACCGCATGACGCATGCGCAGATGAAAATTGACAAATTGACAAAGACACAAATTTAGAGAAATAGATGAATTTGGAGCGAATTTTACATATTAATTTGGTTACTTTTGAAATAGGTTACGTGATGAGCATTTTGATACATTTGCTAATAACATTTACAAGCTTTTCTCCTGTCTGGCCCCCCAGTGGTGGAATCAACTCCCCACCTCCATCAGAGACACTGACTGTCTCTCCACCTTCAAGAAAAGGCTCAAGACGCACTTGTTCCGGGAGTACAACGGTACTTCGGAATGGTTCGCTTGACCCGATGTTAGTTTCCTCAAGGATCACAATGACTCTTGCTTAGAGACTTGTTGCTCTTGTGGTTAGTGGTAACTGATTTAAAATGTTTGTACTCGCTGTGATATAGTTTTTATTATTGTTGCTTGTTTTTTCCACAGGTACACTTGCACTTATAGCGGTTCATGTTGTTTAATTGTAACTTGTTTAACTACATGCTCTTATGGTTCTTCCCTTTGGCACTTACTTTGGTTGTTCACAATGTGTGCTTCATGTTTTGGCTACTCGCAATGTTTTTGTGGCTATCTTGTTATTATGATCAGTGACCTATGCACTTTGTAAAGCTCTCTCTTGAATGAATAAATGTAAATGTAAGATTTTTGTTTGTTTGAGTACATTTTATATGAGTTACAGAAAATCAGAGGAGAGATGGAGAAAGGTGGGGGCTAAAATAGAGTCCCGTTACGTTGAGATCTTACAAAGGTGATCCCAGAGGGGTGTAGTTCTGCATAATTATGTGAGTATTATTGCTGAAAGATGAGTCCGTTTAGATTAATTCGAAGTTTGGTGGTTAACAAATGCGTGATCAACATTTGTTTTAATTCCTAGCCAAACAGGGAGGTAAAGCCTTTCTGACCAGAACTTGTATTTATGAGCGGAGAATCTGTGATGTGTGATGTTATTCAATAAATATGCAGAAATTAAAACCCCTGGTTCATAAATTAGTTATAATTGGATTGGAAAAGTTATACTTTAGCAAAAAGTGAATAGAAGGTAAACGCCAACCAGCTGTGTTGGTCAAAGAAAAACAGAGAAAAAAGTTTTTTCCCAGAGCGTTTTGCTGTTTGTCTTGAGTTCCAACACGCGCTGAGAGGCTGTGTGTTTGATTCGAGTTTGAAATGCGCGCTGATAGATAGTTTTTACTCAATGAATCAACTCAAATAAACTAAGAGTAATTGAGAAATGAGAAGTGTTACATTAAATCATATACAAACTACTAAATATTCAAATTAAATATTTTCATTTGGGTTAATTTGGTCCGCAAATTTCGAATTGAGAAGGTTGACCGTGCATTATGCATGCTGAGGGCTGGCAAATAATATATGCATATTCAAAGGAGTATTCTGTATTACATGCTTTAATAAGACTTTTGAGAAGTTAAAGAGTAAGGTTTTGTGTTTTATGGGCTTATGTTACACTTGTTAAATTGTGAACTTAAGGGCTTAGAAAGGAAAAGGGAGAATTTATATTTTCTTTTGTCTTAAGGGCATTGTTTGATTCACGTGATTACGAGTCGTAGCGTAATTCTAGCATGAATTACTTGGTCTAAGAGAAGTTTTTAACCTATCTAAACATGGATTTCATGAAACAAAGTTATGATAACGATAGTTAAATGTGGGTCAGATAACTAGTAAAGGGTTAATTTTGAAATCAAACGGCGAGATTCATTCGATATTTGCAACCTTGGGAAGTTTTTGTGTTCAGAACAGAAAGGGAATGTGTTTTGTTTAAGGGTTTGATTTCATTTGAAATTGTAACTTTATTACTATCTACATCTGATTTTAATAACCACGTGCACATCAAATATCCATTGACATGGAATCAATTTATGGCATTTTTCCAGTTTGGGTTATTTTGAAGCTGTGTTTTTCACATATGTTGTTTTATTTTGGTTTAAGGAAATGTGAAATATTATGAGGAAATAATTAGAAGGTTACATGAAAGATTGGTTTAAAGTGGATCATGAAAGTTTATGAAATAATGCGAGAACAGAGATGATTGACACTTTGATGTTCTGAAAAGGGAACTATGCATATACTTGAAGGTATATGGGCTAATATTTGAAGTCAAAATAGTAAAATCTAGGGTTTTTAAGAGTTTTGTTAAAGGTATTGGATGCAATTTGGTTAAAAATGAGAAAGAGAAAATAACTAAAATATACTTTTGTTTCGGAGTTTGATTGTCATTTTGATTTTAAGTTTTGTTTGAGAGTTTTATCAGAGCCTGACACAATGTTTGGGATAAACAGTTAGGCTGTGATAAAGTTGTATTAATAAATGGTATTAGTGCATAAAAAGGGTGATTATAACATTGAGTTCTGAAATAATTTGGGAAGACTCATTAAGTCTGAGAAATTGTGGTTATGATGGTTTTTGCTAATTAGCTTGTTTTGGACTGCAGCCAAAGCAAGTTATGAAGTTCTACCTATCTGACCTTTATGGAAAATATAGTTTGGAAACATGTTTGGTTAATAGCTACATTAAGAACATTATTTGGTCTATATTTCATTTAAGAAGCATACAGATTCAATTCTGGTTTGGGATGATGACAATGGGTTTTATCATATCTTTGAGAAAAAGAGGTGTGTTTTGATAAAAAGAGTATTCTGAAACAATATAGGTCTTAAACTTAACTGTTTTAAAAGAAAGACAAGTTTTGAAAGTAATGAGATTAACAGTTGATTTTCTAAAGAAGGGAACAAAGAAACAGATTCAACTCCTATTAGTCATTTCTAGGCATGACTAATAGGAGTTGAATATCAAATGATGATGTATTGTCTTATCATATACTGTGACATGTGTTTGCTCAACAAAAAGAAATGTGAAGGGAAAAATACTGCCTGGTAATGGTATATATGTTTACTAGGCGGATTGAAGTCTTTCCCAGTCCTATAGCAGAGGTATTAACACAATTTGAAATGATTTATGGAAGATCATATGTAATACCACAACTTAAACCTTTCACATAGCATGATGAAGAGGCGGATCAAAACGTTAACCGATTTTATAAAAAATGCTAACTAGAAAAGAGTTATCTTCTGCTAAATTCTGTTCCAGGTGAAGCAGTAAACCAAAGAGTGGATGAGTCAAACCAGGAGATTGGGTATTGATTAAAGTTATCAAAAGAAAGAACTGGTCCAGCCCAAGTTGGGAAGGACCATATCAGGTACTAATCACCACACCCACTGGAGTCAAAATAGCAGAGAAGACATTTTGGAGATGCTTGTCACACTGTAGGAAAGGGACATTGATACAGGGACAGATTAGTTACTCACCACAGTCTTGAGGCACAAGTCTGACTACAAAGGGGAGTCGTTCTTTAAATTGAAAGGCCCGTCTCAACCTCAGTGAAGAAATCAAAGGCCAACAGAGACATAGGGTGTAGACTAAATAGGCTAAAAAGATAGGAGACAGTAAGCAGGGTAAGGTAGAAAAGATGGGTGACCTATTTCCTTGTCCGTAGTATTGTGACATCTGTGGTACCATATGTAGCTTATTGTTGCTAATATTCATAATAGTCTTCCCTATACTATGGTTTGAAAAGGGAATTGCTCCTGCATGATGAATAAGGGAATGATCTACAAGGGAAGATATTGATTATAAAGAATTTGTTTGCTCAAGCTAGACACGGCTTGTCCATAACGAACACCATGTTCAAGCATAAGGGTGTCCATATGTGCACTTGGCACCAGGACACCCGAGGTCTCAGTTTGATGATAGAATTTGTAGTCGTGTCGTCGGATCTGAGGCCGAATGTCTTGGACACTCGGGTGAGGAGAGGGGCGGAGCTGTCAACTGATCACCACCTGGTGGTGAGTTGGCTACGATGGTGGGGGAAGACGCCAGTCAGGCCTGGCAGGCCCAAACGTAATGTGAGGGTCTGCTGGGAACGGCTGGCAGAATCCCCTGTCAGAAGGAGCTTCAACTCCCACCTCCGGGAGAGCTTCGATCATGTCTCGGGGGAGGCCGGGGACATTGAGTCCGAATGGGCCATGTTCCGGGCCTCCATTGTTGAGGCGGCTGACCGGAGCTGCGGACGCAAGGCAGTCGGTGCATGTCGCGGCGGCAACCCTCGGACCCGGTGGTGGACGCTGGAGGTGAGGGACGCCGTCAAGCTGAAGAAGGAGGCCTATCGGACTTTGTTGGCTGGTAGGACTCCAGAGGCAGCTGATGTGTACCGGCAGGTCAAGCGGAATGCGGCTTTGGCGGTCGCGGAGGCAAAAACCCGGGCGTGGGAGGAGTTCGGCGAGGCCATGGAGAATGACTTCCGAACGGCTTTGAAAAGGTTCTGGACCACCATCCGGCGACTCAGGAGGGGGAAGCAGTGCACTGTCAACGCTGTATATGGTGGGGATGGTGCGCTGCTGACCTCGATGGGGGACGTCCTGGATCGGTGGAAGGAATACTTTGAAGACCTCCTTAATCCCACCAACACGCGTTCCGACGTGGAGGCAGAGTCTGGGGACATTGGGGGGGGCCCTTCTATCTCTGGGGCTGAGGTCGCCGAGGTGGTTGAAAAGCTCCGCGGTGGCAAGGCCCCTGGGGTGGATGAGGTCCGCCCGGAGTTCCTTAAGGCTCTGGATGTTGTAGGGCTGTCTTGGTTGACACGACTCTGCAACATCGCGTGGACATCGGGGACAGTGCCTCTGGACTGGCAGACCAGGGTGGTGGTTCCCCTCTTTAAAAAGGGGGACCGGAGGGTGTGCTCCAACTTTAGGGGGATCACACTCCTCAGCCTCCCTGGGAAAGTCTATTCAGGGGTGCTGGAGAGGAGGGTCCGTCGGATTGTCGAACCTCGGATTCAGGAGGAGCAATGTGGTTTTCGTCCTGGCCGTGGAACTGTGGACCAGCTCTATACCCTCGGCAGGGTTCTGGAGGGTGCATGGGAGTTCGCCCAACCAGTCTACACATGTTTTGTGGATTTGGAAAAGGCGTTCGACCGTGTCCCTCGGGGGCTCATGTGGGGGGTGCTCCGAGAGTACGGGGTACCGGACTCCCTGATCGGGGCTGTTTGGTCCCTGTACGACCGGTGCCAGAGTTTGGTCCGCATTGCCGGTAGTAAGTCGAACTTGTTCCCGGTGAGGGTTGGACTCCGCCAGGGCTGCCCTTTGTCACCGATTCTGTTCATAACTTATATGGACAGAATTTCTAGGCGCAGCCAGGGCGTTGAGGGGGTCCGGTTTGGTGACCTCAGGATCGGGTCGCTGCTTTTTGCGGATGATGTGGTCCTGTTGGCTTCATCGGGCCGTGACCTACAGCTCTCACTGGAGCGGTTCGCAACCGAATGCGAAGCGGCTGGGATGGGAATCAGCACCTCCAAATCTGAGGCCATGGTTATCGACCGGAAAAAGGTGGAGTGCAATCTCCGGGTCGGGGAGGAGATCTTGTCCCAAGCGGAGGAGTTCAAGTATCTCGGGGTCTTGTTCACGAGTGAGGGAAGGATGGAGCGCGAGATCGACAGGCGGATCGGTGCGGCGTCCGCAGTGATGCGGGCTCTGCATCGGTCCGTCGTGGTGAAGAAGGAGCTGAGTCGAAAGGCGAAGCTCTCTATTTACCAGTCGATCTACAGTTAGGTCCATAAATATTTGGACATTGACACAATTTTCATCATTTTGGCTCTGTATACCACCACAATGGATTTGAAATGAAACAATCAAGATGTGCTTTAAGTGCAGACTTTCAGCTTTAATTTCAGGGTATTTACATCCAAATCAGGTGAACGGTGTAGGAATTACAATACATTTTATATGTGGCCCCCCCCTTTTTAAGGGACCAAAAGTAATTGGACAATTGGCTGCTCAGCTGTTCCATGGCCAGGTGTATGTTATTCCCTCATGGGAGTTCGTTATTTCATTGACAAGGAGCAGATAAAAGGTCTAGAGTTCATTTCAAGTATGGTATTTGTGTTTGGAATCTGTTGCTGTCAACTCTCAATATGAAGTCCAAAGAGCTGTCACCATCAGTGAAGCAAGCCATCGTTAGGCTGAAAAATCAAAACAAACCTATCAGAGAGATAGCAAAAACATTAGGTGTGGCCAAATCAACTGTTTGGTACATTCTTAAAAAGAAAGAACGCACTGGTGAGCTCAGTAACACCAAAAGACCCGGAAGACCACGGAAAACAACTGTGGTGGATGACAGAAGAATTCTTTCCCTGGTGAAGAAAAACCTCTTCACAACAGTTGGCCAGATCAAGAACACTCTCCAGGAGGTAGGCGTATCTGTGTCAAAGTCAAAAATTAAGAGAAGACTTCACCAGAGTAAATACAGAGGGTTCACCACAAGATGTAAACCATTGGTGAGTCTCAAAAACAGGAAGACCAGATTAGAGTTTGCCAAAAAACATCTAAAAGACCCTGTACAGTTCTGGAACAACATCCTATGGACAGATGAGACCAAGATCAACTTGTACCTGAATGATGGGAAGAGAAGCGTATGGAGAAGGGAAGGAACTGCTCATGATCCAAAGCATACCACCTCATCAGTGAAGCATGGTGGAGGTAGTGTTATGGCGTGGGCATGTATGGCTGCCAATGGAACTGGTTCCCTTGTATTTATCGATGATGTGACTGCTGACAAAAGCAGTAGGATGAATTCTGAAGTGTTTCTGGCAATATTATCTGCTCAGATTCAGCCAAATGCTTCAGAACTCATAGGACGGCGCTTCACAGTGCAGATGGACAATGACCCGAAGCATACTGCGAAAGCAACCAAAGAGTTTTTTAAGGCAAAGAAGTGGAATGTTCTGCAATGGCCAAGTCAATCACCTGACCTAAATCCAATTGAGCATGCATTTCACTTGCTAAAGACAAAACTGAAGGGAAAATGCCCCAAGAACAAGCAGGAACTGAAGACAGTTGCAGTAGAGGCCTGGCAGAGCATCACCAGGGACGAAACCCAGCGTCTGGTGATGTCTATGGGTTCCAGACTTCAGGCTGTCATTGACTGCAAAGGATTTGCAACCAAGTATTAAAAGTGACTTGAAAAGTCACTTTTTTATGATTATGTTAGTTTGTCCAATTATTTTTGGTCCCTTAAAAAGGGGGGGGCACATATAAAATGTGTTGTAATTCCTACACCGTTCACCTGATTTGGATGTAAATACCCTGAAATTAAAGCTGAAAGTCTGCACTTAAAGCACATCTTGATTGTTTCATTTCAAATCCATTGTGGTGGTATACAGAGCCAAAATGATGAAAATTGTGTCAATGTCCAAATATTTATGGACCTAACTGTACGTTCCTACCCTCACCTATGGTCACGAACTGTGGGTAGTGACCGAAAGAACGAGATCGCGAATACAAGCGGCCGAAATGAGTTTTCTCCGCAGGGTGTCCGGGCTCTCCCTTAGAGATAGGGTGAGAAGCTCGGTCATCCGGGAGGGGCTCAGAGTAGAACCGCTGCTCCTCCGCGTCGAGAGGGGCCTGTTGAGGTGGCTCGGGCATCTGATAAGGATGCCTCCTGGACGCCTCCCTGGTGAGGTGTTCTGGGCACGTCCCACTGGGAAGAGGCCCCGGGGAAGATCCAGGACACGCTGGAGGGACTATGTCTCTCGGCTGGCCTGGGAACGCCTCGGGGTCCTCCAGGAAGAGCTGGTGGAAGTGGCCGGGGAGAGGAAAGTCTGGGCCTCCCTGCTTAGGTTGCTGCCCCCGCGACCCGACCCCCGGACAAGCGGAAGATGATGGATGGATGGATGTTTGCTCAACTAGAAGTTCATACTGATAACATTGATTTCATTTTTTCTGGGAATGCTAAAGCAGATGTGGCCAAAGAGGCAGCTATACAAGATGTCTAAACATTAGGAAATGTGGATGAGACTGTCTTGAGAGATATGAAGTATCACCAAAATGATGGGTTGTGTAAATTCACAGGAGGAACTTATGTTACCAAAGAATCTATTTCGTTATGTATTGATTTGAGCCATGGGATGAATAATGTCTCAAACAGGAGGGATGGAGATAACGAAAGAGTGTTTATAGCATATGGATTTACAAACTATACAAGAAAAACTTTAAGAAAAAACTTTTTTAGCATACCCTATTTGAGAGAAGACATAATATGCATGAACTTTATTGAGCTGAAGAAATATTGTAAAGATTCAGGAATGGGCGACGACGAGTCAGTTGCTTACATCTGACCTCTGTGAGAATGTAATTTTAATTACTGTGTAGTCTACTTTGTTCTGAAATTCACAGACAGGAGAGAGATGCTGTTTTAAATCCAGTGAGAGGTCTGCTAAGGAGACTGGATTGTGGTGACGGATTTGACATGTAAAGTCCTGGAAATGACCCGAGGTGATGGGGTCATTCTTAGCTAGTTTCAGAGGTGATAATCGAGGAGATAGCATGGTACAAGTGAGTCATTGCAAGCGTGAACTTTGTTTGATAGTGCAAACAAAGGAAACGCGTTCTGCGTCAAATCAAGGAAAACTCCCCGCTGTGCCTATAGTACAGTGCGTAGGGGTTTCCGTTTTAATCAACTAAACTACATTGCCTATGAGAAAATTACACTATCACCATGCATACACAATCATGGCATCCGTTTCAGCAAATTGGACTTTGTGATAACAATGGGAATTGTCTTGGGCGTTCTGTTTTGTATGTTGAAATACGTATGGTCTAAATGGTGCTATGATTCCGGATGTGATGATTTAACTGTTTCATTGGTAACAATGCAAATGGTAAATAGATTCAGAAGTGAAGTTTTAATCTTGATATAAATTAGACATTTTCTGTGGAATACAATTTAGGTACAAACACTCCTATCATGATACGTTCTACCAGTTACGTGAAGATGTTCCAGTTGATTTGTTATGTTCCAGGGCAGAAGTTTGAATGTTTTGAGAACAGTTATAGACTGTCGGAAGAGGTGATAACAATACTGTTTCATTTATGTGACTTGATGAAGTATTATTTGGGAGTTGCATTAAAGCTTAATGTTTTGTTTTTGAGAAACCGGTTTGTACTACAGAAAGTTTATATTAATTTGAAAAGAAACAGAAATTGAGAACATGTAATGAGATTTCAGGATTTGTGCCAAGTGATGGTTCTTATCATGCAGAGGTTGTAAAAGAGTTAGCAGCAGGCTGGAGAGAAATGTCTGCTGACCTAAAAGTCTTGACCGCGCTGTAGGAGATCACCTTCGGGGGAGGGTGAGCTTCTTTTGCCATCTATAAAATGGAGATAAGTTTGACCGGGGGAGTACATCTGGAGACAAAATCTGGGGTGACTTAAGGGTTAAACAGGTTTTTGTTTGGTTAACTGAGGTTTATGACTCCCTGACCTGGAGGGAACTGCTTATCACCTAACCTGGAGAGGAAGAGCACAATCAGGGCCTGGTTTAGACTGTCTTAGAAGAACCTGACTGACAGTTTACTGAAGGGTTGATGGTTTTAGAGATGACCATGTAGACAACAAGTAGGCATGTTCTTATATCCTGATAATTTCCAGTGTGCCTGCTAGTGTTCTGGCTCCTCTGAACAAAAACAAATATAACCGAAGTATTGCTGCAATTGTCCGTCTCATCGTCTCGTTCTTTGCTGTCCTGCACCCGGGGGAAAGTATTCGGTGACGGAGATAGCGAATCGTCACAACTGGTGGAGGATGCGGGCAGACTAAGCGGAGACGTATCCCCTACACAGCCTGACGGACCATTTACAGCAACCAAGATGACGAGCGGGGAAGTGGTGGCACAGCTGGCCGCCCTATCGGCCCAACAGACCGCGACCTTGAACGTCATCAGGCAGATGTTGGAAAGGGAACCACGGGGACGGCCCACGCCTAACGTGAGCAGCCTGATACCCCGTCTCACGAAGGAGGAGGACATAGAAGCCTACCTGACGTCCTTTGAGAGGACTGCGAGGAGGGAGGCATGGCCGGTTGGAGACTGGGCGGGGCTCATTGCCCCACAGCTGACCGGTCCGGCCCAGGCAGCCTATTTCGACCTGGGGGAGGAAGGCGCCGAAAACTATAACACCCTGAAGCAGGAGATCCTGGCCCGGTTTCACTTCAGCCCCAGGGAAAGGGCGACTCGGTTCCACGAGTGGAAGTACTGCGAGGGTGAGTCCCCGAGAGGCATGCCTTTGTCTTAACCAATGACTGTAAAGTCAGGTGGCTGAGCGGTGAGGGAATCGGGCTGGTAATCCGAAGGTTGCCAGTTCGATTCCCGGCCGTGCCAACTGACGTTGTGTCCTTGGGCAAGTCACTTCACCCTACTTGCCTCGGGGGAATGTCCCTGTACGTACTGTAAGTCGCTCTGGATAAGAGCGTCTGCTAAATGACTAAATGTAAATAAATGTAAAGAGCGGGGCTGCTTAAATAGGTAGCTAGCGCAACATGCTAGCAGACAAACTTTGTACCACAATGGCGTGTGATGTTTTTGTCTCCTTGTGGGCCGGCCGCAAGCAATAAAGCTTTCTTAAACTTGTTCACCGACTGACTGTGCAATGCTTGATAGATTAATATTTCTGACAAGCATGAAGCCATGCAAGCTGAAGCATGAAGCCATGCTTAAGCTTGAAGCCATGCTTGCATGGCTTTTTAACATTGTAAAAAAAAACAGCTCTAATGGTAATTCTTCAATTTGCAATGCAAATTTACCGTATTTTTCAGAAAATACGCCACATTTTCTATAAACCTCACCCCACCAGAATGGGAGCTTTGTGTTTGCAAATCTGAGTAACCGCATATGCCGCACTTGATACGGGAATTAAGTAATATTAAATAGCATTCACGAAAAAAGTGTTTTTACTGTTGTTTTATTATAAAAACGTGCTATAAGCCGCATCGAAATATAAGCTTCACCACCACAAGAAACATGTAAAATCGGGGTACAAACCGCGGCTTTATTTCCGAAAAATATTCAACTCATATTGAAATGTATATTGATATGTGGAAGGTTCTACCTGTCCATACACCATGTAGAAGCCGTTCTGTTGGATCAGGATCTTATTTCCCTCAGAAGATATGGCTGCCCCCTGCTGCACAGCAACAGTCCACGGAATTACAGTTACATTCCCTATGGTGAGAACATGGTTTTAACATCAGAGAAGTGGTGAGAGTACATGTTATTGATTTCAACACCAAGAACATGGCAAGAGAACATAATTTTGACATCCGCTAAACAGCTGATTAAAAATAAATAAGAATATAATTAGTTTTTCACATTACATATATATAATTTTTTACTTACCTCTCACAAAAGGCTGTTTTGCAGCATTGGCTGACAGCTGCATAAATGAGTGCGCTGATAGGGTAAAAAAAGTTGATTTGTATTTACTTTATAACACTTCTGACACATTGTTTGGCTTAAACCTAGTCTTGGGCAGTGTCATGTATCCACGTTACCAGAAACCCCCTACCCACATCTGCAGCCCTGCTGCCCTTCTTCCCGTTTTGTTCTTTGAACACTTGCCCTCGTTTGCTGTCAGAAAAAAAGTTGCCTGAAAACATGCTGAGTTACACCGAGGATTTCATCACTAATTGACCTTCATAAAGTGAGTCCAGGAGAGATCAGGGTCTATTTTATGTCCTGACTCCTTGATCTGCAAATCAGCAGTACAGTAAGGACATAGCAAAAAGACAAACAGAATTCTCAATGACAGTGTGGTCGTACCGTTTACTGCTTTGCTAGAAATTCTAGGAAACAAGCCCTTTACAGATGCCAGCGTTCTCATCCACATACCTGCCCTCGAGCAACTATCCCAGCCAATATTCCATTATTCAGTTCCTCCAGTTTTGACTTCCCCGAAAGTGACACTAAGTCTAAGTCGCTTTTCAGCCTCTTGAAATTCTCATCTAAAACAGCTACTCTGTACACCAGGAGGAAGCTGATACCTGATGTGAAGGCTGTTACCAGTAATAAAGTATTGTATTGCATTCTATGGCTGTCCTGAGGGCCTGAAGGTGTCTTCGGTTAACTGGAAGGGTAATGTCGCACTTCGGTTAACCCGGAAACTGCAATGTTTTGTTTTTAGACCGAAAATGGGGAACTGTCTTTGCAAGTACCAAACACCACACACAGACTGAAACACCGTCAGACACACACATTTCTCTCACTGTGAAGATTGAACTCATTTTAGATTGTCTGTGGATTGTGGTTGAACTTGCACTGTACTGCAAACTCACCCACATAAGTGCTCCCAGTTGCTTTGAAAGACAAAATACTGTAAGAGTCAAAACAATGGGCTTCATTCAAGAAACATTATTTGTTCTTGTTAGTGCCTGAGCCAACTGAATCCCACATCAAAGCTGAAGTGGTGACCTTATAATCAAAACCACAGTTGGCAAAAACACAAACACTTTGAGACCGAAAACTGATTTTATTCCATCAATCACACATTTACAAAAAGTATATCCCATTTTATATACACATATGTACAGTGAAATATAAACACAAACCGTATTACTAACTGTGGATTCATTCATACGGTAACTGAAAACAGCATTGTAACGAAACATATCTTACATATGTTAACTCTGCTGGGGTGCCTTAGTGCAAATTGCGTGCAAATACAATGTAGGTACAGCATCATATTTGTTCGTGCTGTGTTCTTCCTGGTTACATCCATTTGTTTAACTCTGAGGCAGCGATTATTTAGGACATTAGACTATGGCAAAAGGATACTTCTCCTTATGTAGGTTTGGGATGTTTTTAATCATAATTTGTAGTGAGATATGGCTTTGTTAGACTTCTTTTCATACCACCTTTAACTGACACAATCACTAAACAGCTAATGTAAAGGCAAGCCAACTGGTAGACACTGACGGTATTTGAACATGGCTTAAAAGCATCACCGCTAACTTAATGCCATCCTACATCAGATCACCTCACCTCTGATCCCATCAGATACCAGACAGAGGCCGACGACAAGAACCGATCATGGTGGTCGGATCTTCCAGGGAAGAGTTCAGACTGCGTCTGTGGACGACACGGTCCTCAGCCACAAGTGGAGAGGTGCGTGGGACCTAGTGGCGGCCTGTGGGGGGCGCGTCCCCCAGCCTGACGCTGCCCAGGAAGGTGGTGTGGTTGGTCATGCTGACAAGTGTGTCCTCGTACACCATGCGTACGGAGATCCTCTGGCCGGCACGCAGCACGCTCACGCCCGCCGTGTAGCACGTGTTGAACTTCCTCTGGCCTGTCTCGATGCTGCAGGTGCAGCGCAGGAATGGGGCAGTGTCCACCATGACCTCGTAGCTGGCAATGTCTGTGAAGTTGAGGTAGTACACCTAGGGGAGAGGGAAGGAAAAATGAGGATGTAAAGTAAAAAAATTAAAAGACAAGGGATACACAGAGGAAAAGGAAGAGTTTTAAAAGAAAAGATGAGTGGACATTACTATAGTTCCATGTGGTTTTAGGTGAAAACAAGTACTTTTGGTTGGTGTTTTACTTAGAGATATCTACTGAGCTGGAGAGAAAGAGATGGGGTCCAGCGCTCTACAAAGTCTAGTCTCGGTTGTTTACAACTTGGCCTTGTATGACATGTTTTTGTGTGTCAAGGCGTTGGAGTTGGGTCAACAATTTGAGTTCATGTTTATCCGATGGTATTATGACAATGCAAATGGCAGGTCGTTTCAGGATTGGTTTTCCCTCAGAACCTTCCCACACAATTTTACCGTTACAGAATTTTCAGATAACTTTTTGTTCTGTTAAACAGAGCCATCTACAGCTGTGGTACAGTAACAAACACATTTCACTGTATAAAGGACTTTTAATAATAAATCATATTTAACACTAGCCTGGCTCTGCCCTCCTACGTACTTCCGCTCAATTTAGATTCTGCTTCTGTACTAGGTCTGGGAGTTCGACACAAGTCGGTTTTCTCCAATCATTTTCTTGTAGGGCCAATCAGCGAACAGAGGGAGTGGCTGAGAACGATGACGTTGATGTCGTGTGCTAGTTTGAGTTGTAGTTCGGTAATGGCAGCGGAGAAAGATGCGAGCGAAGCCATTCATTTGGTCCGTTGTGGCAACGCTGCCGAATATCCAAAAGTTAAAGCCGGAGCAAGAACAATCTTTGCTAAGTTTTGTTGGTGGCCATGATGTTGTGGCCCTCCTCCCCACGGGGTTCAGGAAAAGTTTGATTTTCCAGCTACGGCAGCTAGCTCCGTTACAGTAGTGGTGAAGGAGTTGGCTAAGGCGAACGCTAGCGATTGGTTATGGCAGATCAGAGTGGCTCTGGGCAGATCCAATAGTTTTAAACTTCAACAGAGTACCCGCCTTCAAGGAAGTTAACGCTTGTGTAATGGCATTTTTTGATATAGTTACTAAGAATGTATTTTTAATAGACTGAGGTTGTGTTTAAACAAATGGATGTTGCAGTTGGTCTTAAGGTATTTATGGTATTGGTTTATGATGCCTGATTGAGAAGCTAGGGGCACAGAAGTTGGGGGATGTTTGAGTTCTGTGGCCTAAAGGGAGATGGATAGATGGATTCAGTTGATCTAGCAGCCCTGACCTTTTGGCCAAGGAGATTGTGTCCTGTGTCCTGTTTGTGTTTCATTAAGGGTATCTTTACTGTCCTCATTTAGAGAAAGAGCCGTGACATCAAAAGACTTTGGTCACTTGACCTGGGGGGTTATATTGTCTTAACTGTCACTGAGCAGTGCTGACCAATCACAGAGTTCAGAAAAACCATTTGATCTAAAGTTTATATAAGGCAGGGTTTTGGGGTTGTTCTGTATCACTCTGGCGAACGACCTGTGGCTAGCACCTCCTTCGTTATGACTGATCACAAAGTACTTTGTTAAATCATGATCTGTATAAGCAAAATAAATTTATTGTAACCGCCATCTCTTGACTATTCAAATCTACACAGTGCCGCTTGAATATCCACTATTACACTTGGTGGCCAGTAGGGGGATCCTCGTTGGTCTACGGCGTTCAGCAGGCGGCTCCCCTCGGCGAATTGATCTTCCGGCAAAAAGCCGCCTTTCCTTCCGCCAAAAAGCCGCCTTTCCTTCCGCCATGCGTGAGACAGCAGGGCCAGGGGGGGCGCCCGTTGGACGTTTTGTGGCTGACGCGGGGTCTTCAAAAGAACCGGTGAGATATTCTTTTGGTTACTGTGTGATATTGAGTTGTCTAAATGTGTGTTTTTTTAGGCTATTGTCAATAATTCGGTTAAGTAAGTAATTGGGCAGAGGTAAAACTGTCCTGTACGTGTAAAGTCGTACGAATTAATAAGGTAAGGTTGTTGAACCTACCTTTTACGTGAAAGTCGTAAAAAAAATGTCTGCAGAAGTGTGTCGACGGACACACATAGAGGTAGTGTTGTTGACGAACAAACACATAGAGGGAGATAAATTCACATGTTATATCGTGTTGTGTCTTTTTGAGACCCTAAGGATTAGAATATGTTGGGTTAGTGATAGTTTGAGAAATTGTATTGGCATTGGTGCAGTTCTTATTTATTAACGGCCTAAACGTGATTCTAAGTCCCGAGAGAAAAGTATACTTGTGAGGAAATCAGCTGTGTGAGTGAGTGTTTACAAAGGGTTTGAGTCCCTGAAGGTGGAGAACAAAGAAAAGAAAAAGTTTAGGAAGTATAGGCCTGTGAAATTTCAAAGTAGAGGTTTTAAGTTTGCAACACGCGTGTTCATTTTTGTTTTATGTTTTTTGAGGTTAAAAGAAGTATGAGTAACTAATGGTGTCTATTATTCAAGCTATATACAAATTACAAAAATCAAAATTTTAATTACTTTTCGAAATTTTAATTATTTTTCGGTTTGAATATTTGTAATTTAAGATTGTGCAGTTATTTTCATTGAAAGTTGGGAAGTCGGAATTTAATTGTTTTTAGAAAAGAAAAGGGGTAATTGTGTCTTTATTTTCCGTCGTTGGTTATCGTTTATGGATTGTAATTCTGAAAATGAATGGTCTGGAGACAGAATTGACCTGTCCAAACATCGATTACATGAAGCAAAAGTATGGTAACGATAGTTTATTGCAAATGCAAATATGGATTGATAAATGTGGATTTTCGAGTGTGGAGTCGTTTTGTTTTAAGGACCTTATTGTATTGCGAAATGGGTTCGTGGAGAGAAATAGATACACGATTTTTTTTTTGAAGTGGAGAAAAGAATAGATTTTAGCCTGATTGGAGAGCTTTTTTTCTGATTGGATGGAGATAGGTAGAGGGATAAAGAAATATTAGGACAGAATAGTGTGGGGAATTTTTCATCTATTTCCCCACAGATTCACGATTGAGATTTTCTGGCTGTTCCGCAAACAAATTTCGCCTCATCCGCAGCCAGGGGTGTTGCGGCAGGATGCGCGGGCGCATGAGGGTTTGCGGGAATGCGAGAACAGAATACGAAGAGGTCAGACATTTGCCATTTCTTCTGACAGCTGGTTGTATCTCGGAAAAGTCAAGAAAGTAGGATCCTGGAATGTTTTTTATAGATTTGCTTTGGATTCCCGCAAAGATTGAAGCTTGTGCCTTGACTTGCAATTGCCATTGTGTTTCCAAGAAGGAAAGGTTAAAGTCCTCTCCGGAACAAAGGGTTTGAGTCCCTGTTGTGTTTGGAATAAGCGTGTTGTGGGCTATGGTCAAAGCTGATGCAGAGCGTGTTGACATGCTGTTGAAAACATGTAGGCCAACACGAATTGCTAGGTATGGTCAATCCAAAATGCGTGCTTTAACTGTGGGAATTTGAGCAAAATGTACGTGAATGTCCGGAGATGTGTCATCTTTGTTGAAAGTTTTCTGGAAATTGTGAGCGAACTCTCGCAAAATCAGAGGGGTTCGTGACCGGAAGTTGAGTTTCGAAATGGTGGCGTACAATGTTTATCGGTTGACACTGTTGGTAGAGGAGAGACGATTGTTTTACAACTCTGTGTTAACCGTTATATGTTTGATGTTAGACTTTACATCGGTCTGATTACCGCCAGAAGGCATTTGTTTTTGAAGACGGAGACATTCTGTTTTGAAAATGCTAATGTTAATTCTTTGACTGAATTCTCCACTTGAAAAGAGGCGCATGCGCTTGAGCCTAGCGGAAGTTGATTCTTTCAGTGAAGCTCATTCTGCGTGCAGTGCCCACACGTGAGTGCAAAAAAAAAAAAATAATATATCACTCATTTTATTGAGAATTTGACGTTGAATTGTGAAGTATATTGGTTGGGAAAACAGATGTGTGTTTCTGTTTCTTTGTCGAACTTAAGAAAATATTGTGAGTTGCCATACTCTTGATTTGGAAATTATGTACAGACCGATTTTCTATATTATGAGCTTGATTCGTTATTGAATAACGCGCTGGAAATTTAGTGTTTGGGTAGGATAATTAGTAAAAGGCCAGTTTTGGCAATAAAAGCGGTATTCATTTGAAGAATTACAATCCCGGGGTTATTGAAACTTTTATAGAAAGTTATGTGTTCAAACGGAAATGTTTTGTTTAAGGAATATTTTTGTTTATGTCTGGAAATGTTCGATGGTTTTATTTTTAATTTTGTGGGAGTTCACAGATGTTACTGTTGTTTAAAGAAATATGTAAAGGGTTATGAAGAAGTGATTAGAAAGATTGAGCCAGTTGAGACCGAATTGCGTTTGTTGTTAAGGGCAAAGGTGCTACATATGTGTGTTTATTGCTGCTGAGATGATTTGTTGAAATGTGTTGGGTTTGGTGGTATTCATATTTACCTATTTAAATGGACTTGAAGTTGAAGCTTTGTCCAACCAGAATGCTAATACATGGGTAAACTGTCGTCCTCTGACGAGTGATATTAGGTGCATATGTAGATTTTGGAGCCTAATTTTTATGTTGAAATTAAAATGGTACTAATGGTTGATAGACTTGAAAAGATAATCCAGGCTGTGACTGTTGGTTAATGGCTAATGGTGAAAACGTGGAGGAAGTGCATTTTGTTCTGTCCTGAGACAAAGGAGAGTCCAGGAAGTTGAATTTGCAACTATGGCAACGACATTGGCTAACAAACTAACAGACCGACAGGCGGGTACAGGCTAGTAAAGGAATTGCAGCTTGATATTTGAGATCCAGGATGAGTAACCGCATGACGCATGCGCAGATGGAAGTTGAGAAATTTACAAAGACGCAAATTTAGAGAAATAGATACATTTGGAGCGAATTTTACATATTAATTTGGTTACTTTTGAAATATGTTACGTGATGAGTATTTTGAGACATTTGCTAACAAGGTTTTGTTTGTTTGAGGACATTTTAAATGAGTTTCAGAAATTCCGAGGAAAGGTGGGGGCTAAAAAAAAAAAAGTCCCGTTACGTTGAGTTTTACTGAGGTGATCCCAGAGGGTGTAATTCTGCATAATTATGTGAGTATTAATGGTGAAAGATGTGTCCGTTTAGATGAATTCGAAGTTTGGTGGTTTACAAATGTATGATTTAACATTAATTCTAAATCCTAGCCAAACAGGGAGGTAGGAGCCTTTCAGACCAGAACTTGTATTTACGAGCGGAAAATCTGTGGTGTGTGATGGTATCCATAAAAATGCAGAAATTAGACCCTGGTTCATAAATTAGTTCTAATTGGATTGGAAAAGTTATACTTTAGCAAAATTAAGTGAATAGCTGGTAAACGCCAACCATCTGTGTTGTTTAAAAGAAATGAAAAAAGGTTGAGAGTTTTTGCTTTGTTCCAGAGCGCGCTGTTTGATGCGAGTTTGAAATGCGTGATTGTTTATTTGAGTTGATTCACTAACAAAGAGTAATTGAGATAGCTGGTAAATATAGGAATATTCAAAGGTGTATACATTACATGCTTTGATAAAACTTTTGAGGTGTTAAAGAATAAGGTTTTGTTTTACGGGTTTATGTTAAATTGTGAATTTAAAGGTTTAAAAGAAAAAGGGAGAGTTTATATTTTCTTTTGTCTTAAGGGCATGGTACAATGTTTTGGGATAAACAGTTAGGCTGTGATGAGGTTGTATCATTATGGTATTGGTTCATAAAGAGGGTTATGATAATTTGGTTTTGAAATAATTTGGGAAGACTCATTAAGTCTGATAAATTGTGGTGTGATGGTTGTGCTAAGTAGCTTGTTCTGGACTGCAGCCAAAGCAAGTTATGAAGTTCTACCTATCTAACCTATATAGAAATATAGATGGGGTATAAGTTTGGTTAATGGTTACATTAAGAACATTTTATGGTCTATGTTTTATTTTGGAATCATACAGATTAAATTCTGGTTTAGGGTAGTGATGCTAGTTTTCTACATGTCTTGGAAAAAGAGAGAGTTGATTTGGTGAATTTAAATACAGGGAAAAATTAAAAGGGAATCTGAAATTTAAAGGTATTCATTTGAACTGTTCCTAAAGGTTTTTTTGAAGAAAAGATAATAAGAGACTAAAAGTTGAGGTTATTCGTAATTTGGCTGTTTTCTAAAATAGTTTTATTTTATACAAATTGGTTCAAAAGTAGTTTGCTTCAGTGTAAGCTTGTTAATTCATAAAAGGGAAAAGAGTTAAAATATGTACTGATAGTTAAATACATAATTGGTGTTACATACATAATTGGTGTTACATATGATTTTGGGAAAGGTATGGAAACAGGAAGTTTCTTAGTTTGATCTGGGACACAACTTGCTGTATGCAAATGTGGAATTCACTCTAACAATTATGATTATTCCACAGGGAAAATGCTAGTGCTGATACTAGCTGGAGCAGTTTCTAGATTGCCTGAATGCATTGATGAACTAACTAGAATATGTTTTTGATGTTGATATGTTTACAGGAAGTGATGAGATGATGTTGCTATGTCCGGATGAGCCTAACTTGACAAATTTGGGCTTACAGGACTCTTTTGAGGAAAATTGTTGTGTGACCTTGATACAACATTTGTTATGGATTCTTTAAGGGAAGAGCAGGCTTCTTAGAGAGGAAGAGATGACGTTTAGGAATTTATGACTGACTGATGACTGACTGATCTAAACAGAGAGTGACTATGGGGGTTTTATGGTTTTATGAATTTAGCTTCAGTAGTTTGGATTTGTGATAGGATTGTGAGGGTTTGATATGATATTGCTGAGTTGAAAATATTGGACTGTATTTAACCCAGAGTGAGAATTTTGTTTTGTTTGAGTATATTTGATAAGAATTACAGAATACAGCGGACAGATGGAGAAAGGAATGGTGGAATGGAGATTCGAACTTGGACAAATCCACAAGAAAATGCGTTTTGGAAAAAGGAAGGATATGAGAATAAAAAATGGAGGTTGTATGGTCTGCATAAAACATTTATCTTGAGATTTTGCTAAGTTAACACATGGAAAGATCATGCCTCTACAGTTTGTGTGATATCAAGAAGAATGCATTATTTTAGCATACAAGAGGATTTGTAATGGATGCATAGTCATTTTGTTAATACTTCATATGTGGGACAAGTATTATGAGAAAAGGAATTTAAACACGATAAGCTTCACAGTTAAGGTTAGAGAAACTATTTGGGTATTGATAGATGGATTTTGTAGAGTTAAATTTTTGGAGAAGTGATACTGTTTAATGATTGTTGGATGGGAGGAAGTTTTAGACTTCTCAGGGGCTCAGTGATCAAGCTTTTGTTAATTTAGATTATTTTCGATGGGATTTTTCTTTGAGGTTATGTAATGATAATGGGTCACACTTGTTTAAGGAAGTTATTTTGGTGTTGATAGGATTCAACATTGTGTTAAACACTTCGGTTGAATGAGAGAACAGAACTTTGAAGACTAAGTCAAACGACAAGAAGTCAGTTACCTTTAACTGACCTCTGTGAGAATGTGCTTGTTTATCACTGTGCAACCTTTTTGGAGTCTATTTTGTGTGAGATTCACAGGCAGGTGAAGGAGGCTATTCCTATGACTGGACCGCTGCATGATTTGATACCAGATGACTGGATCGTGGTGAAGGCCCTGAAACGCCTGGTAAAACCCAAGGTGGACGGGGCCATACCAGATTCTCCTGACGACTAATCCGGCGGTTAAGATCGAGGGGAGAGCAACGTGGATACACGCTAACCATTGCAAGCGTGCACCTTGTCTGGAGACGGAAGCAGAGGATACGCGTTCTGCGTAGTACCAAGGAAATTTCCGAGCTGTACGCGAAGTGCAGTGTCGTTGAAAGTTGCCCTGAGCAATTTGATCGTCGTTTGCAATCGATTCGACTAGACCGCCTGACAGAAGTTTGCCTACATTCAACTGAAGATGGCCACTACGGATGCACGACCATGGCATCAGTTCCGACAACCTGGACTTTGTGGTATACGGGGTGCAGTGGGTTTTGTCTTGGGAATGGCATTTCTTATTGCTCTTAATGTATTTTTGCTTTTGTATTTGAATAAAAGTATGCATAATTCTGATGATACTATGACAATAGATCCAATGACTTCAACTGTTTCACCTGCAACGTTCCAGATGTTGAAAAGTGATGAGAGAGAGGTTGTAGATGAAATGGAATCGGAGATGGAGTTTAATTCTTGGTATAAGTTAGCAACATATTCAGTAAAACAAGTTTTAGGCGAAGAACACCCACCATGTGTGTATTGCCAGCCACTTAAGGATGTTTCACTGATTATGCCAGCACCATTTAATTCAACTAGTTGTTATGATTTTAATTACCATCGAATTATTTCAGGTGACATTGATAAAACGAGATGTGTGGACAGTAGTCATCTGGTTTTGTTCAGGAATTGTCCAGTCTGTCCCACTAACTGCTATCATTACCAGAGTTCTAGTGCTTGGTATTTAAATTCCAATCTAGGATGTGCAGCAGTACGTCCTATGCTTACTGGACCAATTGAGAACGAGGGAACGGAAGATGTTCTGATTGATTTTGTTATAGTTCCAGGGCAAAAGTTTGAGTGTTTTGAGAAAAGTTCCGATATTGTTAAAACAGTATTCGTGGGGAACTTTAGTGAAGGGAAAGTAAAGATTGGAACTTGTGGACATACTTGGGTGGTAAATCCATACTGTGAGGCGATGCAGTTTAGAGATGTTAATGGGACTTTACACCCTTGTTACAAGTATAGAAGCTCTGTTCGTGTGGATAGTGAGGGAAAACATCATACTCCACCACCTTCTGGCCCATTGGTATATCCAGGACGCGATATAGCTGATATATTTTGGTATTGTGGGGGTAGAATTAGATCACGTTTACCAAAAGGATGGGTGGGAGTGTGTGCTAAGGTGATGTTAGTTAGTAAGACGTTGATTAAGCCTTTAGGAAATGTGACGGTTGATTCAGGCAGACAGAGACGAGCTGCTCCTGTTGGTTCTTTTGATTGTGGAATTTACATAGATGATATTGGAGTACCAAGAGGGGTGCCTACTGAGTTTAAAGCTAGAAATCAGGTAGCTGCAGGACTAGAATCATTCTTTTGCGTACATTGTACGGTTAACAAAAATGTGGATTGGATTAATTATATATATTATAATCAGCAAAGTTTTATTAATTACACTGTTGATGCGATTTCTGGATTATCAGAACAATTGGCTAAGACTTCAGAGATGGCATGGCAAAACAGGATTGCTCTAGACATGTTGTTGGCTGAAAAAGGGGGTGTTTGTGTACTTTTCAATAATACATGTTGTACGTACATTCCCAATAATACAGCGAGTGATGGGTCAGTCACTAAAGCATTATCAAGCATGCGTACTTTGAGATTAGAATTGTCTGAACATTCTGGATTTGATGATTCAAAAGGAGTTTGGTCATGGATTGACGGTTCTTGGGAAATGTTTGGTAAATGGAAGGCAGTTCTTCTGTCTGTTTTGTGTGGAATAGGTGTCATTTTGTTGATACTATTGTTTTTGGCTTGTTGTCTGTTTCCCTGTGTAAGGAAGATTGTGGAAAAGACAATGGCTAAATCATTTGCTGTTCAAATGATGAACTATAGTCCCTTAGAGGATTCTGACTGGGTTCCACCATTTAAGGATGAAGAGGCTACTGTGAGTGATATGTAATTCTCTTGTTATTTTTGGGGTTATGTTTTGATTAAAGGGGGTTACTTTCTTTTCTTGCATCCATATCTGTATGGATGTTTTATATTTTTGTATGCTTATGCTTTTGTATGCCTTTGTTGTTTAAAAAAAAAAAGTAAGGAATGTAATGGCATTTTTTGATATAGTTACTAAGAATGTATTTTTAATAGACTGAGGTTGTGTTTAAACAAATGGATGTTGCAGTTGGTCTTAAGGTATTTATGGTATTGGTTTATGATGCCTGATTGAGAAGCTAGGGGCACAGAGGTTGGGGGATGTTTGAGTTCTGTGCCCTAAAGGGAGATGGATAGATGGATTCAGTTGATCTAGCAGCCCTGACCTTTTGGCCAAGGAGATTGTGTCCTGTGTCCTGTTTGTGTTTCATTAAGGGTATCTTTACTGTCCTCATTTAGAGAAAGAGCCGTGACATCAAAAGACTTTGGTCACTTGACCTGGGGGGTTATATTGTCTTAACTGTCACTGAGCAGTGCTGACCAATCACAGAGTTCAGAAAAACCATTTGATCTAAAGTTTATATAAGGCAGGGTTTTGGGGTTGTTCTGTATCACTCTGGCGAACGACCTGTGGCTAGCACCTCCTTCGTTATGACTGATCACAAAGTACTTTGTTAAATCATGATCTGTATAAGCAAAATAAATTTATTGTAACCGCCATCTCTTGACTATTCAAATCTACACAGTGCCGCTTGAATTTCCACTATTACAGCTTGTCAATGGAGAGATCCCAGACCCTCTGTACAAATGAAATGTATGAGGGTCTGGTTAGGACCAGGCTAATTTAACAATCCTTAAAATGCAAAAAATAACTAGTTGAAGTCTGTCTCCAGCACCTGTAGTCTTTTTAGTCATCTCTCTTTTGAACTGATACTACAGTTTGATTTTCAACGTGACCAGAATCTGCTCCTAATACCTCAGGTATGATATGGAATACTAGCCAGTAGGGTCCAAAAGTCTGACACCACATTGAACCGAAGAGGAACTGAAGTATGGAAAGCCAAGCATTCTGTCATCACAAGAAGCTCATGGGAACATTGACAGATTGTGCTGGGATAAAATGGGTCATTGGATTTTGCACAAGCTTGTGGAGTCCATGTGTTGGGAAGGTTCTGTGTTGGCTCAATGGTGTGTGTTAGTTGTCACCATGGAGTGTCGGTAAGAACACTGGACGATGAGGCACAGGCTTTCTTTCCTTTACTTAATAAACTTGATGTGGTAGTTATATTGTGCTTGTGAGTGTATGTATGTTTGTTTGTGTGTGGTCTGAAACAAAGGGAATATACAACTATAAGTGATACAAAGTAAACATACACATACACATATATATACATATATATATACATATACATATACATATACATATATATATATATATATATATATATATATATGTATATGTATATGCATACACACAGTTTGTAACAAGCCCGAAATTAGGGCACACCAGTTGAACAGATAAAGGGCTAAGCTAGCATCGGCAGTCTATGCTAATGTACGCACCGAACGATACCTCTATTTACAACTGAACGTCGGAGGGCTATCTCCGCTTTCTTGACATCATAACATGTACAACACAACACAGGCATAAACCAATACGGAACAACAAAGCAATGACACACTTACTTCGTATTCATTGACGCACACGAAGAACAAATGAAACTATAAACTTCCTCACAGTACAAACACAACGAGCATCTCTCGCTCCCATGTCAATGTCTATCGCTCTCGTCTCACAACGTTGCTATTGGCTCGCTGAGGCATGTCTCTCACATGCACAGACGATGCAACATCACGTCTGCACTCGGCCAAAAGCATGTGTCCAATCCACTCTCTTTTACAGCCGCCCCTACATTCATTGGGTGAATGTATGTCCTGTAGACGGTACCTAAGAAAGAGGTGCCTGCTGGTTATCATCATCCGTAACGGCAGGCAACCTGAAGTCGAGCAACTGGTCGATGGTATTGTCTGTCCTTGACCTGGACAGCCGCTGAACGTATGTGGCCATCAGCTCCAGGATAGATGGTCTCGACCCGGCCTACAGGCCAGAGCGCTCGGGGGAGTTGGTAGTCCACGATCATCACGGTGGATCCAGTCTTCAGGTCTTCAGTGTCTTTCATCCACTTTTGTCTCAACTGAAGGCTGGGCAGATACTTCTTAATGAAGCAATTCCAGAATTGATCTGCCAGTACCTGGGAGTGACGCCATCTCCGATGACTCAGCAACTCCGACTCGGGATAGACGAGTAGTTTGGGGTCACAGGATCAGGATTGGCCACATCAGAAGAGACATATCCCAACAGTTTGGAATTCAGTATAGCCTCAACCTCTGTCAGGAGTGTCCTGAAGACTTCCTCTGTCAGTGTTTGAACTCCTACTGTTGTACGGAGAGCAGCTTTGATTTCACGTTCCCACATAGCTCCGAAATGTGGTGCGTTAGGCGGATTGTATTTGAACCGGATCTTCTGCTTGGCCAGTTGTGTTTGGAGGTCCAGACTCATGGCACTGAAGGCATCCTGCAGCTCTCTATCACCCCCTCGAAAGTTGGTTCTGTGGTCACAGAGAAGTTCAAAAGGAGTCCCACGTCGAGCCACAAACCGTCTCAGAGCCATAAGAAAGGCATCTGTGTCCATGTTATAGAGCAGATCCAGATGAACACAACGGGTGGTCATGCACTTAAAAATCACACCCCATCTCTTTTGGTTGCACCAGGAACGGTCCAAAGCAGTCTACACCTGTAGAGTAGAACACTGGCTTTAGGAGGCGAAGGCGGGCTGGAGGGAGGTCTGCCATCTTTGGAATCGTGGGCTTGGCCCTCCACTTCTGACACTCTATGCAGGAATGTTGGTGCCGTCATATGGGTTCTCTCCCTCTGAGTATCCAGAAGGTTCTCCTCATTTCCGCGAAGACTCTTTCTGGTCCAGGATGGCACAGTTTGCAGTCATACTGCCGTATGAGGAGACGGGTTATGGGATGTTTGGGATCCAGGACTATGGGATGCAAGGTGTCTGAGCTGAGGTCATTGGCGTGACGTAGTCTGCCACCCACACGGATGAGCTCAACAATGCCATCAAACTCGGGAGATAGGGTAAGGAGGCGACTGGAAGGGGAAACAGGCTTCCCATATTGGCAGGCCTGTGTTTCTTCTGGGAAACTATCCCTCTGGGATTGCCGAATCAGTGCAGTTTCGGCCTTTTGGTAATCAGCTGCTCCTGGGTTTCCTGTCTGGTCTGTTGTCCACTGTTGAGACCTGCAGGTTGCTTCCACCAGCTGAGTTTACGGGCCATGAATGAGGAGGGAGGTAGAGGAATGGGGGCCCTTGAATCCATCTATTAGGCTGTGATAGTTCCATTAAACCTTTCCCACGGGTAACATCGTCAGCTGGGTTACTGGCTGTATCCACGTAGCGCCAGGTATGGCTGTCTGTGAGCTCCTGGATCTCAGCAACTCTCGTGCCTACAAACACCTTGAACCTGCAAAATTCAGATTGCAACCAGGCTAGCACAGTCGTAGAATCTGTCCATAGGACCGTGCTGCTAATCTCCAATGAGAGCTCACAGTGAAGCAGCCTGGCGAGCTGTGCCCCTGTGAGCGCATCACTGAGCTCCAGTCTAGGTATCGACTGTTGGCGTTTTGGAGCCACCCTGGATCTGGCTAGGATGAATGCCACCTGGACCTCACCTTGGTGTTCAGTGCGGAGGTACGCAACAGATCCATAGGCCGCTTCCGAGGCATCACAGAAGATGTGTAGTTCCCTCCTAGAATCCAGCACATCCAAATCGTCTGATACGTAGCATCTAGGAAGGGTGATCAAAGGAAGGTGCTGCAGCTCTGCTTCCCATGTTTCCCAGGATTGAAGGAGGTCGGAGGGGAGGAGTGGGTCATCCCATCCTCTTTCTGTTGCCCACAACTGTCGGATCAGGACTTTGGCTCTGGTGGTGAAAGGGAGTATGTATCCCAGGGGATCATACTGGCTCGCTAGAACACAGTATATATTCCTTATTGTCACCTTCTGAAACGGGAGTGGGCGGTGGCGGTAGTGGAGAGCGTCAGGTAGACAGTGCCAGCTCAGACCAAGGGTCCTCTCCTGAGGGTCTGCCTGGCTTTGGGAGATCCACAACTCTGAGTTCTCGGATCTGGCTTCTTTGGGTAGGTGGCTTACAACAGACACGTAGTTGCTGGCCCACTGACGCATCTCAAATCCACCCGAGGCGAGCAGGGATGTCAGATTGTTCACCAACTCCCGGCCTGTTCCTGCCAAAGGGGTGCTTTGCAAGCAGTTATCCACGTAGAAACAACGTTCAACTGACCATCGAATCTCGTCACTTGGCTGACAGTAGGTCAGCCAAGTGACATGGGCTGCACGTTATGCCAAAGGGAAGAACCTGCCACTCATACACATCAGGTGGTGCTTCTGTCTTCGGATCCCGCCATTAGAACCTCAGAAGGGACTTGTCTTTGGGGAGCAGGTGGATCTGGTGAAACATCCCCTTTATGTCACCACTGATAGCCAGTCGATGTTGTCTGAAGCGTATCAACACACCCAAGAGTGTGGGTCCCAGCGTGGGTCCTGGTAACAGGAGCTTATTGAGTGTTTTCCCATCGTAGGTGTAGGAACAGTTGAACACCACTCTGTCCTTTCCATTGTGGGTCACAAGGTGGTGGGGGATGTACCATGATTCCCCTTTCATGGCGACCTCCTCTGATGGTATCTTGATAACATAACCAGCTTTCTCAAGCTTCTGGATCTCATCTTGATAGCTGGCAGCCAAACAAGGATCTTTAGCTAACCTGCGTTCGATGCCACGGAGGTGGCTCATCACTGCTTCTTTTGGTGCCTGCAATGTGGGCATGTCCTTGATTCGCAGGAGGGGAGTTGCGTATCGTTGCACTCCGTCCACCTCCACTCGGATGGTCTGTGCCTCCAACATGTTGATGGCATCCTGGTCCTGTCGCGACCTGGTTACCATCTTCTCGTCCCTGTATGGTAGGATGTCCATCTGCCAAAGCCGTTCAACGTCTCTGTGTAAATCGGCAGAAGATGAGCAGCTGCTTATGAAGAGGCACTGTGACGCTGAGAGTTGCTCTTATAGGTGCTTGGATGGGCCTTGTAAAGTCCAACCGAGGATGGTATGGATCGCTGCTGGGCCACCTGGTGGACCCAGACACACTTGCTCTACTGGGGTTTTGAGATCAGGGTGCTCTGAGCCGATCAGAAGTAGAGGCTGTGCCTTTGAGAAGGGGGGTATAGGTATCCCTCTAAGGTGCACATATATCTCCTGTAAGGCACTCACCGGGTAGGTGTACTCAGATAGCCCCAGCTGGTTGGCTGTGAAGGCTCCTTGCACCGTAAACCTTCTCTGTGGTTGGCTAGCTGGTGAGATGGTGAAGGACACAGAGGTACCATGCATGGTACGTATATCTTGGTGCACCGTGCGTAGGTTCAGCTGCTCTGGGCTGCCATCTAAGCCGAGGTGTTGTGCGGCAGTAGACAGAAGAATAGTACGCTCTGAGCCATCGTCTAGGATGGCAAAGGTGTTCAGTGTCTTCTGCTGGTGATGTAGAGTGACTTCCACTACCTTCAGAAACACCCTGCCGCCACAGCGTGACTGGTCTAAGTACAGAGTCTCTGCTGTGGAGTTGTAGAGGCTACTGCTTTCTTTGGTGGTGTCACTCGCCTGTTGATTAATGTCATGAAGGATAGACAGGTGTTTTCCCTGACATAGGCGACATGGCTTCTTGAGGTCACAGTCCTTGGCCATGTGAAACCGAGCACATCTCCAGCAGCGCTTATTCTCCTCGATCCAGCAGACAGGCTGGTCTTTAGTGAGTGCAGTAAACACTGTGCACTGGGTCAGGTAGTGTCCTGTAGAGTTGCAGTACGGACAGAACGGTTTACCTTTGGTGGGTGCTTTAGGTGGGACTGCTGCATTCTTGTCTGACCGGGCTGTTGTGTTGTACTGTTCTGCCCCATGCAGCACAGTAGTATGCCCACTTTGGCTTCGTGGTGCATATTTCTGTTCCCTGGACCCTTTCTTCTTCTCCACTGTGACCTTGTCTGTCGGGTCAAACTCCATGCAGTTAGTTTCTAACTGCAGCCAATCAGCAAATTCAATGAGAGAGTACTTTGCCTTGTCAGGGTTGTACCTAAGGTGGTTTCTCAGGAATTGCTGCCGCTGACTGCGAGGTAACCTGTTAAGCAGGCAATTCACATTGGAGCCGCTATGAAGTTCTTCGACACCGTCTTCTCCCAAAGCTTTGAGCATGCCAACGATAGCTTGCACTCTAATAGAAAACTCGTCGAAGGCTCATTCATCACTAGCGCTGATAGGTGGTAGGTTCTCTAGGGTCTCTATCTCTTTGAGCACAAACTGGTACGGCCGTCCATACCTACTGTCCAGTGCGTGTAGGGCATTGGTGTAGGGCAGGAGGGACTCTGCGTGTGCAAGAACCAGTCTGTGGGCGTTGGGGACCTTCACATGCTTGAGAAGGAGGGAGTACTTATACTGCTCTGACAAGCTGGGGTGGAGGAGATTCCCCAGGACCATGCAGAGTTCCACATAGTGAGCCCTTTCTTCTTTAGTAAAGTCAGGAAAGGTGGGCCCCTCTACAGGTGGAAACCCGTAGTGTGGAGCATAAGTAGGGACATGCTGTACGGCGTTAGCATGTACCTGCGAGGAGACCACTTGAGTAGGTAGCCAGTGACTACTGTTGACATAACCTTGTGCTGGGGGTGCAGCTGGGTAGTTCGGGTGCAGTGGTGCTGACTTAGGTGCAGATGCAGACTGCCTGTTGGGCTCCGGCACGGACAGAGACTGAAAAGGAGGCTGCAGGAAGTGGTCGGATAGCAAACCCTTGATCGCTGTGTGGCTGTACTCTCTGGTCTATCGGGGTGCAACATGGCGATGCATAGGAATGCTCAGAGCGGTCTCTGCTAAGAGGAGGTGGTGAGGGGTACTGTTGGCTACCCAGGCAGTTATTTTTCAGTACCTGAGACAACTCTTCTACGTAGGAACACGGAAGCTTAGGAGACTGCAGACAGGAAGAATGGCTAGAGTATGCATCATGTTGAGTCGCATCAGGTGTCGGCTGTCCCCTCTCCACTGATTTCAGGATCGGGGTCCGAGGTGTCTTATGGCTGAATGATGCTCTGAACGACTGAACAGATGCTTGTGGACTGTTGCGTTGCAGGATGGTCTCCAAGAACTCGGTCTGGCGTCTAGCTGTCTCACTCTGCTGTCTGGTGATCTCCACTATCTGCTGCAGGAGGTTCTCAGTCGTACTTGATGTCCCTGGTTGTGGTGGTTTGGGACTGTTGGGGGTGGATGTCATCACATGTTCTCTGCGACGAACAAACTGCTTGGTGGGCTCGTCTGCGTAGCTGACCACGTAGTCATCCAGGTGTGCAGGCCTTCTGGTTTCCCTCTGCGTACGCAAGCTGGAGCCAGGTGCTGATATGGATTGACTGTGCCCAGAAGTTGCCATTGTAACGACTCTATCCGGCTCGAAGGACCAATTTTGGTGGGGAGGTTCTGTGTTGGCTCAATGGGGTGTGTTAGTTGTCACCATGGAGTGTCGGTAAGAACACTGGACGATGAGGCACAGGCTTTCTTTCCTTTCCTTTACTTAATGAACTTGATGTGGTAGTTATATTGTGTTTGTGAGTGTATGTATGTTTGTTTGTGTGTGGTCTGAAACAAAGGGAATATACAACTATAAGTGATACATACCGAAATTAGGGCACACCAGTTGAACAGATAAAGGGCTAAGCTAGCATCGGCAGTCTATGCTAATGTACGCACCAAACGATACCTCTAATTACAACTGAACGTCGGAGGGCTATCTCCGCTTTCTTGACATCATAATATGTACAACACAGGCATAAACCAATACGGAACAAAGCAATGACACACTTACTTCGTATTCATTGACGCACACGAAGAACAAATGAAACTAAACTTCCTCACAGTACAAACACAACGAGCATCTCTCGCTCCCATGTCAATGTCTATCGCTCTCGTCTCACAACGTTGCTATTGGCTCGCTGAGGCATGTCTCTCACATGCACAGAGGATGCAACATCACGTCTCGCACTCGGCCAAAAGCACGTGTCCAATCCACTCTCTTTTACACCATGCCAGTTCAAGTGCACGCTGTCATTCAAGCAAAACAGGAGGACAAAATTCAAATGTATTCAGAAATTCAGGTTATTGCTCAAATTGTTAAGCTAAAAGTATCGTTTGGAATGGGAAAATTATGCATTCTAAGCACATTTTTTATAGAAGTGTCAAGAGGTCTCAGTCTTTTGGCCCCTACTGTGTAAATCAGAATTCGGTTTATTCGCCATGTATGTTATAGAAACACGGAATTGACTGTGGCAGGGAGGTGCAAACACTAAACATATACGAATCTTAAATACACTATAGATAATAGTTATAGGGTTCAGATAGAGTTTGATGGGTATAGATTGAAAGACGGAAAGAGAGAGATGGCTTTGTAGAAGAGTTAGGTCAGGGACCGTACTCACTTCTACCTGACTATAGATGAAGTAGACTCCATCCAGCAGAACCTCCAGCTGCCCGGAGCGAGAGTGCATCTTGAAAACTCGGTGGTGGATTGACACCATCTTCCAGTTCCTCAGCACCCCCTCAGAAAGATCTGCACCAGGAGAGGGGGTAGGATATAGGGAGAGAGAGAGGAAGGGGGAGGGAGAGAAAGAGTGTGTGTGTGTGAGTGAAGGGGGAGAGAAAGTGAGAGGCAAGTCTACTGAAGTAAGGAATTATCTGGAAAAGGAGTGGCAAATAAGAGGGAGAGACGACACATGAAGGCAGAGGGAACAGAAAGAGAGTTGACAGCACAGTGGTAAGTGCAAAGTGGTAAAGAAGCACTTCCTACCTTCCCTGACTTGTATGGTGGTCTCTTGTCCTTGGAGGTGTACAACCGCTGGCTGAGAGAGGCACAGTGACAAAGACAAGAGCTGAAGTAACCACTGGACAGTGTTACATGTACAAAATCTACATTACTACAATACAGCTTCCTATGTTCTGTGTTGTAATGTCTGGGATGCATTTGTTCAGTGCTGCTATGCAATGTACCTGGAACTCCTTGGTTTTGGCTTTCTCTGCCACCCCTGTAAGAGACACATCAGTCATCAGAGAGGGGACAAAAACATTGGCAGAGAATGAAGGGGAGACGACACACCTGACGCACTACAACATGTCAAACATCCTCACGCCATAACTGACATCATACCTGACAATCACTGTGGTAACCTAGCCAAGGACACGGACCACGAAGAAGGATATATCAAGCGGTAGCTTTATATGAAAGAGCCGAAGTGCCATACAGGGTGTACTCAGGTACTTTCCTCGTGCATACGAGAATCAGAGGAAGTGCTAAACTGGTGTTAATTTATACTAGAGCTCCCCCCTGGTGGTATAACAAAAGAAACATTACAACACCCCCCCCCCCCACCAAATTACAACATTCCCCGAATACAAATCAACTCGTCAAATTAAGCTAAGTTAGTGTCCTTGTCTTTCATAACCTTAATTTTAACAACATTTCTATTTGGCATATACACTTACAACTGGCACAGTCAATTCAATTTAACCCATACAGTGATTAACCCACAATCAGTCTGTCTGGAGGCTTTCGAGCACGCTGTGACCTGCGCACCATCTCCGGGGCTGTAGCTGGCACTGCCGGTGTAGGTGTTTCGGCCTGAGTATACCCTGTATCTCATCCTCGTCGCCATGTTACATATCCTCATATTGCCCAAACCCGGGGTGAAAGCTCACCCTTCTGTGGGTCTCACGCCACTCTGGGTCCAGCCCCAGACTACAGAGGGGTCCAGACCCAGAGTACTGAGGGGTACCGGGGGGTCCAGACCCAGACTACTTGGGGGTACTGGGGGACCAGATCCAGAGTCCTGAGGGTACAGTCTGCCATACCTGCGGGTCCTTGCAGTCCGGGGGGACCCTGGAGCCCAGGGGGGCCGGGCGGTCCGGAGGGGCCAACTGCATTGCTGCCTGGGATGCCAGGGATGCCAGGTATCCCTGGAGGGCCCTGGGGCCCGGGGGGGCCAGGGAGACCAGGGGGGCCCTGGGCACCTGGAGACCTCTTTCTACCTGCAAAGGAAACACAGTAGGACTGCAGTCAGATAAGGGATTTTTGCAAAAAAAAAAATATTTATTGAGCTTGTCTCAATCTATGTCCAAGGAAATGAGACCAAACTACACGTTCCCCCATGGTGCATTCAATCCTTCCTCCTTGCTGTAAACACTGATTTAAATCGAAGATAAGAGAAGTGCCATTTGTAATCCAAGTATTATCAATCAGCATGACTCAGATTCTACCTTCAACTCATCAAGTGGTATAATCAGAGCAAGGACATACAGTGGTGAAGAACTAAAGCTGACATACATTCTCAATTAGTGGTACCTTTTCTCCTTTCTTTTCTCCTGCCATTGGTCTCTGAAAAAGAAGGAAAAACAGACTGATTAGGAATGAAAAATAGGTTTTAGCCCGGGAATACTGAACACAAGCTAAAATAACAAATCCTGATGCCTTGGAGAGTCCGGTGGAGGTACGCGTATGTGTGTGTCTGTGTGTGTCAGTCTGCGGTATCTTCCAGTGTAGTAATTTGTAAGTGTGGTTTGGGTCTTCACAGAATGAGAGCCTTAAGCATTCACAGGCAGTGGAACTGGAGAAGATCATTAGAGAGATACTCTATCCTGCCAAAACCCTCTCTTCGGAATTAAGCCCAGATGGGGAATGCATATGAAAGTGTGTGTGTATTAAATAGTGTGTTTGTGTGTGTGCATGTATATTGGTAAGGCATCACCATCAATGCTTGAAAGATGCATGCATTTTCATAGGCTGTGTGCATGCGTGTGTGCAGTGGAAGAATTCCTGTCAAACAGCCGTTTCTCTTAGGCTATGTTTACTATGTCATTAGAACTACAAAGGCCATTTAACCTTCACCCCCCACAGTGACATTCCCCTATCAGACATATGGCCAGTGCGTCTACCCTGCCTAAATCCCTAAAATGCATCTCCTAACAAGCAGCGGACCTGCAGTATGAGGAATCGGGTGTGCCCACCGCAGCACACACACACACACACACATATCTTAGGCTGACATTACAAAGTCTGTGTGTAGTGCAACAGACCTGGGAGTCATTATTGTTTAGAGACAAGATTTTTACACATGGTTTTTCTTCTTTGGGGGGGGGGGTTAAGGTTTACCCCCAAAATCTTAATTTAAGCACAATCACCGCACTGCGCTCTCAAGTGTTCAATGTCACGCCACAGCTTCCAGAACGTCATCAGGATGCACTTGCTGCATACACGGTACTTCAAAGACACAATGCCTTTTTCTTTTCTTGCCTACTTTGCATTCTAAACAAATAAAATCTAATTCCTACATATTGACCAGATGGCTGAGCACTTGTGATCACTATGAATGAGAAAAATCTCCCCCTCCCCCTCCCTCTCTCCCCCTCATGAACACCCTTTTTGACTGGTTGGTTGACTGGTTAGCCCAACCAAGGTCATCCCAGAGAGCAGTGCAGCTCAGGAACCTCTGGACCAGAACACAGCACTCTGAAGACTCAAATTATTCACCGGGAGAGGGGAAAGTCAACACCAGCCTCTCTGTCTTGCTCAAATCCTCCATTTTCCTTGTTTGCCATCCAAGTCCTAATCAGTCCCATTCTCGTCAGTCCCTGGCCCTATAAACGGCTGTGTTTTGTGGAGCTGCTTCTCTTAAATAGGCATTAAAAATAAATAAATACATTTGATCCCACAAATGTGAGAAACCATCAACAGGCTGTTTGCAAAACGTAACATTTAAGAACCTTAAATCCACCGTAAACCTGATGTTAGCATCTGTGACATCCCTCTGAATTAGCTAGCGAGTTCAAGGAACTCAATGCCCTGGCAGAAACTGCAGGAGATTCAAATCAAGTCTTTTGTTAGCTACTAAGCACATGCAGATGGATGGATTAGGCTAATCGATATACGTTGTCTGTAATAACTGTGATCCATCAATAACATGAGCACAAACAGTCATGCTCCATCTGGGTGGAATAGGACAACGCGTGGGTAAAGATAGCTGGGTGAGCTAAAGGGCTGTACCTGACTCTGGCGTTTTTTTGGGGCTCCGTTTGGTCCTGTGGGTGAAGCTCGTTCCCGTCTCCGAGATTTGATGGTGGTCACCGGGGCGCTGAGGGACAGTAGAACAGAAACGTTGCTGGCGAGCAAAAGGTCTGTAGGAATATGTATGATACAAACTGTACATTTAGCTATTGTAGGTTTTGTTCTACAGTACAATGGACCAGTCAGAAGGTGGTGTGTGTGCGTGTGTGTGTGTGTGTGTGGGGCACGCTAATGAAAGTCTTCACTGAAAATACTACAAAAATAAGGATATGGAATAATAATGAAACATGACACTGTAACCCGTCGGCCTGTGACAACGAGTCAAATCAAAAGGACCAACTGGATGAATCGTTACCCGAAGCTCTACACGTCTTCATCTTCCCTGTGTGCGTGTGAGAGGGCTGCGCGTCTGTAAATCATCCTGTAACCCTAGTCCCCGCCGTCTGTGTCCCTGGCAGGGGAGACGGTCACCTGGGGACAGGTGCTCGGAGCCTCACCTTGCGCACACAAAAGGGCCGACACTCAGGGTGTCTGACATGAGAGCGCTCCCTATTCAAAAGACACCTGGTTTTAGCGCCATTCAAAAACGGCATGAATGAGAGGATAAATGGCTTCAACAACAAGACAGGCCGGCCAGCCGCATCACCTATGAGGGTGACTGAGGGGACAAACGGCATGCCAGCTCACGTGACCTGACCTACATGCGCCCTGCGATCTTTTTGGGTTTTCATGACCTGGAGGCAGATGAACCAATCGGAACACTTCAAAACCCCGCTAACAGCATTCCAGAAGCGGAACACCCTTGAATTTGGGGTTCTGGCTTATAAACCCCAGTTCCATGTTCCAGATCGTTGCATCTATCTTGGAAACGAGAAAGAGAGAATAAAGAAAGAGAGCGTGTGTGACAGGGAGACAAACTCTGCAATTACACAACAAGACCACCCAAAAGCTCTTCTTTTTGTTGAGTCTGACAGTGTGAAGAGAACGTTCTCGGGCAACCCTTTGGTGTTGGGGTGAGTAATGACCAGGGGAGCAGACCAGAGGGGGACTATGGATAGACCCAAATAGACAGACTCTTATTGGGCATCTGCTTTGCGTTAGTATGCCTGGGGTCTCCCAAACAATGACACGTGCACAGGCAGCCCCTTGGCATGGTCAGCCAGTGTGATATTACAAACCATACATCATAAGTAGATAGAAGTCTAGTCTATTTGAAGGATTTCAACCCACCACCCCACCATCAACATACACAGTCCATAACTGAACTGTCATGGCCGGAATAAGACTACGTTTTTAGACAGACAGGCGGAAAAGATGTGGTTCTGTGTGGAGAGATGGACAGGATGGAATCAGAACCAGACTGTGAAAACCGACAGGACAGCATGGATTCTATTTAGGTGGAACAGCCCCAGCTCTGGTTCAGATCCTCGCTCTACCTCAACTCAGATGTGGCGCCCCACCGGCGAGGGATGAGTTGGATCATGTCAAACACCCTTCGGCCATGTTGGGCCAAGCTGACAACAGTTAGAGTCCACATCACTGACCGGCCGCCAGCCAGACAGCCAGGGATGACCTCACGAGACCAGGAATGCCTGGCCGATGGCGAAGACTGTATGCTTGAACGGTTCGCCGCTACACAGGCCTCCAGATGTCAAAGCGAGCACAGACGGCTGTTCATTTGGTCTGCAGGTGCCTCCAATCAACATCGCGGCTCCAGCTGTTGGCTTGTGTGTGTGTGTGTGTGTGTGTGTGTGTAGAAAGGGGTAGGTCGTCCCTCAAAGGATTTTGGGTGCACAGTCAAACATGTGGCTTTACATTTTCCTCTGTTCTGACAGCCAAACATGATCCGAAAAGCCAAGATTAAGCACGGCACAGAAGAAAAAGAATATAGGAAAAAACACAAATCTGCTAGGCTTCAGCTGCAACCTAACTGCGGAGCTTTATAGTTCAACAACACATTACAAACACTAGCAAGTTAAAAGTTTTGCTGGGGGGTTTTCCCTACGTAATTTAGGCTTAACAGCCCCTGTGCCCTGAATGCCCTCCAAGGGCATGCCGAGTTACAGTAAATCTTCACAGAGACACCGCAGTATGCCAAGTGCCAAATACCGACGACAGTTTTTTCAATGAGCGGAGAATAAAGGAGAAAAAAAAGAAAACAATTAATTAGGCAGCCTTTAAATCTTCAAAGCCGAACGTGCCTCGAAGCTAACAAGTGCGGCCGACAGGGCCCGCATGCCACATGCTGCCGTTCCCCCAGCTATGTCAACTGCGGTGAGCGTAATCACGGTTGTTTAACCCAAGCATCTGGAGAGGGCCAGCGTAGCAGGATGCCTGTATCTACAGCTGGGTCTTTTAGGACCACGGCCCTCCTTCACCTCACAGAGTCTCAGAACCATCTGGACTGGGTGGCAGGCTCTCTCTCGCGCTCTGAGGCTCTCTCACCACAAACACACAGCTCTTGTGTGTGAGGTGGTCGAGTAGGGGAATTAGGCTGTGGCACGTCAACATAGCAAGTCCCCTCTGCCAGAGGCGGAGCAAACCCTAAGACCGGGGAAGAGGAGTTGTAGGTGGAACTGAATTGCAGCAACAGAAAAAGGTAATTAGGTCAGTGTGAGACTATAGGAGAGAGAAAACTGGAAATCTGTGTTGGGATGAGTAAGGTCTCTCATAGAACCCGTAGCCAAGACTGAATCTGTAATCAGGCCTTTTCCCTGAAGTGCCCCATAAATACAAAACCAATACACAAAAAAGGGTTAAGCAGGTAGTCCAACATTTGATCAGCGCCAGTCTGTGTGACAGAGAGAATAAACAATCCATCACCAGCCCAGGGGAAGAGAACCCCCCCCCCCCCAACTATTCTAATAAAGCCACCTCAGCCCTCGGGCATTACACCTGCTGGTGATCAAGCTGATTACTATCCCTACACCTGTTCTCGCACCAATTCCATACACATCACTTACTTTGGAACTTTCTTTCTTGCTGTCGCTGTATATTTTTTTATAAATCTTTAATCATCTTTTTAATTATTTTTTTACGACTGTAAACCTGTTATTTATCTTGGGCATCAATAAAGTACCTTCCTACCTACTCTTTCCCACACACACACACTTTTGCTCTCTCCATTCCACTTCCATTGTACCCTAACCAGTAGGTTGTAACAGTACAGTAACCCTACTGTACATTCTTCTCTTAGCCATCACCATCAGCTGCCCCGCTTTCTGAGCCTTCTACGTTCTAGTTCTAATACTCAATCTGTCTCATTTACTTACCCCAACCACGCTCAAGAGACAATCATAATGGTACAGTCATTATAGCTGCATGTAGCCAAAACACTTCAAACCCCCTTTCTTTTACACGTCTGCCTGGTTGCTATTGTCGGATTCATATCGATGTTTACCTCTGGACCCTCTGCGCCGTCTTCGCTGTGAGCTTGTTGACCGTAAGACAACACCGGGCTAGCCACTTCTGTTCCATCTAGTTTCAACGCAGCGTCCCGCTTCTGGAGAGAAATCTCCCGTTTCACTTCAAATCGGAGATCAAGGTAACAGATGAGGGTGATCCCGTGCAAGGAAAGCGAGAGCACGAAGAACGCCAGGAACAGCGCGCCGTTGCTTCTGCTGTTGCGACTGCATTTCTGGTTACACGTGCATGAAGGTGGTTGGGGCAATACTTTGTCCGGGAAATCGTCTTTCAAACCATCACATGCCATTGTCACAAAGAAAGCCAGATGGTTACATTTATCTCGGCATAATCAGGTCGTATGTCGTGTTGGTTCTACGTCTAATCATTACCCAGATCAGTCAAACTGTATGGACGAGATACAGATGGAAGACGGTGAGAACTTTGTGCATCCGTAGTAACAATAAAAAGTCCGGGTCCGAAGAAACGCCTCTGTCTATTGTGATTGGTTCCCACTTAAATCGTAACTCCCCCACGAAGGCCTCCACTCCCCCACCTGTTGAGTTAGGGAAACACAGCACAGCTTTCCTAGTTTCGTATATCACACTCGTCTACACCTTTTTCCTTTAAAATAAATGTAAGAAATAAAAAAACTACTGCCAACAATATACACTAGTATTTAATGGTAAAGCAGGCAAACGAGAGCACACACATAATTTATTTTATTCGAGTTTTACAACTCGTCCGCTTGGCGTCTGGGAAGCCACAATTACATTGTAAACAGCAATATTTTTTTTTTTTTTTGGGGGGCGGGGGGGGGTTCGTTTACAATAACTTGATCATATTATATTCGTGCAATAATGACAAAATTACTCTATATAAAATCCTTCCACGATAATTGACCAAATTCACACCAAGTCTTTGCTCATTTACAAAACTAAAGCATGTCTGAGAGCAGGAATCACTTGACAAAGATATGTAAATCTTGGTGTGACTTGCCTGGGTGAAAGATTCAAGAGAAAGTAGTTTCACCACATCGAGTTTGACATCTTCTTTCTCTTTCTGTTCAAAGCAGACCTTGACTCCTTCCTCTCAGATGCAGGGATCCAGAGGAAGCTGTTCTAAGGCTGTGTCCCTCCCCAGGACAAGAGTGATGAAGCCAGGCTAGTCAGGACCTGAAACCCTGCCTGCCTGGATCTCTTTCTCCTGGCAGATTTTTGTTGACAGCTTCCATAGCCTTTTGTTTACAGTTTTTCCTCAATTGTTTACACACAAATACTGGTACTTGAGACACAATGACCACAACATGTAACTCATGCACCAACCACATGAACCAATTCTGCAAAACTACAAGCACAATTCCTGCTTTACACTCAAATTGCAGTTCTAAAACACACTTTTTACAAAACACTACACACAATTCTCTGCATTTGGCACAATTTTCATGAAGAAAATCTTTTGTTTTCACAAAGAACACACTGCCATTCAAATACGCACACTGACTCATCGCATGGACAAACACCTGTCACACAGTTTTACAATTAGCAATCAGAGCTTTAGCATAAAAGGGCAACAGGTGACCTTTTCTGTTGTTCTTTGAGCAATGGATGCTAACATTGGAAACAGAGGCAGAGGAGTGAGAGTAAGAGGAGGAGGACATGGAGGACGAGGATGGGGAAGGCCAAGGACCATAATCTCTGATGAGATCCGAGCCGCTTTGGTTGACCATGTAGTCAACCATGGTCTAACAATGAGGGAGGCTGGGCAAAGAGTACAGCCAAATTTGAGCAGGTACACTGTAGCATCCATCATCCGGACTTTCCGAAATGAGAATAGATAAGAAATCTACTCTCACTACAAAATTGCAGTAGGCCTACTGCATATCAATACAGTACTCAATGAGTACAGTAGTACAGTATTGCCTGTGGACTGTTCTGTAGGACTGTAAAATAAAGTATGTTTCAAGTATTTGGAAAATGTATTCCTACTTTGTATTCCTACACAGTATTTACAGTATTTTACTATTTGTTTGGCAGAACTGAAAGATTACCAACACAAGGTGGTCGGGAACGTCTTCTGTCTCCTGAACAGGAAACTGAAATCATGAACATGGTCCTAGAAAATAACGCCATAACATTACGGCAAATACAAAGAAAAATAATAATAATGTAACTGTATACACTATACAGTAAATTATTCTGTTGTTTTGTATGTAAACCACTGTATGTGCAACTTTGTGTTGGTTGGGATGTACACTGTGTACATATATGTAAAATATATTTGTTACCGTGTATTTCTGTGTTCTGAGTATAAAAACAATATTCTCAAATATTTTACAACACACTTTTATGTATGTACTGTCTGTAGTAAATGTAACACTGAACAAAAAAAGGCCTAACTCACTATGATGAATGAAAAAGAAGTGTTTTACATTCATCATAGTGTTTTACATTGAGCACATAAGTGTTCAAATGGTTCTTATAAATGTCTATTCATATGATGGTTTGTGTTTGTCATTTGAAAACAAAATACCATTTTGAGATTAAATAACATTGTTTTGAATGTTAAGTTTAATTTTGCAGGAGAAGTGAGGGGTTTTGCCCATTGTGTGTGTGTTTTTTTGATTTGTGTGTAGAGTTCTGAGAGTATGAGGTATGCATTCAGAAAATGTGTGAAACCAATCGAGAAAAACTGTAATCTATATTATTCAGCTGGTTTGTTTAGGATATCAGAGAGGTAGCTTTCTAGACACCCCCATAACAGTGAGCTAATTAAACTACTCACTAACTGACACGCTCTCAAGATCTGACAAGATCTAAGAGTTCTGAACTGACATTGAGTCATTACAGCTTTATTTTATATGTTCTGCTCTTGGGCAGTATATCTCAGCATTGATGTTGTCCTTGACTACCTGCTTCTGAGAATTTCATAATGTCTCTGTTTCTCTTTCTCTCCCCCTCTCTTCTTATATCCTTTATCTTTCTTTCTCTACCCATCTATTTTTCTGTCCTCTGTTTATCTTTCTTTCCACCGCTTCCATCCTTTGTCCCTGAGCAGCTGCAGATGTAATTTTTCCCTGTAGCCACCAGAAGGCAGTATTGGCATGCCAAAAACAAACACTTAATCAGACCTTTCAATTGAAAGAAAATACTGGAGATACACTCAGTAGAGTCAGTGTATTTGCCCAACTGTGAACCAATTTTGGTGTCTTTAATCTCTACGCATGCTTAGATTAATGTATTTTTGAGGGCAGAATTCTCTATAATTTGATGACACGCTACACTGCAGGTTTGGAGCTCTGAGTGAAGTCACAGGCTTCTTGACGATCTCTCTATAGTTATAATGTGAAAGAGTCAAACCCAGGGAAGTCAGACATAGAAAGTAAGTCACCCTCTTGAGGCCTATGTGGCCGAGGGCTCAACCTAAGCGTGTTAGTCACACTCTTCATCCAAGCAGCAAACACAATGACTTGGAAGCAGACAGATTATAATGGAGGCATGGAATAGTCAGCCACACATCTCCTCTCTCACTTCTCATACATTTTGCATTATGTTTATGTGCTGCATTCTGTGCTTTTGTTTTGTTTTCTTCAGTTTGGTGCCGTAAATTATCAAAGTTGGCCTCCTGGCTGTCTGCTTATTGAGTCCTGTTTGATCGGTTGAGGATTTGTTTTTGTTTATGCTTGCGAGAGAAGAGGTCAGATAGCTTTGAGGCAATGACCCGAGTGAACAAATCTATAGTGAATCAGCTAGTCTTTTTCAACTGTTACTGTCTCGCAGTTAGACCCAAGCATTCGTCAGATAGTTAAAGCGCAAACATTGTGGTGATGATGGTTGGGGAAAAACAAAGAGTAGAGTGCAAACATCCTGGTCCACCCTGGTTCTGAAAATGCTGCAGTGAAAAGGTTATCTACATGCTTACACAGGGAGCATGGTTAAAAGTGGCATCCTTGTCTTGTTCTCTGTTTGGATCTCTGAAGAGACCATCTGTGGAAATTGAGACAATGTGATGTGTCCTTCTGTAAAGAACTGGAGCAAGGTGACTGTCCTATACTCCTCGTCTGTCATATTCTGTAAAGTAGTCTTGGAGGCTGTGGCACCAGTTAGCAGAGCTCTGCTGTATACTGTGCTTTAATCTCCACGGACTTCTTGTGTAAATGAAAGCACGTCCTCTCTCTCCCCTGACTATGATGAATTCAATGCCACTGTGTGGGTCTGTCTTAAGAGTTCTTATCGAGATTGAAGTGCTTCCTCCTCCCCGCTCTCTCTTTTCATCTCTTTCCTTCTCTTTGTCCTTCTCTTTCTCTCCTCTCTCTCTCATCCTCCATCTCCTTTCCCTTTCCCTCTTTTTTCTCACTGTGTTAAGAGCAATGCTCTTTGGGGGTACCAAACACTCTGGTTGATCTTAATTGGTTTTTACGTCCTCACAGAATTGGTTCTATTTGCAGACTTTTTACTGCCAAAATGTTCTTTCTCTCCTTCTTCTGCCTCACAAAGGCCCACCAATAGCATGCCTGGGTCTGATAATGAAGCCAGCCAGCTATCTGAAGGTTGTGATGCTGGTCACTGGTGGGAATGGGTTGGTAACTGATGGAGTTTGTGTTGTTGAGAGTTCATCATGGTAGCTAACTCCTCTAGCTACTGTCTTTCCTCTTCTCTAACTGCAGCCTAATCTCTCCCTGGGAAAGTTCTGAGGTTTGCCGACTCGACAGACTCTACCGGGGGGAATACCTTGCATCTTCCTGATAGTAGAATTGTGGTTACAACAAACATGCTCTTGTTCTTATCTGTGTTCTGTGTTTAAGGGGGTGTCATCTCATTATTATAGTATTTTATTACGTGTATTAGAAGATTGTGTGTCTGTGTGTTTATGTGTGTGTGCTCTACCCTGCAGCTTGGCAATAGTCCATTGTGGCTGGCCTGCCTGTTACAGCGCTGCCCCATCAGCTCAGACATGGCTCTGTAATTGTATTTATTAATGAACCGACACCTTCTGACACACACACACACACGCTGTAAAACTGGGCCTCCAGAGAGAAGAACATCAGTGCTGGTGTGTCAACTGTATAATATAGAAATTAAAATAATCCATACCTGTTAATTAAAAGACTATATCTACGAGTTACATAGGGGTAACTCTACCCAAAGGCTGTTGTATTGCATGTGTGTATGTGTTTGTGATGCCCCAGCATTTATCAAATATGCTGATCTGGTGCACAACATCTCCTGGTCTCTCTCTCTCTTTCACACACACACACACACACACCACACACACACACACACACACACACACACACACACATTTTCAAACAAACATCATTGTCTTAACCACAGTAGGATAAGTTTATGGGACCACAGAGGAACCAGTGAGATGCAGAAGACACTCTCCAAGGCACCAGCTACTTGTGTGTCTGTGTGTTGTGTCTCCCAGCAGTGATTTAATGCGTGGAGAAGCAGCAGGATTTTATGAGTCGTAATATGAACCAGCCTATTGCTTTACAACTCCACTCTTCGCAGGATGCCTTGCTGTAGCAAGATACTTTCCCCACAGATCACTTTCTGGACACTTACACGTGGAAATTGAAGGTCGCCTTTCTTTCTTCCTTCCTTCTTTCCTTCCTTTCTTTCTTTCTGTCCTTCTTTCTTTCTTCTTTCTTTCTTTTTTTCTTTCTTTCTTTCTTTCTTTCTTCCCTTCCTCCCTCCCTCCCTCCCTCCCTCCCTCCCTCCCTCCTTCCTTCCTTCCTTCCTTCCTTCCTTCCTAATTTCCTTCCTTTCATAGCTGATTGACCGGTCCCAGTTGATATTGTCAGGAGTGGCACAAAATGCAGTAGTAGGTTGTTTGACAAAGCTTGAAAAAAAAAATTCTGTTCATGAGATCGCATGCAAGGATTTCTAATCCTCACCAATATGGGATATGTACCTTGGTCAGGTGTGCTTGATAAAGGGAAATGTTTATGTGATTTTAGTCAGTATTAGAATGCCCCCTCTCAGCCTGGTTACAAACGTCAGGGGATGAGAAGGACTTGTTAGCACCACAGGGTGACACTTGACTCGCACCTTGAAAAGTGAATTAGTTAGCTACTGAAGTAAGTGTGTGTGTGTGTTCAGGTATGTGTGTGTATGCTGTAGAGTGCTGTGCATATTTGATGAGGTTTTTAATGAACTGGTGTCCTCCTGCAGCAGATTGCTGTGTCAGGGCATAGTCTGCGTTTTAAGTGCCTCTGAATTAGTGATGATATTTGGAAGGATAATGAGATAGGGAAAAAGGAGAGAAGAGAGGGATGAGACAGTGAGGAGGAGGAGAGGCCATCAGCTGAAAAGTCTTGAGAGAAAGTGCAGCAGGGAGTCTTGGTGTGGACAGAGAGAGAGAGAGAGAGAGAGAGAGAGAGAGAGAGAGAGAGAGAGAGAGAGAGAGAGAGAGAGAGAGAGAGAGAGAGAAGGAGTGAGGGGAGGAGAGAAAAAGAGGGTAGAAGTGTGACCATGTGGAGAGCATGTGTGATAGTGATGCTTTTTGAAGGTTTAGGGGCCACTGGAGGGTCAATGCATGTATAGTGTTTGAAAGTTTTAATGGCTTTTTAAAGTGGATGGGGGTGGTCTGTCAGTAAAAAAGAGGTGGGTCTGTAGTTTTCGATAGAGATGTGTCCAGAAACACTCCTAAATCAAAGGCAGTGGTTTTGGGATGTCATTATGGGAGGTAAATAAAGGTAGTGCTGTGACAAAGTGTGATACAGCCCTGGGTGGCTATTATGGACTATGGAGGTGTGCCTCGTGTTGTCAAGGAGAGCTGCAGTGCTGTGGTAGACAGATGCTCTGTTCAGTCAGGCGGAATTGAGGCAGAGGAGGTCTCTAGACTTGACAGGGTCGAGGAAGGAGAACTATGGAGACAACACACACACACACAGCGTTCCTTACTTTCATATTGTGATAGTGTCCCTTCTTGGCATTTTAAAAGTAATAATTCAGTCATTCAGAGCCAGAAGACGTTTCTGGAATTCTCCACTTCAGTAGCTACCTCAACAAGATGAAAATAAAAGCAGCGATGGTTTCTCCGTTGGGTCTGATTATGATAAAGATCTGTGTTGTGAGGGACCATACGCCTGCCTGACAGTACCCTCCCAATGTGTATTACAGCCCAGCTATGTGTGGCGGGGAGTATCTTAAGGTGTGTGTGTTTGCGGTTAAACGTCCATGTCTATCTTTATTACCTGGCCATGAATCATGAGCCTTCATTACAGCCTGCTCATTGTGATCTGAAGGTTAAGAAAACCAATTAGACAGACACCCACACACACATACGCTGCAACAACCACCTAACCCCCATGTCTGGAATTTTAAACAGGGCCGCCTTGTGGCATGGGCGTAAGGGACGAGAGAAGGTAAGCAGAGGGAGAGAGAGGGAGAGAGCGAAGGGAAGAAAGTCCGAGAGACTGAAGAAGATAGGTCAGCAGAGAGAGTGAGGGGGGTGTCAGAAACAGAGGGATACGGAGCGAGAGAAAGAGAGAGAGGAGGAGAAAAGAGAGTGAGGGAGATAAAAGAACAGATAGACCCAAATGGAGAGTGTCCCCATTAAAAGAAATGACACTGTCATGGTTGAGAGAGCCCCTGTTCTAGCTGGTGGAAGCTCCTGTGCCTAACGCTCTCTGGCTGTCAGCTGCAGGAATCAGTAGTTTGATCACTCCCTACTTTCCTTTCCCTTCTCTGACTGACTCTCTCTCCTTCCCTTCTTCACTTTCATTCCATCCCTCTGCTTCCTCTTTTCCTACTCCCTTCACTCCTCCCTCCCTCTTATTCCTTATGACTCTGGATCTCTCCTCCACTAGACTACAGTTTGCCACTGACTCTGTGAAAAGCTGTGTGAGACAAAAGTAATATTTTTTGTGTGTGCGTGTACCTGTCCCCTGTGTAAGGTGACAGTTCCATGTTGCCAGATCTCAGAGCTTTAGACACAGTCATCCCTCCCCATGTTCTTTCATTACAACTTTGTGTAAATGGGCTGTCTTCCTAACTCGCTTGTGTGTGTCTAAAATCTAATAAGCGTGCTAGAAGACCAATGACTCTTCTGGGAGGTTAGTGGAGACTAACATTCTCATGTCTTCTCTAGTTCCCGGTAGAAAAAGACTTAAAGCCTGTCAGGCAGCCGATATAGTTGATAGAGTACTGTTAGGTAGCAGAGCGAGAGAGAGAGATGTAAGGTAGGAGAGAGAGAAAATTGATGAGGCATGTTAGGTAGGACAGAGAGAGGGTTGATAGAAGTATGTTAGGTAGGAGAGAGAGAGAGAATTGATAAGAGGCATGTTAGGTAGGACAGAGAGAGAGTTGATAGAAGTATGTTAGGTAGGAGAGGGAATAAAAGAGATATCTGCCAGTGACTTTTAAAAAGGGAAGAGAGGAAAAAAGACATAGACCACAGATACAGCAAAGATACACTGATGAGCAGGAAGGCAGGCGAGAGCTGGATGGAGGATGAGAGAGCTGACGTTGGCTGGCTTCTAAATCTGTCCTAATAGCATTTCACAGGACTAGCGGAAGGAATCAGCAGACAGCAGGCTGAGGACAGAAAAAAGTG